>NC_034174.2:72420174-72737674 GCF_002021735.2 Oncorhynchus kisutch | reverse complement strand
TAGCTGGTCCTCACTACGAATATGTCACGAGGGCCAGCCGACTAGAGCATACAGGTCGCAGTGGTGGGTGGTATAAGGGACTTTGGTGACAAAACGGATGGCACTGTGATAGACAGCATCCAGTTTACTGAGTAGAGTATTGGAAGCTATTTTGTAAATGACATCGCCGAAGTCGAGGATCGGTCGGATAGTCAGTTTTACGAGGGTATGTGACAAATACAATTTGATTTGACTATTAATGTGATCCAATTTCTCAGGCTAGATGTTGCTGTTAGGCTAGTGGTCAGTCAGTGGCCCTGTTTTGGTGGTTTGGTTGGAGTGCTGATGTTTTATGGGCATCGTTGTGATACAGTTAGAAGATGATGACTGAAGAGGAGACTATTTCCTGTGATGTCATCATGACAGCTGTCAAAGAAGTGAGTGTTTGGCCTGATTTCAGAACCATGTTTGTCATACGCCATCATCTGTGGCAAATCTTTAATGCACCACCCAATGCTCTTAATTATATAGCCTCTAAAAAATATTTTGATGTTACTCTATATGTTGATGTTACAGGTCTCACATGAGAGGATCATGTCCAGACAAGACCAAGAGGAAAAGCTCACTATTACAGACTGGTACAGTATGGTGAGTGTGTGAGAATGTATGCTATTGTTTATGTCCTAAATAGTAACCTATTTCCTATATAGTGCATTACCCCAAAACTAGTCCACTATAAGGTCTCATTTCAAATGCAGAAAGTTGGAAAAGTGAGGACTGAATGTTATTGTTAAACCATGTGTATGTCACTCTACTGTTTGAACGAGAAATGAGTTTTTATGCATCCCCTCCAGTGTGTGACTCTCCAGCATCAGGAGCTGAGGCTGTCTGAGGGCTCTTACAGGCCTCCAGGCCAAGCCCAGTCCTTCCTGGCCCAGCAGAGGCAGTCAACCCAGGCCAGGAGCAGGAGAGGTATGGGGCTCTCTCCCAAGCTACAGCCCAGATAGGAGGGAGAGATGGAGGGAGAGGTCCCTCTGTTGGGGACGGTGGGATTGACAGTGGATGGACAAGGAACGTTGGAAGAGGATGTTGATGGGATATTAAATGGGATATAAAAAATATTTTATGTAACATTGGCGCCACCTGCTGGTCAAATGGTATTGGTGTTCGTTTTTTGTCCATCTCAGTTTGAATTTAAAAGTCTAAGGAATAGATAGGACAGTAAAGGACCATCACTATTACAATGTGTTGCCAATGGATTTTTGCGCTTCGAATAAAATATCAACATGACTTACAGAATAGTGCTCATTTTCTCCAGATTTAATTTGACTGTATTGTCTCATATCTGCTGTCATCCCAAACTATTGTGTCTCATAGCAACAGAAATGGAACTATGGCGAGAACGATTTGTCTTTTCTTTTTATTTACCTCATTATAATTCATAACAATGTAACAAGGTGAAAAATCATTCATCTAAAGTAAATGTACAGTGTAAGATTGGTGAACACAGTGAAAGCTGCAGCCCATCCTGCAGCATCTGGGTGGATTGTTCAGTAGGATGAACTTCATGCACATGATCTATAGACCAGTGATTTCTCATGAACATACTACAGTGACATATGACCTAGCTTTTCAGTGTAATGTGTTGGTCCCAGTTGGACAGAAGTGTGTATGTTCTCCCTTACTCATAGTCCGGTTCTGAAATGGCATCCTATTCCCTAAGTAGTGCACTAATTTTGGCTAGAACAGGGTGCAGTTTGTCGTTTCGGAGCCGATGGGGACTCTGACCCCATGCTGACGCTCCTATGACGCTTTGGGGCGCTGTAGGACGGCACAGTGAGGAAAGACATCTTGGCTCCACCAATTGGCGGCTTGGGAATGGCGGGGATCACTGTGCTCTGCTCTGTGATTGGTTCAGAGATGAAAAGGTCTTGGGTGGAGCAGGCTGTGGAACGGGGGTGGATGATTCTGGGGGCTAGGGGGCTGGAGGGGGTTGTCGAGGCTGGTCTGGGTGTCTTATCCTGGGGTTGTCTGATGGATGTTTGGCCTCTGTCTCTGGAAGGCTGGAGGGGTGATGGGAGCAGTGGCATGCGGCTTTGAATATCTCCTGTCACCTCAGTGTTCCCTTCCTCCATCTTCACTTTCTCTGCCCCCTTCTGGGTATTCCCCTCATCCTCTTCTTCTTCCTCCTCTTCTTCCATAATCTCTTCCTGGCTTTGAAGGGCATCCCCACATCTCTCCACCCCAACCCCAAACTGTACCTCCATGAGGGGTGTCCTAGCATTAAACACCCCTCCACACCTACATATGGTACTCTGAGTATCCTGACCCAAAACAGACGGCAGCGAGCCCCCAGACGGCCACAAAGTCTTCCCACCTTCATCATCCTCGTCCTCACCCTCTTCATCGCTGAATGAGGGCGGGTACATCCCGGAGCGACGGCGGAACCTTTGGAGCTGAGCGGAGGTGCGGCGCAGCGCCCCTCCAATGAGTCCCGTGGGGGACGGGGCAGTGAAGAGGAGACGGTTGAACAGGGCCATGTTGGGGTGGTGACCCCCACGCTGAGACTCCACGTTCTCAGTGATATCCGCCAGGGGCGCAAAGTGCATCTCCTCTTTGGGAATCCTGGAGGGGACAGACTCAATTCAAATCACTACAACTTGAATAATGCCCTTAGGGCCATACAGAAGTGTTAGCAAGGTTACAAACATACAACTAATCATCTTTGGATTTGTAAGACACACATACTGAATATCCTTACTTGCAACGAGGTGAACACATATTGGAGGTGTATTGTAGAAATGTATTGCACTTGCCCCAAAAATTGAATAAAATCAAATAGAATAGAGACTCACGCCATGTCGAAGGTGGAGCCCTGGAAGGAGGGTTTGCGCAGCCTGAATAGAGTTGCTGCAGTGTAGGGAGGACGGGGGTTAGAGTCGTTCCAATATCGGTCTCTTTCCATGATGGGAAGATCCCCATACATCTCATCGACTGCCATCATGGAGACCTGAGGAAACACACACTCAACCTCTTCAGTTTCAGATGAGGGAAGTTCCAAGAAACTCTTCTGTTGAAATTTCCTTTCACCCCACCATTTTTTTCTCTCACTTTGAGTGTTTCAAAAGTACTTATCCCACTCATGTACAAGTGTAGGCTCGGCCCTAATTTATGTGCTCTCTGTCACCTGGAGCTGCATAGAAAATGGCCAGCAACACAAGGAAAGCACAAAGGACAATGCTCAAGGACTAGCCAGCCCTTCCCCTCTGAGGGGCCAAAATGTATCTCTCTGTTACAGTATCCAGAGGACTGACTACTATAAAATAAAGATATAGTTTCCATGTCTGGTATCTATCTGAAACGTGTACCTTAAAGACTCTGAGGCAATATGTATGTTACTGGCCACTTATTTTCCACCATAATTTGCAAATAAATTCATTCAAAATCCTACAATGTGATTTTCTTTTTTTTTTTCTCATTTTGTCTGTCATAGTTGAAGTGTACCTATGATGAAAACTACAGGCCTCGCTCATCTTTTTTAGTGGGAGAACTTGCACAATTGGTGGCTGACTATGTATGTATGTATGTATGTATGTATATTGAATAAAAATATAAACGCAACATATGTAAAGTGTTGGTCCCATGTTTCATGAGCTGAAATTGAAAAAAATACATTTGCACAGAAAGCTTACTTCTCTCAAATGTTGTGCAGAAATTTGTTACATCCCTGTTTGTGAGCATTTAACCTTTTCCAAGATAATCCATCCACCTGACATGGAGTGTGGCATATCAAGAAGCGGATTAAAAAGCAGGATCATTACATAGGTGCACCTTGTGCTGAACACTCTAAAATGTGCAGTTCTGTCACACAACACAATGCCAGAGATGTCTCAAGTTTTGAGGGAGATGCAATTGGCATGCTGACTGCAGGAATGTCCACCAGAGCTGTTGCCAGAGAATTTAATGATAATTTCTCTACAATAAGTAGACTCCAAAGTCGTTTAAGAGAATTTGGCAGTACGTCCTACCGGCCTCAAAACCGTAGATCACGTGTAACCATGCCAGCCCAGGACCTCCACATCCACCTCCACCTCCGCTTTTTCACCTGTGCGATTGTCTGAGACCAGCCCCTCAGATAGCTGATGAAACTGTGGGTTTGCACCACAGGAGTTTGGTGGCATCTTAATTGGGGAGGACAGGCTCGTGGTAATGGCTGGAGCTGAATAGGTGGAATGGTATCAAATACATCAAACATGATTTCCATGTGCTTCATGCCATTCCATCCTCCCCGTTTCTGCACAAACTGTCAGAAACCATCTCAGGGGAGCTCATCTGCGCGCTCGTCATCCTCACCAGGGTACGGCGTCGTAGACAACTTCAGTGGGCAAATGCTCACCTTCGGTGGCCACTGGCACGCTGGAGAAGTGTGCTCTTCGAGGATGAATCCTGGTTTCAACTGTACCGGGCAGCGTTGTGTGGGCGAACGGTTTGCTGATGTCAATGTTGTGAACAGAGTGCCCCATGGTTGTGGTGGGGTTATAGTATGGGCAGGCATAAGCTACGAACAATGAACACAATTGCATTTTATCGATGGTAATTTGAATGCACAGAGATACCGTGACGAGATCCTGAGGCCATTGGTCGTACCCTTCATCCGCCGCCATCACCTCATGTTTCAGCATAATAACGCACGGCCCCATTTCACAAGGATCTGTACACAATACCTGGAAGCTGAAAATGCCCCAGTTCTTCCATGGCCTGCATACTCACCAGACATGTCATCCATTGAGCATGTTTGGGATGCTCTGGACCGACATGTACGACAGCGTGTGTCAGGTCCCACCAATACCCAGCAACTTTGCACAGCCATTGAAGACGAGTGGGACAACATTCCACAGGTCACAATCAATCAACAGCCTGATCAACTCTATGAGAAGGAGATGTGTCGTGCTGCACGAGGTAAATGGTGATCACACCAGATACTGACTGGCTTTCTGATCCACATCCATACCTTTTTGTTAAGGTATCTGTGACCAACATATGCATATCTGTATTCCAGTCATGTGAAATCCATAGATTAGGTCCTAATGAATTTATTTCAATTGATGGATTTCCTCATATGAACTGTAACTCAGTAAAATCTTTAAATTTGTTGCATGTTGCGTTCATATTTTTGTTCAGAGGATGATCTCTGTGGTAACTTGTATAAAGTAGTGAATGCTCCTTAGCAGGAGGGTGAACTCTAAATTACTCTGTGCAAAGGTGTTTTATGGTCCTCTCAGGAATATTTTGAAGTACTACTTAAGTAGTTTTGGGGGTATCGGTACTTTCTTTACTATTTATATTTTTTGACTAATTTTACTTTTACTTCACTACATTCCTAAAGAAAAGTATATACTTTTTTTTACTCCATACATTTTCCCTGACACCCAAAAGTAGTGAATGCTCCTTAGCAGGACAGGAAAATGGTGCAATTCACACACTTATCAAGAGAACATCCCTGGTAATCTCTACTGCCATCTGGTGGACTTACTAAACACACACGCTTCGTTTATAAATTATGTCTGAGTGTCGGAGTGGGCCACCATAAATTAAAAAACAAACAAGAAAATGGTGCTGTCTGGTTTGCATAATATAAGGAATTTTTAAATGATTTATACTTTTAGACTTTTACTCAAGTAGTATTTTACTAGGTGACTTTCACTTTTACTTGAGTCATTCTCTATGAAGGTATCTTTACTTTTACTCAAGTATGACAATGGGGTACTTTTTACACCACAGGATCTTTATGCCTAGACTAATGCTTTGTTAATGTCAGTATTGCCTTGTAGCTTAATCTTTATGCCTAGACTAATGCTTTGTTAATGTCAGTATTGCCTTGTAGCTTAATCTTTATGCCTAGACTAATGCTTTGTTAATGTCAGTATTGCCTTGTAGCTTAATCTTTATGCCTAGACTAATGCTTTGTTAATGTCAGTATTGCCTTGTAGCTTAATCTTTATGCCTAGACTAATGCTTTGTTAATGTCAGTATTGCCTTGTAGCTTAATCTTTATGCCTAGACTAATGCTTTGTTAATGTCAGTATTGCCTTGTAGCTTAATCTTTATGCCTAGACTAATGCTTTGTTAATGTCAGTATTGCCTTGTAGCTTAATCTTTATGCCTAGACTAATGCTTTGTTAATGTCAGTATTGCCTTGTAGCTTAATCGTTATGTCTACCCTAATGGTTTGTTAATGTCAGTATTGCCTTGTAGCTTAATCGTTATGTCTACCCTAATGTTTTGTTAATGTCAGTATTGCCTTGTAGCTTAATCGTTATGTCTTGCATGTGAAACCATTTGATATTTGCTTTTATGACCATTCCTTGATCTTAGTCAGCTAAACACATAATACTTGATAGCACATGGTTTAACCATGGTCTTGCATATTGCGATCTATATTATGGAGCCATTTAATTCATTTAATGGGCTAATTGCTTTGTCTTATTACGGGTTGCATGTGGTATATTTATAATATCACATATATGAAGTATTACCATATACATGTATATATTACATCTACGATAACAATGGGGGGTTGTGAGAAGGATAGCAATACATGTGATTCAATAGAAACCTGGAAGTTCCTGTCTATCAGCCAGTTGGTCTCAAAGTCATCATCGTCCTCTCCAAATGGATTTATCAACTGCTCTGCTACCTGAAAAACATTTTTTAAATGGTCATGTTCGTTGGGGCACGCAAGGGAAATGTTTTAAAACATTTTGCAACGGAAAAAAAATAAGTTTGTTTTTGGTAGCCTCTCCCTGTTTCAGTCTGGTTTTCTTCCATTTGCGACCTAGAGAACACAACAATGAATTTCCACTGACCTTGAGCCAGCCAGCGTAGAAGAAGAACTGTAGCAGAGTGAAGATGGGGACGTACAGGTCCAGGTCATGACCCAGGTAGCCCTGTGTGGGGTCCAGGAACTGACGTCCTATCAGACACACAAAGAAAAAACTGTACACGGCCAGAGTCACCACCTATAGGGATGGTGGAGACGAGAACATAGGACACCGAATGAGTGATGCCGACAGAGAAAATTATACAATGATTGCACATACAATCACCTGCATGCACATACACACACACACACACACACACACACACACACACACACACACACACACACACACACACACACACACACACACACACACACACACACACACACACACATACACACACACACACACATACACACACACGTACACACACACACACTCACACACATACACATACACACACACACACACACACACACACACACTCACACACACATACACATACACACATACACACACACATACACACACACATACACACACACACACACACACACACACACACACACACACACACACACTCACACTCACACACACACACATACACACACACACACCTGAGTGTAGACCAGGGGAACACTGATCATGTCGTAATGGAAAAGCATACTGCAGTTCCCTCTGAAATGATTGAGCTCCTGCCGACATAAACAGACAAGCACACAAATGTAAGTTATTGTTTTTGTTGAATGTATTGTTTTTGTGTAAGGTTCAGTCAGTATGTAAGTCGGGTACAGCTTATTCATGTCATATAACTATTGACATAATGTGGTTTATCACTATGACGCTTTAGGTGTGTTGTATTGTAGACTACCTCCAGCACTAGTTTGAGGGTGCTGTCGTCCTTAATCCTGCCCTCACAGCGGGCCAGGGCGGCCAGGTTAGTGAACCACACACAGGGAATCCAGTACTTGTTATAGGGGGACTTGAGGCTCTCAAACTTCTTCCGCTCCTCCTTGGTCATGAACCCTGAGGAGAGGGGAGTGTATCTGTCACAGGTGGGGTCGGAACCCCCATGTACTGCTTTAAAACCCAATGTCTTAATTAGGCCAAGAGGAAATTGGACCGAGGGTGACACTGATTAAAGATGCAGGCAGGGCTACCTCATCACCAGAGCGTGAGTCTGACTCACCTCCGCTAGACCGCTACATAAACTATAGGGATGTGTTTGGAAGACACAGGATGTGGGACAAAACTGCAAGTGGTATGGTGTATCCAGATGTACACTGTAGGCTACTTTCTTGTGTTTGAATTCTGAAAATCTGCAAAGTGCAATTTTACCTTGAAGGCAAAATCTGGAAAGTGTAATATCTCCTCAAAGGCAGTCTCTTAGCTGCATCTGAATGACACATTTACCTGCTTCCACGACGTGGTCCATGGTCGGGAAGCGTTTGAACACCGCGGTGCTGACCGAGCGCAAAATCAGTAACGCGGACAGACTTGCATAGCGCATCATGGTGCGTCGCAGCAGCCGCCCGCGCTCGTCCACACCCTGCAGGCCGCCGGAGAGCACGCACATCAGGCGGTCAGGTAATGGAATGCGGGTGTACTGATTCCACCAGCGGTTCACCACCAGTGTCACGTAAAAACCTGGAAAACAGCAGCAAATGGTTCTGTAATGAATGGTGGTATTTTCTTATAGAATAGAAGAATATTAGAATAGAAGAATATTATAATAGAATCTGTGTTAATGATTTAGTAATATTGCCCACCTAGCACAAAAGACATGGGGATGAGACTGGCATAGTGGTTGCAGTAAATTGCCAGTTTTTCAAAATACCTCTTCTGCTCATCAAAAAGGAAGAATCTTAAGAGGTAAAAGTTACATAATAATGTGCACCAATTAAAACAAACTGAAATCTTCAAATAGTAATGGAACGTTCAAATAATGATGTAAACTTGGTAGCCAAAGGCTCTCATACCTGTAAGTGACACTGATGGCAGTATACATGGCGAAGAAAGCAAGGAACTCCTTCCATAAGACCTTGTAGATGCTTCCCCTCCAGGCCAGGAGCAGTTTGGAGAACCCGCAGAAGCGCGCATTGGCAACTTGCGCGGTGTAGGTGACCGTCATGATGTCATCTATCAATTATTCTATCATATAAAAAAATTTGTATATCTCGGAAAACATATATTTTGTTGGTTTTGTTTCTATTAATCAAGGGAAATGGAAAGAAAACCCATGTCTAACCCTCCACAAATCATACCTATACAGTTTTGTTTATGTAACAGGTGTAAAATATACTTAATGTATTTCACCGAAAATCCCTCATATTTATTTATTATTTATTAATTTCTGGTTATTTTCAGATGTATTACAATACTTTCAAGAGTGAACTATTTTATTGTATTTCTTTTCTAAATTGTGTTGATGTTGTGATGTCATCTACGAGAACCATGCTTTTACGCCTGTTTGGTCAAAGCGTGATGAGGAGAGGTATGTGTTACTGTTTATTTTGAATGCACATGTTAGCAAGTGTTCACAAATGCACACAAAAAAAAACAAGCTACAATTATATCATCATTGATTTAGTGTTGTTGCACTACTGTTAGTAGGAATATATATTAGCGTGAATGGGGATCATTTTCGAGAGCAACTTTGATTGCAAATTTGCAAGGTTACCGTTAGCTTTGGGTGTGGTAGAGGCTCTCTTTCAGGTACAGACAGCGTGAGTTTTCTGACGATTTTCTCACGGGAATTCTGCACCGTCTTTTGTCAGGCAAATATACTTATGTACGACAGTCCAGACGGCAGCATTAACGTTTGCCTTGCATTTGTATCCATTCCATGCAGGTATGTTGTGAAATGTGACGTTTTTGTATTTAATTTAGCTATCGTTCATTTTGTTACCTGTCCGGTCATGTCAGGAATGGCGTTGTTACCTCATTAGTATGCCTCGGGTATAGTAGTGCAATAGTACACTCAAATACATATTTAGCACTTATTAGCAAATTAGTGTATTGGTGTACAATGTTTCTAAAATGAAATTTGAGTATTTTGAAAATATTAACATGCACATTTTGTACAATGCATTTTTTTGTTTTTGCGAGTTTGCTCAAAGCGTGACGAGGAGAGACAAATATACTTATGTATGAGAGTCCAGACGACAGCATTAAGCAGACAACTGCAGAGTTGTGTCCAGAGCTTTCCCTTCCCTTCCCATCCACCTACACCTACACCCCACCAGAACACAACACATTTAGACTTTGCGTAAAAGTCCATGAAAACACCTAGTTCGATGGACAAATTTAGGACAGATATGCAACAAATGGTATTACCTCTAGTCTACTGTTGTGCAGTGAGTGGATCTTTGGGGTGTTTGCAGGTTCAAGTTAATCAACAATCTCCGCGCTTAGCATTATTGCTGCGCACGATCAAAGCCTTTACATAATTCCATAGCCTAATACATCTGTACAACTTTGATATTCTCTACTAACCTTTCTACGTCCATCGTTGGTAACCCATTCAGCCGATACATCATACAGTAAAAGAAGGCAACAGTAGAGGGTAATCCTTGGATGCTGGAGCCTCAGCAGTGCGTTCAGTGGTTCGAGCGCCCCGGGGCAAATCCCGAAAATTGGAGGGAGACGAAGCTCGTTAGTACATGCCCCCTACTGGGAGAGCGAGCTTTTCTGCACAGTGCATTTTAAATCGGTGATGGACCACAAGCGACAGCCTGCGGAGCACTACACAATGTCAAAAATGTGCGTAAAAACTAGAAGAAAAGAAGTATTGGAAAACAGGAAATAGTCAGACTGGCACTGATAAAAAACGACTAAACCATGTAACAGTATGGTAATATTTATTAAATTGTGCATATATTAGAAATAGGTTGTGGTGAATTATGTTTTTCGATCGAGGCAAGTGTTTTTTTCCAGTCCATTGACAAATTTGAATTAATTCTACAAAACACTGTGTTAGCTCAACAGGAGGCTTGTTGTTTGTAGGTTCTGAGCGTAGAAGTCACCCACAAAGTCAGGACCTGTCAAGACGAATCTGTTGTTCAACAAGGCATGTTGTACCGCAGACCATCCATGCGTGTCCCGGCTGCGTCTTGGGGTCGCCTGCGTCCGTAACATTATTTGGTTATGAAAGCTGTGTTAATAAATAAAAACACAACCAAAAATCTCCCTGCGAATTAGACATGTTTGTTTTTTATTTAGTAAGTTTAACAATTGCCTGGGGGGGGTATCCATAACTTGAAGCATTAATAACATTGCATGGATAAAATCAAATCAAAATGACCCTTCCAAGACTTGTGTTGCTGCTGCAGAGATTATGGGGCTATAGTTGGTAGTATAACGACCACTTCTGGTGTTTGAATATCTTGATGACAAGTCAAATTGACAGCTAGTGGGACATTTTGCCTGTGGATCACAAAGAAGCTGTGCCAATTGTGCACGAATGCAAAAATGCAGGCAACACAAAAATCCCACACTGAATGTCTCAATAGGAGCTAAATAATGAACCAACCTTTCAACAGGGGACCAATCAACATTCAGTAATTAATTGTATATTATAATGCACTAATAAGGCATTCATTAAGCCAAGTAGCCAAATAGCATCACGCTGTGTACCCGAATAGAGAGCCCTCTACACAACAGACAGGGTGTGTCTGAAACAGCACACCATTCCCTATATAATGCACTACTTTTGACCAGGAAGAAAGAGAGATTTGTTTAACCAGACTAAGTCCCCCCCACCCATACTGAACACTGTACTCAATGGTGAGTGCAGCATTCAGTCTGGTTCAACCAGGCTTGAGGGAAAAGTGGCACTTTAAAAGCTTTACACAAAGACTGCTTCAGTGGCCTCCTAGAGTAGGGAAAACAATGACATTGGCATAAAATAATTACAAGTAGCCATCTGATACTGTAGATTATAGATGAATGACACTGCTCAGCGATCAATAAATATAATTTCTTTATCCAAGAACTGAACTAAATGTAGGTGGGGACATGCTATTTACACCATAAACACATGGTGCGTGAGAACAACATTTTGGTCAAATAATGTAGTTAAGTATGTCCATGCTATTATTACTCAAG
Source organism: Oncorhynchus kisutch (assembly GCF_002021735.2). Lineage (NCBI taxonomy): Eukaryota > Metazoa > Chordata > Actinopteri > Salmoniformes > Salmonidae > Oncorhynchus > Oncorhynchus kisutch. The sequence continues at coordinate 72,725,768 of NC_034174.2, read as the reverse complement.
TATTCAAATGCCCTTCTAAGGCTGGTCAGTGGACTGATGGGATTGGTGGGACAGAAATATAACATGATCTGAAAACCCTTCCCTCTAGGCCTATATCCCTCTTCATAGTGACTATTCACCCTGGGGTCATAAGTCTTCACCCTGCATCACACACACCCACCTTCATCCATAACAGACTAAACTTTCCCACCACTCATATTATTCTCCATTCCCACAATGGAGGGCATTAAGTAGTCAGAATATGCATCCAAAATGGCACCCTATTCCCTATATATAGTGCACTACATTTGACCAGGGCCCTGGTCAAAATGTGTGGCAATAATGCACTATACAGGGAATAGGTTGCCATTTCAGATGCAAACCAAACAGATACAGTCTAATTAAATCACATGGTAAAAACCAAAGATGCAGTCGATCGTCTCAAAGCTGTTTTATACTGAAAAACACAGCAGCGGCACCAGACACCAAACTCAGCCATTAAGGATAGTTTCACTTGTACATTACTGAGGCTGGAATATGGAAGGAAAAATAGGATGAGGGAGGCAGGATGAGGGAGGCAGGAAGAGGGAGGCAGGAAGAGGGGGGGGCTCAAGTGTTCCTCTGGGAAAAGTAAAATTCTTTAGGAATAGTTCATCTTTTCCCTGGTGAGATATGATGGAGAGAATGGTATGGATAGAATGATAGAGAAAAGTGAGAGGAGAGAGATAAATCACATGTGGATCCTCCTTTCTCTTTTAGACTGTAGGCCTACAACAGGAGCAGGTGGTTGTGTGTCCTGGTGTTCTGTGTTGTCCGCCCCCTGTGTGAGTCGTTTTTGCTGTAGTGGTTTAGGTTCCTGAAGATGAAGAGGATGGGGATGTTCTTGCTGTAGTGGTTTAGGTTCCTGAAGATGAAGAGGATGTTCTTGCTGGGTTGCTGTAATGCTGGGGTCAAGGGGGACGGAGATGTTGAGTTCAGACTGCGACTGGGAGTCAGAGGTCAATCACTTGGTAGGGGGGATGTAGGGCTCCAGGAGTTGCATTGAGAAGGTGTTGACTTTTTCGGACCCCCGTACCTCGTGGGGCAGCAGCGGTAACTTGATTATGTGGAAATCTTCATATAGATCCTCCATCTGGGACAGAGAATAAAAGTTAAGACATCGTTGTAGGGGCAGAGCACGTGGTGACAGACTATTGACAACATGAAGACTACTTATGCCGTGCTTTACCTGGTCCAGGTACTTGGACTGGATCTTGTGGCGGGCCTCGCACATCTTGCATGGCCGGTCTGAGTCGGGGAACACCAGCTGGTTGACGATAATGTTGTGCGTGTCGATGCGACACTTGGCCAGCTCCTGGATCAGGCGCTCCGTCTCGTACAAGGACAGGAACTCGGCGATGCACACACAGATAAACGTTGTTTGTTCCTATGAGGGAGTGTGGAGAGGGGCGGAGAGAGGCGTCAAACACAAGTAGAGACATAGTCACTATACGGACTCCAAAAACTGTAATTAATACACAATACTCAAATAACTCCACATAGTGAAGTAGAGTGGTTATCAATCAAATTTACTTAATGCAGGTGTATATACACATCAATGTTTTCCTAGAGCGAAGATGTTCGGTAAAGCATTGTTAAGGAGATCAATGTTTCTAAATGGGTTGGTGTTGGTCTGACTTACAGGGTCTTTGAACTGCTCACTGACAGAGCGGATGACTGGTAGGGTCTCCTCCAGCTTAGAGGCCAGCTGGTCTGCGTTCATGTCTCCCAGACCCAGCATGTTACACATCTACGGGGGAGAAAGAGTGAGAACTAGAGAGAAGGATCATGCACAAGTGGCAACAATAAGAGAACTGATGCTACCGACTCAGATAGCAACTCTGGTCAATAAAAACAGAGCAACTAGAGCTTCATGCTTAACACAGAAATAAATCAACAGTCAGTAGGCCTTACCTGTGAGATGAAGAGGCTGATCTGGTTTAGGGCTAGTAGACCTTACCTGTGAGATGAAGGGGCTGATCTGGTTTAGGGCTAGTAGACCTTACCTGTGAGATGAAGAGGCTGATCTGGTTTAGGGCTAGTAGACCTTACCTGTGAGATGAAGGGGCTGATCTGGTTTAGGGCTAGTAGACCTTACCTGTGAGATGAAGGGACTAATCTGGTTCTTGATCTGCATGAGTCGTCCCAGGCCTCTCTCCACTATGGTGGGGAAGTTGAGCAGACGTAGTGTGTGGCCAGTGGGGGCAGTGTCGAACACCACCACAGAGAAGTTCATGCCTTTCACTAACCTGAACAGAGAGGAAAAGAGTATGACTGAGGAACACTGGAGTTAGTCAATAGAACCTTATTAACCCTCTAGTTTCTAAGCTGGGGGGAGGGGGGGGTTCTACTAACATATAGATTTGTTTTAAGATGATTTAGCTATTTGATTATGAATATTAAGACCCCTTATTAAGGCAGGGTTTTGTGATTTGCCCTCGAACTACACAACTGGTTAAAATAATCAACTAATCATCAAGCTTTGAATCAGCTGTGTAATGTTAGAGTAAAAAACAAAACAGTTTGGGAAACCCTGCCTTAAGGAGTCTTAAAATTCAAATAGCTAAATGATCCTTGGTGTGACCATCTTAAAACAAATCTATTTTAGCTTAGCAGAACCCCCCCAGAAACTAAACTAAGTGCATCAAAGCAGGGGTCGAGAGACAGAAGCGGTTTTTCAATCTCAAGGACATCAAACTGTTAAACAGCCACCACTAACATTGAGTTGCTGCTGCCAACATACTGACTCAAATCTCTAGCCACTTTAATAAATTGGATGTAATAAAATGTATCACTAGTCACTTTAAACAATGCCACTTTATATAATGATTACATACCCTACATTACTCATCTCATGTATATACTGTACACTATACCATCTACTGCATCTTGCCTATGCCACACGGCCATCCATATATTTGTATGTACATACTCTTATTCATCCCTTTACACTTGTGTGTATAAGGTAGTTGTTGTGAATTTGTTAGATTACTTGTTAGATATTACTGCACTGAACTAGAAGCACAAGCATTTCGCTCCACTCGCATTAGCATCTGCTAACCATGTGTATGTGACCAAGAAAATTTGATTTAGGAAACACTGCCTTAAGGTATCAAAAAAAAAATATATATATATATATATAAAAAAAAGATTTGATGAAACATTGAATAACTGCATTACTGCTATTAAACGCATTGAATAACAGATCCATTACTTGGAACATATTTTTTTGACTATACTAAGGAAGTTTGTTCTGAAATGTCCATCCTATATCTGAGAGATATATTCTTATTTTAGGAAATAAACTATTTTTAAAATCCTGTACAGGGGACCTTCATACGACTCTTGTGAGTGTCCTAGAGACATGTATGCGTTTGTGAGAGACTCACCTTTCTACAGAGTGGTCATATTAGTGTGTAGCCCAAACTGTTTGGACGCTACAGGCAGAAGAGGCAGTAACGACTTCAGATGAGTCCCGTGATACTTGTGGGGGTCGTAGAGCAAAATGGAGAACACCATCGTGTTCATGAGACTCTCAGTTTGTAGGCCAAGCCGTTCGGACACTACAGACATATTTGTGCGAAGACCGATTTTCGGGATGTCTAATGGTCTGACAAACACCGCTCTAGCTTTGCCACCTTTCACCGCAAGTGCAGAAGGGCGATATCGGCGGATGCGGTGGATTGAGACCCATGCAAAAAAAACATCTTTCATTTAAACAGATGGATTTTAAAATTATGGCCGTGGAAATTGTAGGAAAAGGGTTAAGCTAACCCAGACGTATGAATTTGATTCGGGTGACAATAAAACCCAATAACAGCAGCCCAACTCATTTCTACCACCACAAGTACAGACCAACAGCAACACTATCATCCATTGATATGGTGCATTATAGCACAGAAACTGAACATAACCAATGATTCACTGAATTTAAAGAACTTTTAAAAACACAATGTGTATCGATAACTATGTGGAGCCATTAAGTGTTGACTTCATGACCTCCGTGTGTGCGTCTCCGTACCTCATGACTTCTGCGTAGCTCATGGCCTCGTCGATGCCGGGGAAGGCACTCATGGCCTCCTGCATCATCTTCTTGCCCATACTCAGCATGTTATCCTCTTCAAAGAACTCATCTGGGAGCTCCGCCACACCCAGGCTGGGATCAATCTCCTGCAGGGGCACACACACACACACACACACACACACAGAGCAGAGGTCAGGGCAAGACACAGGAGGAAAGAGAACATCTCCATCTTAGGGAAAAACAGACTTTGCTTGCAGGACTTTTTTTTATACTGATGGCTAGATTGTGTGTGAAACACAAACTATTGTGTGAATCAAGAGTTTACAGTCTTGCCTGTGTCATTCTCCAAACAAAGCTTGCTGAATGTCACCCTCAAGTCAACATAAGCTCTCCTAAGTCGACTTCTATGAATATATTGACGGTGAGGAGGTAGTCTGACAAACCAGCTCTTTGCCTCTACTCATTCTCCAAACCTAGTAAGAGAGTGCATACTGCAGAGAGCGACATCACCAGTCTGTAGTGTAGACAAAAAAAAACTGGGGCAGAGAGACTGGGTCTAATGCTGACATACCATAGCGAAGAGGTTCTCGTAGCCCTGGACTTTTGTGGGCACCTTTGAGAACTTCTGGTCAAAGGCATCTGAGATGTTGTGTGCCGGGTCAGTGGAGATGATGAGCACGCTGTCACGCACCGCAGCCAGCTGTACAGCCAGACTGCAGCTGTGGGGGCAAAGGACAGACGGAAACATTAGCACACATAGACAGAAATGTCATGAGCACGCACAGACAGACAAATAAATATGACCATAGACATGAACACTGATAGACAGACACATGAGCACAGACAAACAAGACAGACAGTTATCTTTTTCAACCCTTCAGTTAGAAATTGTTTACGTATGTATACGTTACTACATTAGAAACATGATGTCTTCTCAATTAAATAAAAATCAGCTTCACATGAAACTGACAAATTTAACCACCGAACTTTGACATTGGTGTTTGAAAGTGATGGTCCATGTTGAGTTGATGGTAGTGTCTAGCTAAAACTAGTTAGCTAGATAACGTTAGATAGCCGAGTTTGCTAACCTGATGCTTGCTGTTAATGTAAAAGATTGTTCAGAACTGTTTATAACTCGCTGGATTGCTAGCTAACGTAGTAAGCAATGACAGTCTTATGAATTTGACAGCTAGCTAACTAGTTAGCTACAGTTGCTAGCTATTATTGTCATTTTAGCTAACCATATAATTAGCTAACGTTAGCTCACTGTGTTTCCCACTGAAATAAGAGCTACGCTGATGGTAAATTAAGGTCAATAAAGAAACATTAATTGAACGTCGGGCTAGCGGTATTGAACAAGATACGCTAGATATCTATACTTGGCTAGGCCATTCATTTTGCTAGTGACGTTAGCTAATAGTGACAAAGCACTATTTTGCATCGACCTACCTGCATGTTGTTTTGCCAACGCCACCTTTGCCTCCAACAAATATCCATTTCAGAGATTTCTGCTCTATAATGTTTTTCAATGTTGGTTCTAAAGGCTCCACATCGGGCGCATCTTCAAATTCTTCTTCCAACGAAGCTGCCATCTTGTGTGTACAGGTCAACAAATGGGATGTACCAAATAATAAAAAACAGCTGGGTAAAAAAAAAGCGACCCTCTTTTGGGCTATACCAAGGCTAAATAGTTTAGCGATCAAAATGTAAACATATTTTCAGCAAACAATCTAATCAAAAACCAAATGAAAAACACTCAATTTCTAAGAAACAATAAAACAATGGATAGATATTGAGCAATAAAGACACAGGAGGCCCATCTATTAGGAATTTTTGTTTTTATTCCACATCAGAAATAACAGTAAGAGGACACATTATAAGACATATATATGGGAGAGTTCTGACAAATGCTTGATAGGCATCTTCAGCCCATTCTAAATTGTTAGCTTTTTTTGTTGCATTGAATTACCATTATTTGGCTGGGGTCCTCAAAGGGAAAACATGGGCCATGTGTGGGCTTCGAGGAAAATGAGCCGGTATGTCTTTCAAATTCAAAATACATAAAATACATCAACATGGAATAATAATGAAAAGTTTTAATATATTTATCTTTTTAAAATCTTCTGAATTTTAAATAGACTAGATGCTGTGTTGCATATTGGGGCCATGTGTGGGCTGTACCTTGCTCAAGGTCACATAGAAATGTTTCACATTGTCGGATTGGGTTTTCGAACCAGCGACCTTTCGGTAACTGTCACAACACTCTAACCTTTAGGCTACCTGCCTTTCACAATGCGGATTACACATTGGTCCTAAAATAAAGAAAAGGGGATTGGGAAATCTTGAATTGCACCACCATCTAACACTGCACCTATACACTATCCCCCCAAATCCACCACCCCATCCCACTACTTTGGCCCTAAATGATCCTAAACCAGACCGTCAGCCTGGGAGGATGGAACCCCTTCTCTCAAAATTTCCTGTAAATCTTCGGCACTACAATCTCTCACACCCAAATACACTGCTCAAAAAAATAAAGGGAACACTTAAACAACACAATGTAACTCTAAGTCAATCACACTTGAAATCAAACTGTCCACTTAGGAAGCAACACTGATTGACAATAAATGTCACATGCTGTTGTGCAAATGGAATAGACAACAGGTGGAAATTATAGGCAATTAGCAAGACACCCCCAATAAAGGAGTGGTTCTGCAGGTGGTGACCACAGACCACTTCTCAGTTCCTATGCTTCCTGGCTGATGTTTTGGTCACTTTTGAATGCTGGCGGTGCTTTCACTCTAGTGGTAACATGAGACGAAGTCTATAACCCACACAAGTGGCTCAGGTAGTGCAGCTCATCCAGATTGGCACATCAGATTGGCAAGAAGGTTTGCTGTGTCTGTCAGCGTAGTGTCCAGAGCATGGAGGCGCTACCAGGAGACAGGCCAGTACATCAGGAGACGTGGAGGAGGCCATAGGAGGGCAACAACCCAGCAGCAGGCCCGCCACCTCCGCATTTGTGCAAGGAGGAGCAGGAGGAGCACTGCCAGAGCCCTGCAAAATGACCTCCAGCAGGCCACAAATGTGCATGTGTCTGCTCAAACGGTCAGAAAAGGACTCCATGAGGGTGGGTCCGACGTCCACAGGTGGGGCTTGTGCTTACAGCCTAACACCGTGGTAGACGTTTGGCATTTTCCAGAGAACACCAAGATTGGCAAATTCGCCACTGGCGCCTGTGCTCTTCACAGATGCAAGCAGGTTCACACTGAGCACATGTGACAGACGTGACAGAGTCTGGAGACGCCGTGGAGAACGTTATGCTGCCTGCAACATCCTCCAGCATGCCCGGTTTGGCGGTGGGTCAGTCATGGTGTGGGGTGGCATTTCTTTGGGGGGCTGCACAGCCCTCCATGTGCTCGCCAGAGGTAGCCTGACTGCCATTAGGTACAGAGATGAGGTCCTCAGACCCCTTGTGAGACCATATGCTGGTGCAGTTGGCCCTGGATTCCTCCTAATGCAAGACAATGCTAGACCTCATGTGGCTGGAGTGTGTCAGCAGTTTCTGCAAGAGGAAGGCATTGATGCTATGGACTGGCCCGCCCGTTACCCAGACCTGAATCCAATTGAGCACATCTGGGACATCATGTCTCGCTCCATCCACCAACGCCACGTTGCACCACAGACTGTCCAGGAGTTGGCGGATGCTTTAGTCCAGGTCTGGGAGGAGATCCCTCAGGAGACCATCCGCCACCTCATTAGGAGCATGCCCAAGCGTTGTAGGGTGGTCATACAGGCACGTGGAGGCCACACACAGTACTGAGCCTAATTTTGACTTGTTTTAAGGACATTACATCAAAGTTGGATCAGCCTGTAGTGTGGTTTTCCACTTTAATTTTGAGTGTGACTCCAAATCCAGACCTCCATGGGTTGATACATTTGATTTCCATTGATACTTTTTGTGTGATTTTGTTGTCAGCACATTCAACTATGTAAAGAAACAAGTATTTAATAAGAACATTTCATTCAGATCTAGGATGTGTTATTTTAGTGTTCCCTTTATTTTTTTGAGCAGTGTATTTCTCTGCTGCAACTACCACATATACAGTGCCTTGCGAAAGTATTCGGCCCCCTTGAACTTTGCGACCTTTTGCCACATTTCAGGCTTCAAACATAAAGATATAAAACTGTATTTTTTTTGTGAAGAATCAACAACAAGTGGGACACAATCATGAAGTGGAACGACATTTATTGGATATTTCAAACTTTTTTAACAAATCAAAAACTGAAAAATTGTGTGTGCAAAATTATTCAGCCCCCTTAAGTTAATACTTTGTAGCGCCACCTTTTGCTGCAATTACAGCTGTAAGTCGCTTGGGGTATGTCTCTATCAGTTTTGCACATCGTGAGACTGAAATTTTTTCCCATTCCTCCTTGCAAAACAGCTCGAGCTCAGTGAGGTTGGATGGAGAGCATTTGTGAACAGCAGTTTGCAGTTCTTTCCACAGATTCTCGATTGGATTCAGGTCTGGACTTTGACTTGGCCATTCTAACACCTGGATATGTTTATTTTTGAACCATTCCATTGTAGATTTTGCTTTGTGTTTTGGATCATTGTCTTGTTGGAAGACAAATCTCCGTCCCAGTCTCAGGTCTTTTGCAGACTCCATCAGGTTTTCTTCCAGAATGGTCCTGTATTTGGCTCCATCCATCTTCCCATCAATTTTAACCCTCTTCCCTGTCCCTGCTGAAGAAAAGCAGGCCCAAACCATGATGCTGCCACCACCATGTTTGACAGTGGGGATGGTTTGTTCAGGGTGATGGGCTGTGTTGCTTTTACGCCAAACATAACATTTTGCATTGTTGCCAAAAAGTTCAATTTTGGTTTCATCTGACCAGAGCACCTTCTTCCACATGTTTGGTGTGTCTCCCAGGTGGCTTGTGGCAAACTTTAAACGACACTTTTTATGGATATCTTTAAGAAATGGCTTTCTTCTTGCCACTCTTCCATAAAGGCCAGATTTGTGCAATATACGACTGATTGTTGTCCTATGGACAGTCTCCCACCTCAGCTGTAGATCTCTGCAGTTCATCCAGAGTGATCATGGGCCTCTTGGCTGCATCTCTGATCAGTCTTCTCCTTGTATGAGCTGAAAGTTTAGAGGGACGGCCAGGTCTTGGTAGATTTGCAGTGGTCTGATACTCCTTCCATTTCAATATTATCGCTTGCACAGTGATCTTTGGGATGTTTAAAGCTTGTTTAAATCCGGCTTTAAACTTCTTCACAACAGTATCTCGGACCTGCCTGGTGTGTTCCTTGTTCTTCATGATGCTCTCTGCGCTTTTAACGGACCTCTGAGACTATCACAGTGCAGGTGCATTTATACGGAGACTTGATTACACACAGGTGGATTGTATTTATCATCATTAGTCATTTAGGTCAACATTGGATCATTCAGAGATCCCCACTGAACTTCTGGAGAGAGTTTGCTGCACTGAAAGTAAAGGGGCTGAATAATTTTGCACGCCCAATTTTTAAGTTTTTGATTTGTTAAAAAAGTTTGAAATATCCAATAAATGTCATTCCACTTCATGATTGTGTCCCACTTGTTGTTGATTCTTCACAAAAAAAATACAGTTTTATATCTTTATGTTTGAAGCCTGAAATGTGGCAAAAGGTCGCAAAGTTCAAGGGGGCCGAATACTTTCGCAAGGCACTGTATCTTCTGTGATTTCCGCTCCATCAGTGCAGTTGATCACCATGGCTATAAACGCAAGACATCCAACCTTACTAAAACTCATTACATAGTCAAAAAAGTGAATTGTTAATACAGTAGTTTCCTTATGATGGTTCATCATGGCAATGTCTTTGGTGGCCCTAAAAAGTTTCAAGTTGATAGGCCACTGTGAAATTAATTTAGAAAGGAAAATGTGTCCATTGATAAAGATTGATTTATCAATAACTCAGCCATATTTGAACCAAAACCTTAGCTTTTCTCAAACTAAGTTAAGAGACCTGCCACATACCCATGTTATTTGGAATTCGGGTTCATGAGAATATGTTTTTCAAAGGTTTTCAAAATGTATCCTGACAGACCTTAGTCATTGATGCAAATTTGAGTCATGGGCAAGTGCATACATGGAGTGTCTGAAAGTAGGCGTTACTAAATAATTGGGAGGATCAACATAAGTGAGTGTATGGAAACCTAACAGCTAATTGGCCAGATTGGTTGCCACTCCAGACCTTTTTGCGTGGATGTTTTCTGTTTCCTTGTAACATTTTAGCTAAGCCTAACCATTTCCCCAACCTTAACCTCATTCTCCTAACCTGCCTAGCTAAAATGTGACAAAGAAATAGCAAGCAGCCACTGTTCTGAGGGCAAAAGGAAACAATATTAGGAAGGTGTTCTTAATGTTTTGTCCAGTAAGGGTACATCTACAGCTACTGGATAACATGACTACACCAGGTAATAGCATAGTAGGACTCAGATTAACACATTGTGCAATTCAACAGACCGCGTGGGTGCAGACCTTCGCCGAATCAAGAATTAAAACATCCCAACAACAATCATCAGTAATAGAAAGATATCATCTGTCCCAAATTGTACCCCAGTCCCTACATAGTGCACTACTTTTGACCAGAGCCCTATGGCCCTATGACTGCACTAAATAGGGAAAAGGGTGCCATTTGGGACAAATACATAGAGCTCCGCCTGTCCTGTCTTCACTGGGGCCAGCCGGTCAAGTAAACAAAATAAATGTTATTTTTAAGGCAATTTCAGCAGAAATGTTGCAGTTCGGGAGGTTCAAGTCCCTAGTGAGACACCATGGTAGAATTATGAGTTATTGAGAAAGATGGGTTCAGCTGTGGCTGTCGGAAGGGCAAAATTTATGAGTGTTGAAACAGAAATGTACAGGGCAAATGTTTGATGTCCTTCAATCATGCCCGCCCGCGAATCGGGCTTGGTTTTCCCAGCCTTTGGAAAAATCTCTTTGGGCCGGGGCCTTGTCTTGTTAGCCCCTCGGGGCGAGCGCACCCTCTGACCAGAGCACTCTCTGTGGGAGCGGACATTTGTATTGTCGATTTAAAATAAGATATACAAAAAAGTTTGGTAAACTATGAGACAGACAGTCCATAGATACAGCACTGGGGTTCAATCCAGATAGCTCTGTACTGTACATAGCTACCACGGATAAATCACATTTTATTTGTCACATGCGCCGAATACAATTTTACCTTACTGTAAAATGCTTACTTACAAGGCCTTAACCAACAATGCATTTAAGAAAAATAATTACTAAATAAACAAAAGTAAAAAATAAAAGAGCAACAATAAAATAAAAATAAAGAGGCTATATACAGGGAGTACTGGTACCAAGTCAAAAAAACAATAACATGTGACGCCCACAATGGCGTAAAGAGGAGGGTCACAGTGTCTTGTCTTCCAGAAGTTAAGGAGTGATTTAATTTCCGGACAGATTCCAGGGAAAGTCAAAGTAATAGGGGGTTAGAGAAGAGTCTCAAGCCCTTTATGTCTGGTTAACATTCTCCCAGTCCCCCTGCTCTGTTCTGCGGTAGTGCTGGGGCTGTCCTCCAGGGAAGACGCCGTCTGAACTGGGGTGCTCCAGGAGGAACTGGATGGTGGACTTGATGTGCTGGACAAAGTGTGGTGGCTCAGCCGTAGGGGACGTGGATAGGTACTGGTCGGGGGGTGGGGGGGGGAATAACATATCAGTGTTTATACTGATAACATACTATGCAAGATTCATTGTATCAGTGTTGACAGAAACAGGGACTATAACACATTAGAGGTTGTCAATAAGCTTTTAAAAGGGACATACAACTAAAGTTCTAGTGATTGTGGGATCAATATTAGTAATGTACTATTTTCTTACACCTTACCTTTAAGATGGTGTCATCGTCTTGCGACAGCCAGAAGGAAATATCCAGATTCGGGGACCACTTACATGGGCCTATCTTCACAACTCCTTTGTTCGAGTCATATATATCAGCCATCTGTGGAGAAACAATTACAATGTTATACGACTGTCTGATGAAGTGTAGTTAGCAACTCACGTATGGGTTCTATCCAGACACTCCACAAGCCATTCAATGTGTCATCTTTGATCTTTCTTTATATCGATCCTTCACAGTGTCAGAGATGATGTGCAAGAGCATAGAAAATATATCAGTAGACAGGAATTCTAGTTCTACTTGACATCCCAATTAGAGCAGGACCCAGCTAAAAATGCAGACAAATTTGCCAATCTGATGCATAGTGGCTCTATGACATCAGCCTATTTAAGGTTCTATATCTATGCGCAAGTCTCTACCTGGCCCCCAGTGAATGTCCGTGCTGATCGCAGCTCCTCCGCGGGTCCTTTGTAAGGGAACGAGGCGGGGAACACCTCCCCTGTTTTAATATTTATACCTGCAGACACACAGTCCATGCCATACTATAAACTGTGTGCTACACAAAAGGTGAATTTATTTGCAGTGTAGATACAGTACCTATGCCATGCACACCCGGTCTGTGCGCTCCGTCCACTAAGACGTCATTCATCTCTGCAAGTGGAAAAAAGAGAAAGAGCCTCAAGATAGGTAGGGGCAGAGTCAGATATACAGAGAGTTGGGCCAATGAGGGTTTCTGTCTGAACGTTCCGAGAGCGCCACTTCCTCCTCCATAGCTGTTGCTAAGTGATAATTGACACTTCCGCGTTGTGCTGTTAATTTCAGATAACCTATGAAGATGTCCACTGAAAGAAAATATGCAATTTGTTGACACCACAACAGTACAGATTTGGATACACCTCGAATGAGAATCAATAAAAACATATTAAATTCGCTCTCCTGCTTTGCATGTTTACAGGGGGTCATGTCATAGGGAATTATCGGAGGCGCGCTCATATTGTTACATCACCAAAACTTCAAGAATAAAGGCACTAACATGGCAGCCGTTCGATCATGGCCCCTGTGCTAACATGGCAGCCGTTCGATCATGGCCCCTGTGCTAACATGGCCCCTGTGCTAACATGGCCCCTGTGCTAACATGGCAGCCGTTCGATCATGGCCCCTGTGCTAACATGGCCCCTGTGCTAACATGGCAGCCAAACTCTCTACATATATAGCTCTGGGTTGTATAAAGAAAAACAGGCTGAGAGAGAATATAACAGAGTGGAAACATGTACCTGTGATGCAGCAGGTCTCCAGGTGAATATCCTCTTTCTGTCTCTGGAAGGCCGCTGCAAAACACAATAGAAGGGTTGTAGTTTCTCTATGCAGCCTGATAATAGTGTTGCTACTGTGGCAGTTGCATTCAAACAGGAGGGAAGAGAAGGAGATTCACGTACACAATAGGTTAAGGCTGAGTTTGTGGGATGTCTTTGACTCATCATCAAATCCTCCAACGAGGTAGAGCTCCAGCCTGAAGGAAAAGAAGCAAGGGGACAATTACGTGTGTGTGTGTGTGTGTGTGTGTGTGTGTGCGTGTTATCTCTTACCTGCCCTCCTTGGCAGGGTCCTTGCTCAGAGATGTGACAGCTTTGACGATGAGGGGAACCTCACTCCACGTGCTGGAGCCATCACAGTGAGCAAGGCAAGCAGCTCCACTTCCTACAAGATGGTACAAATGCAGACATTAAGAAGCTCATATCTTGATGCTATCATAGTATCTACAAACACACATTACATAGAGAACTGCAGTACCTGTGTGTCGCACCAGAACTAGGTGGCAGGTGGTTGCATCATCAGAACCAAGGACAGCGACAGAGTCTGGGGAAACAGAGGGACACATTTCGTCATGGTCGTGGATACTGTGCAGCGGATTTTTAGCTACAATTTATCGGTGTAGAGGTAACCGTTGGACGCAACAATATACTATGTTAAACTAGGCTGACCGATTGACTTAACTATAGGTGTATACTCACTGTCCGCTGGTGTTGTGGCTGCAAACTCTCGTTGCTGAATGTATAGGAGGCACTTCGGGTCGACATCTACAACCGGCTTGGACCGAAATACTCGGGCATTTTCCTATGGTATAAAATAAAAATGTCATTGCATGAAGAACAAATGATATGTTACTTAATGGTGATTAATTCCAACAATGACAACTTGCTTACGACATGACAGCTGCTAGTTTGCTTGGCTAACTAGTCAACTCAACGGTAAATAAAGGATAAATAAAATAAAATAAATACAAATAGTTTGCTTGGCTATTCCAGTCAACTCACCTGCAAATGGGGATATCTGGCGAACAAATCGACTGTCGAACCTGGTCGTTCGATTCTTCTATTTTGTATTAGCAAAGGCATTTCTCTCTACAATATAAATCTACCTAATATAATGTCATATTTCTCTTAATGAAACATGAAAACTAGACCTATTACACAAGACAGATTGTTAGCTAGCTTGCACTTCCTGGATCCATTTTCTTCTTCTTTTGTAGGCTTTCTCCTCAAGAACGTCACTCACTGTCACAAGATGTATTACTGCCACCAACTGTACACAAGTATTATTAGAGAATGAACGCTATAAAATGTAAATGTAGGCTACGCCGAATTCTCCATTTGCCCTACGCTCATTTGACACGAAACGTGCATGTTGTTTATGTGGGGTTACGACCCAAAACCTTACGTCCAGAGGGAGGGAGTGACTGGGGGAGTTGACGTGACGTGAAGCAGCAGCAACTGCATAACAAAAATCTGTTTTGGCTTGTTCAGTAACTTCAGGGCTCGTCTTACCTTTTAAGTTGTGTTTGTAAATAAGTGTTTAACTTTATTGCACTTTCCTTATAACATAATCTATTGTAACGGAATTGTAGGATCGAGACTGCACAACACCGTGCAACTCTTAAATATTTCTACAAGCAATTATTTATTGACGACATGAGGGGGAGTTCGTCGTACGGAGACCGAGATAGAGACCGTGGACGAGACAGAGGGTGAGCAGATATTTTCTGCAGCATGTGAAATATAGTTATAGCCACGTAGGAATATCTGTCATAAGTGTGCTTTTTATATGATACGGCGATATATTGGAAAGCTGTTTGACGTTCGTTGAAACACAACTATCTTGCTGAATGTCTACGTGCACGGGCGTGTCTCAGACATGTTGCACGCGCTCGGTTCGTGTATGATAAATAACTCTACTTGCTTGCAACATAGTTATAGGCGGTGCCCCGCCCCACCCAGGGAAAATTGCACTAACTCAAAATAGATTAAAAGGGCCAGGAACCTATTTAGTGACTATGTTGCAGTGTTACTAATCATGGATCGTTCATCCCCTTTTTCATCACTCCTCTTGCTGCATGTTCCATAGGCCTCGGTTTGGGTCCAGTAGCTGGGGCGGCCCTCCCCCTATGAAGAAGTTTGGGAATCCTGGAGAACGCCTTCGCAAGAAGAAGTGGGATCTGGACGAGCTGCCCAAGTTTGAGAAGAACTTCTACAACGAGCACCCAGAGCTCCAGCGCATGACTCAGGTACACACACAAACACAATATATACACATGCTCTTAGAAGGATGCTATCCATAGTGTGTCTATTGAGCCTGTTGATTCTCTGTTGTCTGTGTCTGCAGTATGACATAGATGAGTTCCGCAGGAGGAAGGAGATCACAGTCAGAGGTACTGGCTGCCCCAGGGCCATCACCGGCTTCCACCAAGCACAGTTTCCCCGTAAGTACACAACAGTAGATACCAGTTGACACTTGTTGAACCTATGTTATAGCCTGTCCCTTCACCTTTTCAGCAGTCATGACGTTAAAGAGATGAGAATAGGAAGTTGAACCCATTTTAAAGAGTTCTTGGAACACAGCCCAAGCTTACAAAAAACGAACCCCATAGGCTATTGGGAAGGGGAGGGGGGCTCATGGGTCACATTATTGGGTTTAAAAAAACAACACTCCAGGCCACTCTTGAACGTCAAACTAAATACATAGTATGTTGAAATTATAATGGCCTGCAAATTGATTTTGACAAATCGGTCAAAAATTTATCTGTGTGGCCCTCGGTTGAATTTCAAAAGCCAAAAGGTTTGCCCAACCCTGGCTATAGCTAACTATTCCTTTAATTGTTTCCCTTTGCTGACAGAGTATGTAATGGATGTGCTACTGAGTCAGGACTTCAAGGAGCCCACATCCATCCAGTCACAGGGCTTCCCTCTGGCCCTGAGTGGCAGGGACATGGTGGGCATCGCTCAGACTGGCTCCGGCAAGACCCTGGCAGTAAGGACGCCATGATAATCCAACAACACGCACAGTACCGACAGCTGCAACATCTCTGTCTTTCTTTCTTTCTTTCTTTCTGTCACACACACACACACACACACACACACACACACACACACACACACACACACACGCACACACACACGCACACACACACACACACACACACACACACACACACACACACACACACACACACACACACACACACACACACACACACACACACACACACACACACACACACACACACACACACCAACAGCTGCAGTATAAAAACACATAAACTCCCAGAGGAACATTTGACAGCTGCAACACACAAAGACATATTGACACATGAGGACCAATGTCCCTGGACTGTCAGATTGGGACATATACCTCATGACCTCATTGTACTATTTGGCGCCTTTTCTTGCAGTATCTGCTTCCTGCCATTGTGCACATCAACCATCAGCCCTATCTAGAGAGGGGAGACGGACCTATTGTGAGTACACAACTGGAAACTGCACACTGTTGCTTATTCATATATTTCAGGTCTGTGAGACTGGATTGTTTTGACGCTTTTCTATAGTGTACTTAACTCTGTTGTGTTTAGACTTACCTATGGTATGCTGTAGCTGTATATCATGTGTTATTAAAGGTTATACACTACCGTTCAAAAGTTTGGGGTCACTTAGAAATGTCCCTGTTTTTTAAAGAAAATCACATTTTTTGTCCATTATAAAATAATATCAAATTGATCAGAAATCAATCAAATTTCAATCAAATGTATTCATAAAGCCCTTTTTACATCAGCCGATGTCATAAAGTGCTGTAAAGAAACCCAGCCAAAAACCCCAAACCGCAAGTCATGTAGATGTAGAAGCACGGTGGCTAGAAAAAATTCCCTAGAAAGGCCAGAACCTAGGAAGAAACCAAGAGCGGAACCAGGTTCTGAGGGGTGGCCAGTCTTCTTCTGGCTGTGCCGGGTGGATTCTATAACAGAAATACAGTGTAGACATTGTTAATGTTGTAAATGACTATTGTAGCTGGAAATGGGTGATTTGTTTTTTCAATGGAATATCTACTTCGGCGTACAGAGGCCCATTATCAGCAACCATCACTCCTGTGTTCCAATACTACGTTGTGTTAGCTAATCCAAGTTTATAATTTTAAAATGCTAATTGATCATTAGAAAACATTTTTGCAATTATGTTATTGCTTCTGATTATTGCTTCTGATTAAAGAAGCAATTAAAACTGGCCTTCTTTAGACTAGTTGAGTATCTGGAGCATCAGCATTTGTGGGTTTGATTACAGACTCAAAATGGCCAGAAACAAATACCTTTCTTCTGAAACTCGTCAGTCTATTCTTGTTCTGAGAAATGAAGGCAATTTCATGCGAGAAATTTGCAAGAAACTGAAGATCTCGTACAACGCTGTGTACTACTTTCTTCAAAGAACAGTGCAAACTGTTTCTAACCAGAATAGAAAGAGGAGTGGGAGGCCCCGGTGCACAACTGATCAAGAGGACAAGTACATTAGGGTGTCTAGTTTGAGAAACAGATGCCTCACAAGTCCTCAACTGTCAGCTTCATTAAATAGTAACTGCAAAACACAGTGAAGAGGCGACTCCTTGATGCTGGCCTTCTAGGCGGAGTTGCAAAGAAAAATCCATATTTCAGACTGGCCAATAAAAAGAAAAGATTAAGATGGGGGAAAAGAACACAGACTCTGGACAGAGGAACTCTGCCTAGAAGGCCAGCATCCTGAAGTCGCCTCTGTTGACGTTGAGACTGGTGTTTTGCGGGTACTATTTAATGATTCTGCCAGTTGAGGACTTGAGGCGTCTGTTTCTCAAACTAGACACTAATGTACTTGTCCTCTTGCTCAGTTGTGCACCGGGGCCTCCCACTCTTTGTATTCTGGTTAGAGACAATCTGCGCTGTTCTGTGAAGGGAGTAGTACACAGCGTTGTACGATATCTTCAGTTTCTTGGCAATTTCTCGCATGCAATAGCCTTCATTTCTCAGAACAAGAATAGACTGACGAGTTTCAGAAGAAAGGTCTTTGTTTCTGGCCATTTTGAGCCTGTAATCAAACCCACAAATGCTTATGCTCCAGATACTCAACTAGTCTAACGAAGGCCAGTTTTATTGCTTCTTTAATCAGACTAACAGATTTCAGCTATGCTAACATAATTGCAAAAGGGTTTTCTAATAATCAATTAGCCTTTTTAAATGATGAACTTGTATTAGCTAACACAACGTGCCATTGGAACACAGGAGTGATGGTTGCTGATAATGGGCCTATGTAGATATTTCCAGCTACGATAGTCATTTACAACATTAACAATGCCTACACTGTATTTCTGATCAATTTGATGTTATTTTGATGGTCAAAAAATGTGCATTTCTTTCAAGAACAAGGACATTTCTAAGTGACCCCAAACTTTAAAACGGTTAGGAAATGTATTGATATCTCTCTCATCAGTGCCTGGTCCTGGCCCCGACCAGAGAGTTGGCCCAGCAGGTGCAGCAGGTGGCTCGTGATTATGGCAAGACCTCCCGCATCAAGAGTACCTGTGTCTATGGAGGAGCACCCAAGGGACCGCAGATACGTGACCTGGAGAGAGGTGAGGAGCTGCGGGTTGAATTAAATGCTGTTACAAGTTACTCACTTACTTATATTGTTTGTGCCGACTACAGACAAGACCTCTCCACTTCTGATGATCTAAAACCTGATTGGCTCCCTGGCCCCAGCTTAACTTAATATTCTGCACTTCCCCTTCAGTTACTAGTATCAAGATTGAAAAAGTTACAAGTATTGGAAGTAATCTCACAATTGGTCTCTTCTGCGTCTCTTTTGAAACTGTGACACTTTGCATCCTATGTCCATATAGGTACAGAGATCTGCATCGCCACCCCGGGGCGTCTCATAGACTTCCTGGAGGCAGGGAAGACCAACCTGCGGCGCTGCACCTACCTGGTCCTGGATGAGGCTGACCGCATGCTGGACATGGGCTTCGAACCACAGATACGCAAGATCGTGGACCAGATCCGGGTAAGCCAGGCACATGCTATACTTAGCAAACCGCACACACATCTCCTGGAATTAGGCAACTATTATGACTGTGTAATAAATAGCCATTCATGGATTGTTGGGTAGGTAGATGGATACTCCACAGGGTGGTAGATCATCTCTGTCTGTCCAATCTATCTTAATGACAGTTGATATAATATCAATCCATCGCAAATAACTAAATACTCATGTTATAGAATAGAGTAATAGTGTATTGTCCTCTGAGGAGGAATATCCCCATTACCGTTCTCTCCCTGTGCCCCAGCCGGACCGCCAGACTCTGATGTGGAGTGCCACCTGGCCCAAGGACGTGCGTCAGCTGGCAGAGGACTTCCTGCGGGATTATGTCCAGATCAACGTAGGAGCTCTGGAGCTCAGCGCCAACCACAACATCCTGCAGATAGTAGACGTCTGCATGGAGAACGAGAAGGACAACAAGTTAGTGAGGCCAATGGACAAGATCCATCTCTAGTTTTGCATTCTGTTCATGTCTCCTTTCCTTAATCATCGCTGATCTGGAAGGGATGAAACCAATGTAGTTAAAAGTATTCAGTATTCTTGGTTATGAAGGACAGGAACAGAGTGCAGGATGCTATCTTTTTATAACGCTGAGAGAATATTAGTCTTGGGATTGTAGTGATTGAGGGATGTTTTCCTAATATCTTTCCTCTGTCTTTTTGTTGATGTCAGGCTGCTCCAGCTGATGGAAGAGATCATGGCTGAGAAGGAGAACAAGACCATCATCTTTGTGGAGACAAAGAAGCGCTGTGATGAGCTCACCCGCAGGATGAGAAGAGATGGGTGAGACGGAGAGAGACTGAGGGAAAGCACAGACTTGCAGAAATGGGGTTTAAGTCCTCTTTCAAAGCTATGATACTGACTATGCAAAACAAGAGCCAGTTGTGGTTTCATATGGAGTGTGTGTTGGGCTTCTTAGTCAGATAAGAGTGTAGAGAAATTGTCTAACTGTTCTCACAACTGCCTGCCTTATCACGTCCTGTTCTGCTGTCTCAGCGGTCTGTCCCATGGCAACATTGTTGTGGTGTGTTTTCTAGGTGGCCAGCCATGTGTATCCATGGGGACAAGAGCCAGCCAGAGAGAGACTGGGTTCTGACAGGTAGGTCACATTTCAACGGCCATGCTTTAGTCTGGCTTTGGTGAAATGTGTTTCAGTATGGGGTTTTCTTCCGTTTTTTTGTCTTCTACCTAACGCCTTTGATTTTGTCTGAACTTTCAGAATTCCGTAGCGGCAAAGCCCCTATCCTCATCGCCACTGATGTGGCGTCTCGCGGTCTGGGTATGTCTTCTCAACATGGAATACACACACTCACGTGTTCACACTTACACTCCTACAGAGCACAACATACAGATTCAAAATGTATACACACTCTCCAACACACACAAACAGAGAAAAACACACACAATTAATGAATGTGATTTTTGTTGTTGCATAATTTCCCATCCCGTTTTCCAGGTTTAAGATTTACGACAAAATCATACATTTGTCTGCAAACATGTAATAGCGGTGTTATTGAACCTGTAAACAACAACGGAAAATCGGTCAGCACTCTTTCTACAGCATGACCTCTGTTAATGACTTTCTGAAGGAAAGTAGAAACACCAGTAGCCTGACAATCCCCCAGGCCTTCAACTCCACAATGTTTTACAGTCTGTTTCTTGTTACTGCAGTCCAAAACGTCCTTCGACCGGGGCACTCTGGCACGCTGCCTAAATGGGGGTGTGATGGGGGGGGGGGGGGGGGGGGGGGCAGATGTCCCCGTGCTCGCCCCAATACCCTCCTCTCATGTCTCCTATATGATGTAACCCAAAACATGAAGGAAAACATCCCAAATATTCAGTATTATATGTGTGATTATTCCTCTGTTTACATCATTCATAGTACTGTAGTTATACTGTATTTTTTCTACAGGTATTTTCTAGGTAGGGTGTGTTTTAGGAGCATCTAAGTGAAATCGACAGTCAGTTCTCCCCATGCCCACCCTGAAACTTGTACAGAAGTGCCCTATTCCACCTCCCTAACTAAATAGGTTAAACCTGGAATCTGAGAAGGGGATGTTGGTTTTGCCAAGCTACCTATGACTGTGTCTTTGTTCTTTTTCTCTCCCCCTCAGGGTTGTGCAGCACAAGGCAGCTCCAGCACATGCTGGTGTCAGACAGTACTGGGGCTGCCCTCAGTCACGTTAGCAGCTAGCCAGGGGCTTGTCTAGTTATCAGAAGGATTCATCCCCCCCATTCTCCTCCTTCTCTGGTTCCTAAACACCCCAAATAGACCCCCACAATAAACTGAGGGTATATGATTATCTGGTTCCTAAACACCCCCATAGACCCCCATCATAGACTGAGGGTATGTGATTCCAGCGAGCTCTCCTTGGGATCAACCTGAGGTGCCTGTCTGTCCCTCCGCCCGTCCGTCCAAAAGGCAGACAGACAGGGAGAGTTAGGAGCTCGGCTGGATCGAGTCCTGATCGATTTGCGGAGGTCCTGCAACTCGGCGAGAGAGCAACAGAACCGGCCGTTGGGGGGGGGGGGTTAGCGGTTCTGCTCATGTCCGACGTTGCTGGTGTATGCGAAGGGTGAGGGGGAAACGGGGGGCTAGTTTGGGCCCCCTCCTCTCTCCCTCCCCCCCAGCGCCTCCAAGCGAACCAGGGCTGATCAGGACAGGACAGGGGGTGACTGACTACCCTTGTAAAACAACTCTAAAGGGGTAAGTACCTCAACACCCCCTTTCCTACTACACCTTCCACGACCTCCCCAGTCGCATCAACTCATTCAGGTAGTTTCATCGATCCATATTGAAGTCAGTCACAGAAAGGTATTTGTTGAAGGAATTGTGTTGAACTCTATCCTCCAACATGTACTCCATCACATTTTCTCTTGGTGGAAACATATTAAGGTTTGGCAGGTTCTGTGAGTAGTAAAATGGCCTCCCTTTGTAACTATGGAAAACAGGGGAAAGGTCCAAGGAGATGTTTTGTTTTCGGACCAACCCAGCAGTGTTGTCAGAGCTTCTGTAATGAGAAACAGACTTTTTTGTCCTTCTACTGTCATTTCAACATCCGAATTTAAAAGAAACATTGGAAACACTTTTTACTCTTCTGGTCTGATCGTGTTGACAGTGTACTGTCACTCATTTCTCCATATTCTTCTCATAGCATTTCTCAGCAGAGAACATGTTACCATGGTGAACTAAATGTTCTGAATGGTTATACTATTATGTAAGATTGCGTAAAGTGTGCATTGGTGAGGGTCCAGACAGAGAATGTCACATCCTCTCTACCTAATGCTGAGTGGTTCTCTCTTGTCACATTCTGATGGGGTTTACCACTAAACCTCTAGGCCTCCAGTCAAGATATTTTGACCCGAAACTGACTAATTTTCAAAGGTTTTACTTCAAGAATTAACACTTTTATTCTACTTCAATTTGGATACATGTATATTTATTCTTCTGTCAATATTGGACAGGTAAGTGGTAATCAATATTTATACAATATTAATTATATAAAATCATCCACTTTTCATCCATCTAAATAATCATCCACTTTTCTTTCATAGCTTTGGCGTTGTTTGAATACCATCTGTCTTCTTTCTCACTGTACAAAAATCTCTCAAACCCTCCTCATCTCACCCTCCTCTCCCTCCAAACCCTCCTCCTCTCATCTCACCCTCCTAACCCTCCTCTCCCTCCTCTCTCATCTCTCCCTCCTCACCCATCATCTTCCTCTCCCACCTCTCAAAACCACGTTTCCCCCAAAGACGTGGAGGATATCAAGTTTGTCATCAACTATGACTACCCCAACTCGTCTGAGGACTACGTGCACAGGATCGGCCGTACGGCCCGCAGCACCAACAAGGGCACGGCCTACACCTTTTTCACCCCGGGTAACCTGCGCCAGGCCAGGGACCTGGTCCGAGTCCTGGAGGAGGCCCGGCAGGCCATCAATCCCAAACTGCTGCAGCTGGTTAACTCTGGACATGGGGGAGGAGGTGGTGAGACTGGCTTGATTCACACTATAGGGTCAACCCGAACCAGACTATGCTGGCTCAATTGAGGAATGGGTGTTATTCTATTCTATCACCTTTACCATCTCACATCCAAACATAAACTACACATTCTGTGTAACCAGTGATGTTTGACATTCTTAAACTAAAATATTTAATCTTATATTATGACATTCTAATCCTCCTATGTGAATTTTCTTCTCCAGGTGGCAGGATGCGTTACCGTGGCGGCGGCTCCAGCGCCAACAACCCCAACATGATGTTCCAGGACGTGTGTGAGCGTCGCTTGCGCTCCGTCAGCGGGGGCAACAAGCCAGACAGCCGCGGCAGCAGTTTTAGCCGGGACGGGCGCAGTGGCGGGGGTCGGGACGGAGACCCTAGGTCCTCGTCCTCTTCCTCCAACAGGGACCGAAGCAGGGTCAGCCGGGGGAGTTACGGCTCCGGGGGGGCTGACCAATACCAGAGCTATGGTGGTGGTGGTGGTACCCAGTACAGCTCCAGGGTTGGGGGAGCAGCTAATGGGGCCCCTAGGGGTAGTAGTGGTGGGGGCCAGAATCGGTCCAGTCAGCCCCAGGGTGTGTTCGGTCCAGCTCCTCCACCTCCAGTAGGGCCCAAGCCCCTCATGGCCCAGCTGATGGCCCCGCCACAGCCCCCTCTCATGAGCTTCATAGGGCAGCCTCCATACCCCTTTTCTCCTCACCCGCCACCGCCTCCTACACCCCCACCCAGGAAGTAGAATTACGATACAGTCATGGTGCTTGGAATCCAAATCACCATGGTCTTCAAACCCTAGAGTTTATCAGTGAGTAACTGTAACGTTACTCCTCTGAAAGGGTGTTTAGAGTTGCCGTCCTGCCCTTACCTACCATGGTAAGAAAGCATGAGGTAAGGACTAACATATAGCTACATGGTTTTGTACTTGTTTGTTTCGCGATGATTTTGATCTGAAAATAAATATATAGTACTCATGCATGATACACTTTTAGCTTTTCATGTGTTCAAGAGTAGTCCGTGCGTGGCCAGAAAATTATATTCTGTGAATCTGAAGCTGTGACTCTTTGGTATTAATTGGCACGACAGGAGTTGATATTTCCATTTGCGATTTACTCTAAATGGTGAGGTTCTAGTCCTTTAGTGAGTAACAAATGCTAAAATGTGATATTTCTTTGTTGCCATGTAGAACTCCAGTGATTTTATCAGTCAGCTATGCATTATATTATTCTATAACTTTTTCTATAAACTCTTTATAAACTGTATGGCTATACCATTTTCTTAAGATTCATATTAAAACTATATCAGGAGAATTTGGGAATGATAATCACAGTCACGTGTCAAAATCCCATAAGTCAGCACATTGAGTGTTGCGTTGTGAATGTTTAGTCAACATTTTATTGGAAAGAGGTAATTCATACTTATGTTCTTTTTCTACATTGCTTTATTTCACAGGATTTCAATAAAGTTTCTGAAACCAAAATCCTTGTAATTGTTGTACGGAGTACAGAATAGGTAAGCATGAGTGAACATTCATTGACAACCACCAATAGACAAAAGTCAGTTTAAACCCCCGAGAAAAAGAATAACTTTATTTCCCTTAAATACATATTTGCACTACATTCTCACCATTCACCCGTCAATATTTATTTGCTCTCTTTAGACTTTTTTTGGCAAATGTACATAATTGCAGAACCATTATTATTTACAAAGTCAGAGCAGGGAATGGGTAGCCTGAGTCCCAGATCTGTTTGGGCTGTCTTACCAGCTCCTACAGTCATTGAGTTCACAAGACAGCACAAACAGATCTGGGACGCAGGCTAGGGAATAAAGGCAGGGAGGTGGAATGTGGAGGGGAGCTGCAGAATGACGTGAGAGATGCAGCTGCTGCATGGTTGGGCCACTGTATCTGCAATAGACCGGTGGGGCTGCTGGCTTCACTTCTAGCCAAGCACTAACATGGTACCTGATCAACTAATCTTAGTCTTCTATAAATCATTTTATTGGTTGAATCGGGTGTGGTACTACTTGACTGGAGCAGATATGATTGGTCGCCCCTAGATTGAACGGACACATCATCAATGACCATATTCGTTTCACATCTCACACCAAAGGAAGCATAACCAAATTTCGTAAGAAAATCAGTAGTCCAACTCCGAAACGGGGAAAAAAATTTGACAACCAAATTAGCATTCGTATGTACATGGAAGGTAAACAATAAATACCCAGACACATAAAGAACAAACTCTCAGCTTTAGGCACATACGGCAGATTTAAAACGGGGTCAACACTGACAACTCAGTACTGAACTAACACCTCTCCCTTTGGGTCAACGTCAACAGCTGAAGGTGGAACAGAGGACAGCAAATGAGGGAATCATATTCATGTGCAAAACCAAACTAACAGGAAGTGCATGCATCGTGTAGTGGAATGAAATCACTAACGGCTGTTTAGATCAAAAAAAATGATTTCAATAGAATGAATAATAGCGTCATAGATTGGATATTCCTTCACAGAAGATTGGACAGGATATACATTTGTTACAGCTTCAGACACCTACTGCCCAACTTATCATATGACAGTCACAGACCCAACTGGTCTTACGCCGTACAAATAATAGAAAATACAATACTTTGGGACTACACTATTTGAGTGTCATATTTTGTGCAGAATAATGCTATCAGGTGTAGCCTGAGAGAAACAGTTCCACACACATTCAGTTTAAAAGGCTTCGACTTCTCACAGCAATGATTTGTTTTGGACAGATCACGTGAGGTGGTTATTATACAGTAATGCATTGGAGACTAAGGGCTGATTGTAGTACAGTCAATGGAATGAAGAAAAACACAAAATGGAGTATGAAAGATGACAACATGGGGTGGTGGATCATGGATGGGACACATGGATGGCATAAGGGAGAAACTGCCCACAAATAACTTATCTAGGATCCACTTTCCCTGCCAATATTCAATCCATAATAAATGGGAAGACATAAGGGCTCGGACACACCAATAGCGTTTGCCTGCCGAGTGTACTTAGCACCTCTGAACAGAGAACCGGAGGTAATTTGAAAACTGAGTGCAAACCGATTTTACATGTAGAATTACGTGAAAAAGTCGGTAGTCAGATGTCAACAGCACACATTTGGTGTGACCCTTAAGGGAGAAACCGATCCCAAATAACAGGTCTAAGACCAGATTTCCTGTAACCATCACAATGTAAAACGCCATCTTTCCCTGGACCAGTGCTTGGGGGGGGACCTTCGACCTACACCTAAGGTAAGCAGCGGATCAGGTGACAGGAAGTTGATCAGTCCCACTAAAGTTTCCCCCAGGTATCTGGAGGGGGGAACTGTTCTACATCGCCGGATTCGTCATGTGATTCTTCTCCCAGGTCAAATGTGAGCTTGTATCGCAACCGGACCATCTCCTGAAAGAAAGAACAGAACCATGTTAGGCTACAACAGGAAAGGGGACAAATCAACATGCTTTCTGCTTGCACATGTTTAAGTTCTGTTTTGTTGCCACGGTGACAGTTTGTCACCTCAGGGCTTTTCACAGCTACAAATGAGATGCTGACTGGGCAGTTTTTTTAAAATGAGCATAGGTTAAACACCTTGGAAAGAAGGCGGGAGGAGTCTGTGTCTGTGTGTGTGTGTGTGTGTGTGTAGTACCTTGTGAGGATTGGCCAGCAGTAGGACCTGTGTGATGGCGGCTGGGGGTAAGATGGGGTTGAAGGCTGGAAGCTCAGTTCCTGAAGGAGGCTGTAGTTTCACCTTCATCACCTAGAAACAGACAGGAGGAAACACATTACACTCAAACTACAGTCACAACTCAGCGCACATAGGTTACCGCAGAACACAACCATCTAATCAGACAGAGTGGAAATTAGGGACGAACAAATGATAGAGGTAGAAGATGGATCACCAAGGCAAATTAGAGAGGGGGGGGGGGGATTTAGTGAGAGAGAAGAGACAGGACCAACCTTGGGTACTGCAGACTGGAAGCGGATGTTGGTGACTGGTATGGGGGCGGAGGACAACATGGAGATGATCACTACCAGCACGTCAGGTCGAGAGGGAGGAGAGTCACGGGCAAAGTGGAACAGCACCCGCAAACTGTGCTTGTCAAATACAGTCACTGGTAACAAGCTGCCTAGAGGACAGACAGAGGCTTAGGGTTAGTTCAAGCCCAGCCATCACCATGTCTGGAGACATGTTGCAGGTAATGGCTGGGTGGGTATGTTATAGTTATTATTTGGAGTCTGGTTTGGTATTTTTCTTGCTAACGTTCAAAACAACCATACAGTAATACAGATTGATCAGACAATTGGCTTACTGGGCTTGATTGATTCCAAGGGCACAGTCACGTTAGCTAAGGAGATGTCGTTCTGGGGGGCTGGGGTAGGAGGCCCGAGGCTGGGCAGGGAGTCTAGGAGAGACCCAGGCTGCTCAGAGGGGAAGGCCAGGACAGGGCTGGGGGTGGAGGTGCTAGTAGTGTTGGTACTGGACTTGGTCTGGAGATCTCGCAGGGTGGGTCTGGACTGGGGCTGCAGTTTATCCCTGTGAGAGGGAGAGAGAGAGCAAGGGGTCAGCTTTTTTAAGAGAAAACAAGTGTTTACGTTACAGATTAGCAGCTGCCTCTCTGGCTTGCAGTGTTTACCAATTGACGTGCTGCGTCCCCGGGGGTAGGGACTGATGCAGCAGGGTCTTGCCCAGCAGGTCTAACTCATCCAGGGCTTTAGGGGAAGCAGCGGGGGCCCCCCCTGATGGAGCCTGGGGGATAGGGGTCACGGCCGGTAGCAACACTGTTGCAGTAGGCAGCGCTGGGACGACTGGCTCTACACTGTCAGAACACTGCGCAGAAAAACACTGTGTTAGGGACATTTTGTGTGTGTGTGTGCGCATGAGTCATATGCTGACAACTCTCTCTCACCTGAAAGGAGTTCCAGTCTCCCGACTGAGGAGTGTGGGTAGAGTTGGGCGTTACGTCATTGAGTCCTGAGTGAAAACAACAATAGAAAGAGGTTGTCGACACAAACCGAGAGGGAACACGATGCATAACCACAGTTGGACGAGTCATGGCAAGTTGGAAAATAATTGGGCAATTTAATAAGAGTAAACAAGCTAGCGAAACGACATTCAGAACTGCTGCTTACCTAGTGACATGAGCTCATCATCTAGCAGGCTGATACCCAGTTCTTGTGACGGGGTCTGTAGTGAGGGGGTGTCTGGGTAGGAGGGAAGTCCAGTGGGCGATGTGTCTAACCCTGTCAGGTCTAGGAGGGCTGTGCTACTTCCTGTGGAGAGATCAAACGTCAGTCTTTGTGATCAAATGTTTTGAAACTACTGAACGAAACACATCTGTGAAAATGAACAGGGAAACAACCTGGTTGATTATGCTGGATGTCCTGAGGTTCAGTCTGTGCATGTGTGAACATGATGGGAGTGTGTAGAACAGTGTGTCTGCCCCTCTGAGACGCCAGCAAGTTCAGGTCGTGACCCTCTCTCTCACCTGGTGACCCTCTCTCTCACCTGGTAGTATGGGCATGGCTGTGCTGTCTCCGTTCACCTCTTCTCCCTTCACCAGCTGTCTGTACAGGTTGATGACCTGAGTCAGGCTGTCGTTGGCCTGCAGGATGTCAGCTGGCGTAACAGAGACGTACACAGAGGTGAGCTATGCAATGCGTCGATACAGAACACTACATAACCATATAGTACTGTCTAACAACCGTACAGAGGATGCATCACTCTTCAGCCATTTTGAATCATGCCTCTTGTATTGATCACACTATATGTATAGAACAAAGAAGGCCCGCACACTGTTAAGGCTCCTAATTCATTGCTTTATTGACAACGTTTCGATCCGAAACGTATCTTCGTCAGGTCCTGACAGTGTGCGGGCCTTCTTGTTCTATACCAGTATTCTTTATTAGCCCAGCACCTATGTTTTTAAGAATGTGCGTATGACCAAACTTTTCTATCACACTATATGGAAACATAAGATTCTCACCCAAGGCCTCATCGTTGTCCTCTGTGTCGCTAGCCAATCGGAACAAAGTAGGCCTCATCTTTTCACAGCTCTGGTATAGGTCCTGCAAACACAAACACATTTAGAAATAGCCCATTGCACACACACAACTCTAGGTGGTGTTGCTCTGTGCTAACCTTGATGAGTTCCTGATTGCTCTGGGAGCTGCTCTCCTTGCTATAGTCTCCCAGTAGCTGGGTCAGCAGGCCCACACTCTCCTTCACCTCCTGGATGGCGTTCACACGCTTAGACACCTTCTCCATTCGCTTCTGGTCCTGGAGGACCGTAACAGAACACACACACTCAGAACACTGCAATAAAATAAAAACATTATCCCATAAAATAAAATCTGGAGCGCTCTGAAGTCTGCATAGGTTATTTTATTGCAGGCATATACAGTACAACTATGAGAGCAGTTGTAGGGATAGTAGATCACAATCGTGAGGGAGTTCAGAATTCAATCCATAAAAATCATTAGAAGTGCTTTGACGATATGAAGTGCTCGCTGTTTACTTAGCGTACGAGTAATAAATCGACTGCGTTGTGAATGCAATAGGCCTATATGCATTGATTGACTCCCACCCAAACAAACACACAATCACACAGACAGGAGTAAAAAGAGTAGGACACACCTCCTGCACCATTTCCTTAATGAGTTTGTTTGCTGCTCTTAGATCTTCAGGGTGAGTGCTATTCAAAAGCCGAGACAGCATCTACAAAGGAAGGGAGGGAAGAGGAAGGAAAACAGGGGAAAACAGGAGGAGAGAGGTAAAAGAGGGAGAGCAGGCCGTTAGGGAATACATGAAAACTACAGTGGAAGAATGGAAAGACATTAATTCAAAATGTCCGCTAATGTCATCTCTATTGACAAAACTCAAGGGGCTGCTTCATTGTCATCTTTACCTTGGACTTCTCCTCATCCTCAAAGATGACGCTCTTAGTTCTGGGCGGAGGGGGTGGGAGGGGCTCATCAGGAAGTACCGGGTCCTGCTTCACAATGCCTGGAAGAGAGCAGGGAACCCCATCCATGTCACATGAATAAACAGCCTGTCACCGGCACTCCCTACAGTGTATAGTACATCATGTATATACCGTAGGTTTCCGGCACGTTGGTAATAACATTGTTTTCCCCATGAAGTTATTGTAAACACAAGCAGCGCGACCAACGGATTTAGGGCCAGGCTAAGAAATATTGTTGGCTGTCACTCCCTGGAGCAAAACACTTAATTACATAGTGCTCAAGTTATCTTCCATCATTCTAAACAAACAGCCATACTAAACAAACAGTTTCTCTCTCTCTCACTTAGACGGACTAAGTGAAAAAAATAATCATTCTGGATGCAGACTCAGAAGTTTCAATATGATTTTGTCTTCTATAAAAAGAAGAAGTGAGATTGACATGGGGCGGCAGGGTAGCCTAGAGGTTACAGCGTTGGACTAGTAACCGAAAGGTTGCAAGTTCATATCCCCGAGCTGACAAGGTACAAATCTGACGTTCTGCCCCTGAACAGGCAGTTATCGCACTGTTCCTAGGCCGTCATTGAAAATAAGAATTTGTTCTTAACTGACTTGCCTAGTTAAATAAAGGTATAAAAAATGGACAAAATACTATTTATATCAGGAGCACATGTTAGGGGGAACATACAGATCCACTGATCCACAGTTTTTAGTTAACTCCTGAAATGATCATAAAGTTACAGTACTGTAATAAATCATATGATTTAGCCATATTCCTCATCCTGAAGTTCCATCATAGTGAAACCAATGAGAGTTGATAGAAAAGGATCATCACAGAGAGAATGTTTTATTTGACTCCTATTCTTTCTAGGTGTGTCATCACTATTAAAGCTCACCTTGTTTCTTCAGCATCTGGTAGGCGTCTGCTATCTTGGGCTCGTCAGGCAGACCCACCGTCCAACTGAACATCACCTCCAGAACCTTCTTCTTCACTGGCTCTGGGGCCCGAGTACCCAGGTACTGCACAGGAGACGAGATTTAGGAACATCAAAACAGACAGAATGGAAAACTGGGTTTTGTTTGTTTATAAAAAAGGGGTTGTGTTACATAAAGGGTTGTTCCATTTGATTTCAATCAATTGTTGTCCGCACCCTTTTAGATTTGACCAAAACTTTCCATACATATTTGCCCATGGTAGAAGGTAGAAGATCAGAAAGTGACTTATTGGACCGATATGACAAAACATTCAGGTGCTCAAAATTGACCCATTTTGCATACCCCACTTCTACCATGGGAAAATATGTATGGAATGTTTCATTCAGATCAAAACAGGTGCAGTCAAAAAGTGATTTAATTCAAATGGAACCCTAAAGAAATAGCCCTCGAGACAGTACCTTGGGTGAGACCACCTTGATGAGCTCGTTGAGGAAGCGGAATTTGCCCACTTCATTGTGGAACCTCTTCCCACAGTTCTTCATGCACATCTCTAGAACCTAGGGACACATATATGTTATGATACTGCTGGTGGTGGGATCACTTACAATTAGAATATTCTGGCTAATGGAGATGTCAGTGAGCATGTCAACCAATACATTACCCTGATAACGGTATACTCACCATTAGTGCTTGCATGGCCTCCCATTCTTGGGGTGACTGGATCTTATGGGCCAAAAGTCTGGTAGCCAGTTGAGGACTAGGGGGGAGGGAGGGGACATCAAATAAGAGTATCTGTATGGTTTGCCATATGTTTAACATGTTGAGGTACTAACTGACAAAGCAAGCCTATGACCAGCTCTCCACATGTTGGTCCTTCTTACCCTTCAGGCTCATTGTTGAGCTGTTCACAGAAGCCCTGGATACTGTCCCAGTCCGCCTCCTTGTTCAGAGGGTTGGTGGCTTTATCTGGGGAGAATAAAAGCAAATTCCAGAACCTGGGGCTTATCAACATTTTCAAGGGTTTCTCGCTACCCTAGGACCAAATGCACAAAGAAAGTTTTCGTGTTTACTTGCTGCAAACGTTAGCAGAATGACTCCTCCCCAATGTATTTGCCCATTGACACTTAGCCACTGGATAATGTGGCTATTTAGCTTAGCCAGTCTGATTCACCAGTTTCAAAGTCGTCGTATTTGTAACAAATTGCGTATTAAGAACATCTAAAATAAACGATATTCGTGCTTGTCAATGCATTATTCTGCGTAAACAATACAGGGGTGAGGTCTGTTTTTGTTCCGACCTTAGTAGCGCTACGTTATAGCACACTAGCTAGCACTTTGGATAAAGCATCATCATCACTGTGATGTTCGTCCACTGCACATACAACAATTATACTCATAACACTACAACTACAGGGCATTCTCTACCTCAGTTTTCTGAAAGTAAATTGGTCACGTATTGAGTCGTTATAGCAGTAAAAGCATCGTATGACTCACTGACGCGAGACTCCAAGCTCTCCTCCTCTGGCGGCGCCGCCATTTTCGGGGATTCCGATTAGCTGGCAGCTATCGCGTTACTTTGCCAGTCTCATGCAACGACGTGGGCGTCATCATATCAAGCCATTCTTGGTAGTCCCTCTACTACACGGTTGTCGTGAATAAAAATTGAGGTGCGTGATGATGCATTTTATGACCGAAGTCATCTTGCACCAAAAGCCTCCATGTCAAGTCATACTTTCCTCTTTTGTTTGTTGATATTTGTTAAGATAAAATAAAACAATGTCAAGTCATACTGCCACATGTCAGCCCAAGACCTGCTGCTCTCATCCAAATACACAGACACCATAACTCTATGTCATGTACGATCATCTCATCTTCCATGATTGATATTCCAGGATGTTTATGTCACTTTTCTACACAGATACCATGAAAAGGCACAAAGTTATATGTTTCGTCGTCACATGCAAAGGCTCCATCAGGAGAGAGACAGATACATTGCGATAGAAACACACCCAGTAGGCTAAAGCCTTCTGGCAGTTGCCCATGGTATATTTATGTTTTTTTTAATGACTGATATACCTGATCCTTCTCTCTCCACAAAGTGTGTTCTCAACCCTCAACCATTGATGACAAGCCTGTGCACTAACCTGCTCCTAATAGCACAGAAATTGGAAACACAGCTATATGCAGTTAGAGTTTCACTTATACTTCTATTAAACTCCACAGAGAGGAGGAGAGACCAACAACATATTCCATAAAAGTTGTCAATTTGTGAGTTTGTGTCGCTGTCAACAACAGACTGAGTGTGTGTCCTGTAATTATAGTGGACAAAAAAGTTGGCCAAAAAATATTTAACTGCTCCCTCTAGCGGACACATAGGAGTAAACGTTGTTGAATTCGTTTCATTTCATCAGCAGGCAGCCGAAGCAAGGCTTGGCAGAATGGTCGGCTGTCCAGATTACAATTAATTTTCCATGATACATTTAATTAACCATCATCGCCATCCAAACACAACTGTGCGTTTGATAAATGTATCTTCTGTTTTGGCGTCAAGAAGAGAGAGAAAAAGCGCCTTGTTCTGGAGTCTGACCGGTACAACGACACAGATGGGACTGCACCATATAACAAGCAACGACGTTTCCCATTTAAAGTTTTGGATGAATGCTTCAACATAAGGATTGTAACTGAGTTCACACGAATAAGGGACGTGTTTCATATTATTTTATTGACACGTTTCGGGTCAATGAATGTGTTTTTCCAAGTGAAAACATGGCTAGTTAGCTTCAGCTAGCTAACTCGCTAAACGGCTAACTCCATCAGTCTGGAGCAGGGTTGAGATGTTCGTCTAAATTTGGACCGAAGCTAGCTAATCCAGGTAGCTAGCTAGCCACTGACAACGTTTCTGTGACATGCTGTCAAACCCATTGTATGTCGGATTCTTTTTATATGGTGATTATTGATTGTGCGTGTTGGGAAAACTTGCAGATCGAAACTTTGATCACATTTGCTGGCGGAGTTGTGGAAACCAATGTTTCATTGACGTCGCAAAGTTAGCCTTCTCGCTACCAAACGTGACTCTACTATCCTCGACCTGTCAATGGAATTCCGAATGAGTCATTTCGGGTGTTGTCCTCCAAAATTCGAAAAGCAGGAGGGCAGCTTCTAGAATCCTACAAAAGCTGATTTCTCATCCGGCTACACGTGGGATGAGACTTATATCGAAAGGAATAAAATCTGAATGTTTCCGAACATGGGGTCTTTAAAAGCACTTCAAGAATGGTGTCGGATACAATGCGAGAGTTACAACGATGTAGACATCAAGAACATGTCATCTTCTTTCCGGGATGGCCTGGCATTCTGTGCCATAATCCACCGATATAGACCGGATTTGATGTAAGTATTTAGTTAGTTTCAATAAACTTTGAAAAACGTTCTCCACTTCTTCCCAGGCCTAAACAAGATGATCTTGTCCCTCTGAAACAATAAATATTTAGAAACATAACACGCCAGCAACAAAGAGTGGGTTTATTTACATCAGGGCAAAATGTCAATATTGACAAGAATTCTAAAATAACAATGGAGCTCACGAACTCATCAAGAATTTAACAATTTGCTCCAAAATAGGATCACTAAGTACAATGTTGCAACGTGCTGTAACAATGTAACAACTGTAACAATGTAACAACTGTTAACAACAGAACTATCTGGGTGCTGAACTTCGATACAATGCGTGACTGCTGATTTCACTGTAATCTAATCCTATCAGGACACTCAAGTACGCTCTGTGTTCCTGGTCAAACTCGAGGCCAAATTAACTGATCTAGTTCTTGCCTAGTTAAATTTAAAAAAAATCTAGCCTGTAACTAATAATAATAAAATGGGGTGGCAAGTTAGTGCTCTCAGCCAGAGCCAGACCACCTTCGGAATGATGTAGCCAGGGAACTAAGTTTGTCCTCACCTTCACAGAACTGTGGAACGGAAACCCTTTGAACTCGATCAAGATCATGTCACTTCAACATGAAACTAAATATAGGGAGGAAGTGCCCTCTAGCTTGTGTTGGTGTTTATCATTTTGGCACCAGTGTTTGTGTGCACAAAGATATGTTTTGCTAACCTACATTGCCTTTCGCCACAACAATCAGTGTTCCACCAACAACATTGTTGTGAGCTATTACAGCCAGCAAACCTAGGCTTGACTTGTAATCCTGGCATCATTGCAGAGACTGTTTCTAAGCAGCGTTAGAAAGGGGGAAACCAAGGGTAAGCCAAGTGTGCTGTACGGTATCTAATGTGGGTTGACGGGTCTGGCCCTGTCTGTAACAACACACCCCTTTTCCTGCGTCGGACTCGCACACACTGCAGTCGCAGAACAAGGGCACAGTTAGGCCACAAACTAAGTGCATTAAACTTATTGTGATGATGGGCTACAAGGAGTATGAAGATGGTAAATAGAACTACCTTGGCTGAGAGTAGGAGTGAGCAAACGATGATGCCTCCCATTCAATACAGTACAGATGATTCAGGTACAACCATGCACCTCGTTCTGTAACTTTGCTGTGTACAGCAGATGTCACATGTTCTGTGTCCATGTCCTTCAAAGTGTGTGAAAACCAAGCGTGTATGACCTACATACAGGATCTCATACACGCTGCACCAGTACTGCCCACTGCACCTATCCTGGCTTGTGTGTGTGTGACAGGACATGAGATCACAAAGCGTGACCTAAGCATTCAACTACTACATACAGTAGAAAGGGAGTGAGAGAGTGCAAATGACACCAGATATGTTACAGTACATCTTCCTCTATGGGTCAAAGGCTGAAGATCCAGCTCTACCTGTCTCCTGAGCTCAGAGCTATTTGGCTAGGCAGCCTCATCAGCCGACCAGCAGCTCTGCAGTGGCCTGGCCTCTCTGTGACTGTCTTCAGTCTGATCCAGACAGACAGGCCGTCAGGGTAATCTGCAGCAAGGGGCCTCCTCCTGCCAACCTGCATTTAGCTCTCATGCTACTCTAGCCAGCCGGTGTACAGTACTGCACAGCGATGCTACTCCAGTTCTTATCACTGACAGCATTCAGCACGCCACTGTACTATACAGATGGCTTATCTGACAGAAACCTAGTAATGTCATTCAGGATCAGACCGGGTCCAGTTCTCTCTGACTGAAACCTAGTAATGTCATTCAGGATCAGACCGGGTCCAGTTCTCTCTGACTGAAACCTAGTAATGTCATTCAGGATCAGACCGGGTCCAGTTCTCTCTGACTGAAACCTAGTAATGTCATTCAGGATCAGACCGGGTCCAGTTCTCTCTGACTGAAACCTAGTAATGTCATTCAGGATCAGACCGGGTCCAGTTCTCTCTGACTGAAACTTAGTAATGTCATTCAGGATCAGCCCAGGTCCAGTTCTCTCTGACTGAAGTGGCTCTTGGTTCAGGGTGAATAAGCAAGGTGTATAACAGAAGCTATAAGCCTGACCAAGGTTGGGTAGCTGCAACTTGTATTATTTCCTCAGTACCAACAATAAGCCTTATTCAGTATATCCATCGATGGGTTCAGACAGATTGGCCCATATCAGTTATTATTCTGTCACTATTGACCTCAGTTTCATGTGATTTCGGTGCCAGACGACGGTCTCCTCATGTCAGACTTGTTTTGTTTGATCTGTCATTCTCCCCTGCACATGACGCTAGTGGCCTCCGAATTGTCTCTCTTTTCCCCTTTTGTGTATTTCACTTCCCATTTCCACCCTGACACGGTGTTCTCTACCTCTGTGTTTCTCAGTTGAACCTTTCTGACGGGTTGAGGTTAGTTTTCTCCCACACCGTGCAGCTCACCCACCCAGACGGTTCAACGTGTCTCCTCTTTTCTCTTTATACTGTCCACGCACCAACGTCACCACCAAATATGCTGAGGACATTTGACTACATGCTGTGTTTTGTTGTTAACCACCAGAGCATGTAGCTTAAAGCAGACCATGTAGCTTAAAGCAGACCATGTAGCTTAAAGCAGAACATGTAGC
Source organism: Oncorhynchus kisutch (assembly GCF_002021735.2). NCBI lineage: Eukaryota > Metazoa > Chordata > Actinopteri > Salmoniformes > Salmonidae > Oncorhynchus > Oncorhynchus kisutch. The sequence goes on along the minus strand of NC_034174.2, from coordinate 72,688,493 downwards.
TTGTTGGCAGCGACACCAAGTCCACTCACACACAGTACAGGACTTAATCGTGAGGATGGTTGTCCCACCGGTGGCGATGGCAGGCCCCTCATCGAAAATCAGCTTGTGAGCAGGGTAGCAATACTTGTTGGATTAGGTTCTCAGTGCCTCATCCTTCAATGTCATGGTCTACAGTGTTTCTCCCCCAAAAATGTGCAATGCTTGCAGAAGGAGTGGGTTAAGTCGGTCTGGAACTGTTGGCAGAGAGAAAAATGTGCTGTTTTTCCAGTAAATTTCTTGCAATTCTATAAAAAAATTCCATGGAGCCGAGAGAACATTTTGCAGTGTGAAAATTAATTTCCTTCAATTATACACATTTTGCCATGGCTGATTCTGTGTTCTTATGCCCAAACATTCTAACAAAATCAATCAGGGCCCCATGTACCCTAACCCTGTGTGCCCCATCACTGATCCAGCCATGCCAAAAATACCCCCATCTATTGTTAGTAGAATTTTTGTTTCTCCCTGACTGTTTAGCTTTTATTGATTTCTTGTTCTCGAAGATTATATTTAAAAAAAAATGTGATAGGTAAATTATTTTCTACATTTTTGTTGTTGTGGCAACAACAATTTAGCTGCTGCTAAATGAGTACAGGGGAAGCATTGCTCTGATCTGGTCTGTCGAAGCATTGCTCTGATCTGGCCTGTCAGGCTGTCAACTGTTGAAGCACTGAGGGGCACCACTCCAGAGACTCCAGTGTTACTCAAGGAGGATTTGGCAGTGGCAGTTGCTGCACTTTGCACAACTTTGAGTAATAGCAGACTGGGCTGTAGCATTAGCGCTTTAGCACCCGTAGGCCTACAGCAGAGTGGCAGTGTGTGTGACGTAGTGCTAGGTCAGGACGGCTAGGCTAAGTGCATTTGTGGCCATGGGAGTCAGATTAGGGGGAGAGCAGAGCTCACTTTGTGCTATGGGCTGCCTCATACCAGTGTGTGGGCTGGCTATGCTATAGGCAGTCTAATACTAGTCTATTGGCTGGCTGTGCTATAGGCAGTCTAATACTAGTCTATTGGCTGGCTGTGCTATAGGCAGTCTCATACTAGTCTATGGGCTGGCTGTGCTATAGGCAGTCTAATACTAGTCTATTGGCTGGCTGTGCTATAGGCAGTCTAATACTAGTCTATTGGCTGGCTGTGCTATAGGCAGTCTCATACTAGTCTGTGAGCTGGCTGTGCTATAGGCACTCATACTAGTCTATGGGCTGGCTGTGCTATAGGCAGTCTCATACTAGTCTGTGAGCTGGCTGTGCTATAGGCAATCTCATACTAGTCTATGGGCTGGCTGTGCTATAGGCAGTCTCATACCAGTCTGTGGGCTGGCTGTGCTATAGGCAGTCTCATACTAGTCTGTGGGCTGGCTGTGCTATAGGCAGTCTCATACTAGTCTGTGGGCTGGCTGTGCTATAGGCAGTCTCATACTAGTCTGTGGGCTGGCTGTGCTATAGGCAGTCTCATACTAGTCTGTGGGCTGGCTGTGCTATAGGCAGTCTCATACTAGTCTATGGGCTATCTGTGCTATAGGCAGTCTCATACTAGTCTGTGGGCTGGCTGTGCTATAGGCAGTCTCATACTAGTCTGTGGGCTGGCTGTGCTATAGGCAGTCTCATAGCAGTCTGTGGGCTGGCTGTGCTATAGGCAGTCTCATACTAGTCTGTGGGCTGGCTGTGCTATAGGCAGTCTCATACCAGTCTGTGGGCTGGCTGTGCTATAGGCAGTCTCATACCAGTCTGTGGGCTGGCTGTGCTATAGGCAGTCTCATACCAGTCTGTGGGCTGGCTGTGCTATAGGCAGTCTCATACCAGTCTGTGGGCTGGCTGTGCTATAGGCAGTCTCATACCAGTCTGTGGGCTGGCTGTGCTATAGGCAGTCTCATACCAGTCTGTGGGCTGGCTGTGCTATAGGCAGTCTCATACCAGGCTGTGGGCTGGCTGTGCTAGTGAGGTTTCCTGTATCCAGACTGAGAACCAACAGGTTGGTGTTTTTTGTATTTCCCTTCTTTAACAGAGCAGAGACTTTGCATCCAAAAGCAACTCTCAAATGTTCTAGGATGCGTCCCAAATCCCACCCTATTCCCTACATAGTGCACGACTTTTGATCAGGGCCCATAGAGCTCTGGTCAAAAGTAGTGCTCTACATAGTTCCATTTGAGAGACAGACCCAATTTTACGGCGGGATGTTAACTGGTGGGAACATGAGGTTTAGTTCCCTGCTCCAGGCCCAGTCAACCAGCCACCTACTCATTACTGCTGTGTTGAGCCAACCTGCTGTCCTTTCATCACAGTGGGGTTCACCCATAAAACACTGTTGATGTTGATGGGTGCTGTGGCCCCATTCTCAATTAAATATAGAGGTAACTGGTTGTGTATGGCCAAACACTGTCTGCCATCACTCAAGTCTTTTCAGATCAAACAGACTAACCCCACCCCCCAGATAGTTATGCCTGTCATTACTTAGATGCACTAAGCAAAAATCGCTCCGCCATTTCCTGGTTGCTAAAATTCTAATAGTTAGCCTAATTTCAGTTTGTGTGACAAAACAAACAGTCTTTGCGTAGAGAATCATTGTACCATCTAAACCACTTTGAAAAATATTTTCCATAACCCAAAATATAGTATTTTCAGCTGTTTGAAGCTGGTGTATAAAACCCAAAGTAAAAGACGCAAAAGCAAAACTTCAGAACAGAAGCATAGAAATAGCACTTATAGAACATATCTACCACTTCTTAGACATGCTTTCAATGGGAATCAATCTATAACTGATCTATAACTCAAATTTCTATGTGAATTTGGTCGGGTTGCCCAAAAAGTGACATATTATAGCTTTAATATGATATATGGGTTATTTCTGGTCTGGTTAGATGCTCACCCTTTTACCTAACAATAGCAGTGTGATCTCTCATAATTTGAACGTAGTTTTGTGATTGTATCAATGATTTAGAGTAGGTTATTTGTTTAGATTTTAAATGTTGTCTTTTTCCCCCCTGTCATTCTAGAGACTTTGACTCCCTCTCCAAAGAGAATGTCTACGAGAACAACCGTCTGGTGAGTCACTAGAACACAAATCACTTCTCCACACACGCAGACACACTCTAATAGCCTTGGCCTAGATGTAATGATTAGTTGTGAACCAGCTAGTGACTTCATGTTGCCGAATACTGTAATTAGCTGTGACAAGTCAGTTATGGTCGTTACTCTGGTGCCCTTCTCTGTGTCTGTGGTAGGGTATGTATTGGGTGAGTTCTGTAATGCTAGAATACAGTGTAGCCAGGTGTAGGCCTACTAGTGTCTATGAGAGGGTGAGTGTTGTTTTGGAAGGTAATAGAGATGAGTAACAGATGTCACTTGGGTGAGACAGTGGAGCAGTGTCTGCAGTTAGTTAGTCAGCTAACTATCATACATTTTCATCTGTCTGTTTCATGTCTGTCTTTCTATGTCTCTGTCTGTCTGTCTGTCTTTCTGTGTCTCTGTCTGTCTTTCTGTGTCTCTGTCTGTCTTTCTGTGTCTCTGTCTGTCTGTCTGTGTCTGTCTGTAGAGAGCATAGTTGTTTATTGGTTCCTGCCGGAGCCTGACATGTGAAGGGGGGAGAGAAGGAGAGAAGGGGGGAGCGAGAGCAAGCAAATGAGGACAGGAAAGAAAGACAGAACAGTTAACCAAAGGGAGGATATGAAAAATAAATAGTCCTCCGCTATAGGTTTGTTTGTAGCAATCATTTAAATAACAAAGCCACATATTTGTTTATCAACAACTGCAAAGGTGCCAAAATAACATTGCCCTGAGGTTGAGTAGGCCTTGGTTAGCCTACTTATAGCAATCCTCAAACTGAGCTTGAATGCCACTAGTTACATTTCTTTCCAATTATCCAAGAGCTTTTTCAGGGTTGAAGCAGTTGTTGGTCGAAATAACTGTTTGTTTCACTGGCAGCATATCTGTGAACATTTGCAGTGTTTCACTGTAGCTACAGCATTAGCCTGAGTTAGCCCGAGACAGCCTAATCCTGAACCCAAACACGCAGCATGCTAAACTAAAGCTAGGTGATTAACGTCCAATCACTGTCTACACGGTACATTTCAGTTGTTCCCCTGCGTTTGTTTACCATTGTTTCTCAGACTTATCTGACTCCTGATAATCCTTGAAGGTTTTAGTCATCATGGGACGTTCTGTTTCGAGTTAATTGCCAGAGTTGATCTTGCTGCTGGGATAGCATTCAGCTCAACTACTGTCTGCAAGCTGTCGTTGTTTTGACTGATGTTACATTTGATGAATATGTCTGTTTTTCACATGCAAAAACAGCCCCCGTTCACTGGTTTGTTTAAATGTACACCATTTGTAACAGTTTGTTTACATGTACACAGTTTTGCATCAATTGTGGCCCTGTTTACTGAACAGCTGCCAAGTGATTGTATTATCCCCAGTGTTTTGTAACCTGATCAGCTCTGCATCCCAAATGGCACCTATTCCCTACATATTGCACTACTTTTGACCAGAGCCAAATGGACCCTGGTCAAAGTAGTGCACTATATAGAGAATAGGGTACCATTTGGGGCAGAGAACTATTAAGGCCTTCATTTCCTCAGTGGAATTTTTCATTAGGCAGATGGTTATCCAACCGACAGTATTCTGGCAGGCTGTAGCATTTAATTATGACCAAATAACACTGAGGTTTTTGAAGCAGGGGGTCAAGTATCAAAGTGTACACAGGCGTGTGCACACACACACACACACACAATAAAATAACTGATGTCTGTTTTCACATATTCTTTCCCTCCCTCCCATCCTCCTTCCCTCCCTCCCTCCCTCCTCTAGGCGTTTGAGGTGGCGGAGGAGGAGCTGGGAATCCCTGCTCTGCTGGACCCAGAGGACATGGTGTCCATGAAAGTGCCTGACAGGCTGAGCATCATCACCTATGTCTCCCAGTACTACAACTTCTTCACCAACAAGTCCCATGGTGAGTAGTACAGCTCTGGGGTTGGAGGGCCCAGACACTGTGAAAGCGCCAAATCCAGGACTGTGTTGTGGAATGTTGCAGATAGAATTGTCATGAATAGAGCTTACGTGATTTCTTTTACTATTTGTCAGAAAGGCACATTTGCTCTACATATTATAGTTCTATCTGAATGTTCCACAACGATCGCTTACTGACCGGTGGTCCAGTGCTCCTGGGCCTTTAGTACACAGCTGTAACCTAAACGCTTCGCTGGCTGGATGAGAAGTGGTCCTGTGTTATTAGATGCGACAGTATCACTGACAGGCCATCACTGAGTCACTACTATACGATGGCATTTGTAACTGGTCTCTCAAAAGGCCCTCTGGGTTTTATAGTGCTCTGACGCAAATGAAAATATCTACAGTTAGCCAATGCATAAACTCAATTAGAAATTGACTGATACCATCTCCCTCCTGTAGCCAACCCCCCCTGCTTGAAGAGGTCCAGTGGTACAGGCCACATTGAGCCGGCCCAGAAGAGACCGGTGGCCCCCCTGGAAGACAAAGTGGTTGAGCCTGAGGTAAGGGCTACGATGGTATCGGGAATCAGATGATGCATGAATACATGTGGTAAAGAGGTCAATGGAATGCGACCAAAACAATGGAATTGCCATGGAAACGCGTAGGGGAAAGGTCCTGAATCTCCTCATTGCGCCGCAGCAATATTAGCCTATATTTAGGCTATTGTTTATATGTGTTGCTAGCTTCCAACCAGAACATTAAGCTAGCTAAGACCGACAACACAATCAAACAGACTATACGGCTACAAGTAGTGAATGGCGTTACAAACAGACTACACTAAACAAGTTAAATCTCTTACCTGTGTTGAAATGTTTTCCACACACATAGCTAGCTACGTGTAGCCTACTTGAACACCGGCTCCCCACAATTCCCCGCTGTCCCACGCCGAATAGCCTGAAGCCAAAGGGCTCTTCTCACAGGCTCTATTTCCCAACGTGGGAGCACTGCGAACCGTAGGTCGGGATTTCTGACCTGGTGTGTTATTCCTGTATAACAAAACTCCACGACAAAAGTTGCCTCTTTTACACTGGGGGTCAATGGGAAATAATGTTTTCCTTGTTATTACGTGAATATCGACTTGTAATATGCAGATATTCTGGATTTACGGATTGTGTGTATGATGACATTCACACGATTCTAATTCTAAGCCTTATTAATTGAAAGTAATGGCTGCGTGGACCCCAGGAAGAGTAGCTGCTGCTTTTGCAACAGCTAATGGGGATCATAATAAAATACCAAAAATACGACATTGATTTAACTTTTATTGTACATGCATGATAACTAGAACTAATTCATTGTATTTGTTTAACATAACAGGGAAACTATTTGTGCTGGTATTTTGGCATAGGACAAGACCTGGACAATCACTGAAAAGGTGTTCTATAAAACATTGACTGTCACAGTATCAGGTGTCAATGTTAACGTGTCAGATGCATGAATGGATTGTTGTCTGTCTATGGCATCTATTGGTGTGACCGTATGGTAGAGGTTGGGTACTAGTTGGTGTGCGAGTGTTTCGATAGAAGTCACGTTGTCCGTTACATCAACGCGGTACGGGATTGAGTAATTCTATTGACTAAATACATGTTAGTCTAAACTTGTAGGATAGGACATCTCAAAAATATATCCTATAAGAGAGTATTGATGTGGACTATATCCTATAAGTTTAGCCTCCATTGTTTTTCTTTTAAAGATAGCCTTTGTATCCTGTCTCTCCCCTTCTTCCGCATGCCCTTTCTTCGACTTCCTCCCACCGCCCCCCCATACCGGCCTCCTCCCTTCTTCCCCCTCTTTAGACGGAAATGCACTCCTCCTCTCCCTCCTCTTCCTCCTCTTCTTCCTCTTCTTCCTCTTCTTCTTCCTGGCCTCTGAACTCCTCCCCTCTCTCTGGTCCTGAGCCTAGACAGTAGGATGGGCGGGGGGTGGGGGGCTAGGGGGACCAAAACCGTTAGGTCAGTCATTTTGAACTTTAACCTCTGTACATAGTTAGTGTCTATTTAACACTTGTTTTATACTACTAACGTTGTGTGCCAAGTTTGAACACTTGCTGCTAACCCTTTGACTTTTAACTCAACTTAAAAACACCTGCTAGAGTTTCTTACATCACTAGTACTAGTGTTCTACTAGAATTTCCTTGCTAATTAGCGGCTGGTTTGGACCTTTACTACTTTTCCACTTAATACATATCACTTTTTAATATCAAGACAATGTTTTTCAGCGATTATAAAATACATGTAGCTAGTTAAGGCAATGACTCTAAGCCGAGGAGGCGATGGAAATATAACAGACTGGTTGTAGCTAGATAAGCAGAATGAATCCTCCACATCCTCGATCCTGACTCCATGTTTGATCTCCCCCCACCTCCCTCCCCCCTATCCTCTCCATCTCCCCCATCCCACACTCCCTCCACCTGCGACCCTCACCCCCTGGCCACCTGCCTGCCACGCCCGTGCTAGCTGAGCCTACCTGGTCCGATGGGTACGGACGGAGGGGTACAGGCGGGGGTGAAGCGTAGCACCCTCAGCAGCAGCTGCGCCGCCTGCCAGAGGCACGTCCACTTGGTGCAGAGGTTCCTGGTCGACGGCAAGCTCTACCACCGCAACTGTTTCAGGTGAACACCCGTTCAGTTACTGCATATCTGGTCTGCACAGCTACTACAACATACTGCTGAGTCTGTTTACTGTATAATGATTAAACATTGCTATTCCAGTGACTCAAAACAGACCGTTTATATCCTCTGTTGACATGTATTTCCAGAGTTTAGAGAGATTCAACTTATTTTTTACAAGTGTTTAATCAATGTGCTTACCACAGGGTTTGTCAGAGCCTATTTCAGAGTATAGTCTGAATGTTGCCTCCTGCTCTCCTCTCTCTCAGGTGTAGGGAGTGTAGCAGCACTCTGCTGCCTGGGTCCTACAAGCTAGGAAACGAGGTCGGCTCCCTAGTCTGCACGCATCACTTTGCCAGGTCTGCCTTAGCCAATCAGAATGGCCGACCGGACCTAAGCAAGCGACCGACAATGGTTCCGTCCGTCAGGATTGGTCGACCCATGCTGCCTCAAACTTCTCCTCCTTCTGGGAGGGACCAGGCGGCAAAGACTCTGGCTCAAGAGACTCCGCCAGCAAAAGAGACTCCGCCCCAAGAGACGCCAGCAAAAGAGACTCCGCCCCAAGAGACGCCACAAAAAGAGACGCCGCCACAAAATGAGACGCCACCAAAAGACACTCCGCCACAAAATGAGATGCCACCAAAAGACACTCCGCCACAAAAAGAGACGCCACAAAATGAGACTCCACCAAAAGAGACTCCGCCCCAAGAGACGCCACAAAATGAGACTCCACCAAAAGAGACTCCGCCCCAAGAGACTCCACCAAAAGAGACTCCTCCCCAAGAGGGCGTCACCAATGAGGATTACACCCCCACACCAACCAATGACTCTGACTCTACACCATATCCTATCTCAACGACAAAAACAGACTCTTTGAAAACAGAGAACGAGAGGGAAGACGGTGCAGGAGAAAGAGAGGTCAAACCTCCACCCTCCGTTCCTCCCAACCCTTTCGATGACATCGAGGAGGAGGGGGAGGAGACTCTGACAACAGCCAAAGACACAGCCAATGGGGTTATCCCTTCTACACCTGTCAGTCATCTAGGACTAGGGGACAGTAAGCCAGTCCCCATCCCTCGCCGCTTGTCACAGCCCTCCCCTCCACCTCGTCCCGCCCCCAGGGTCCGCCCACCCCGCGTTGACAACCTTGCGGTCAATGGTGAGTGGTCGATTTAAGGTGATTGACAGCTGAAATTGAACTGTGAACTGTGAACTCCGTCCTAATATAAAATATATGAAACCTCTTGATTTTGACTCTCAGGTGATCGTGCTGAACACAGGAGATGTCTTCCTCCAGCTCCCAGACCTCGAGAAAGATCCCACTCCCCTGGAAGGTTCAGTATACTATCTTTACTAGTCGACAGTGATTGGCCTACTTCATCTGTTTCTCTCCCAGTCTCTGTCCAGCAGTATTTGTGTGTTAATGCATGTGGATGTTTTCATGCACTCATCTGTCTTTGTTGTTTTGTCTCCCCCCTCCCTTTCTGTTTCTGTCTCCCCCACTCATCCTGTCTCTCAGCTCCAGTCTCTCCAGCGACGCCCCCAAACCCCCTAACCCGCCCTGGCTGGCCCTCGTCCAATCCCAAGAACCCAAGAAGAAACCAGCACCTCCCCCTCCCCCTGGAGTAGCCACACCCCCACACACTGGTTCGTTATCTTCTCTAAAAGGGGAGGGCTCCAGACCACCCACGCCCCCTGCACCCGCCAACCCCTTCGATGAGGAAGTAGAGGAAGAGGAGGTGGGGTCAGGAGAGGGGTCAGTAGGAAGTTTGGTTTCTCCCACTGTGGTGGTGAGTCATCCGTGGTACAGCATCTCCCAGGCTGCAGACGCTGCGGCTGACCCAGACACGCCCCCCATTGGGGGTATTTCCTCCCGCTCTGCAAGCCCCAATGGCTTCAGGTGCAAGAAACGCCCGGCGCCCCCAAAGCCTGTTCCAAAGGCCCCCGGCTCTAACTCAGGTCAGTGGGCCTTGATGGCAACAGGATATGATAGAGGTTGGTTAGAGAAGTGGTTCCCAGACCGGGGGACCTAGGACCTACCCACAGGGGTACTTGAGAAGACTTATCAGAACATAGACTGCCTGGTAAAATGTACTTCAGGGGTCCTCTGGGCAGAGCAAAATTCAGTTGGTACAGTAACCAAAAAAGGTTGGGAACCACTGGGTTAGAGCATTGGACGAGTTGTAGCCACTTCACCTCAAATCATGTCGATCATGTGTCTTGTATGTCCTGCACAGCGCTCTGGTTTTGTTGTCATTTTGAAAGTTACCATTTGATGTGTATACATGGATGTTCACAATGTTTTTCTCTCCATCCTCCTCCCATCCAACTCTACTTTGTTTTCCATTTCAACTTCTGCTTCTGTTTTCTGATATCACTTCATCCCTCTATTTCTTCAGCCCTTCCTCACTCCCAGCCCTCCTCTTCCTCTCCCTCTCCAGCTATTAGCATAGAGAGCCTATCCTCTGCCTCCGACCATAGCTCCTCCCACCCAGCTTCCCTAGGGGGCGGAGCCACGGGCGATCAGGACAACCCTTTCACCAAGAGCGTATCAGAGCCCTCCATCTGTGGGCCCTGTGGTGGCTCCACCCCCTCCACCTCAGCCAATTGCCTCTCTCCGAGCCCCTCCCCTCCTCCCCAGCCAGCCAATCCTAGCTCGGCTCCGGCCACTCCGCAGAGCAATCGGAGCGCCAGGCCCCCGCCGCCAAGACCTCCAACGACACCCAGCCCCCTGGCAGCATCAAGTGCTATCCCAGTTCCACCCCCCAAGGTAAGGGATTCTGGACCTTTCATTTTTATCACCATGTAAAAATACATGAACTGCACTAACTTCCAAGAACCTTTTAATGATACAAGATATTCAATGTAATGAGCTTTATACCTAACTAACAGATACTATGATAATTATTTAATACCTTGACATTCATCTCTGTCTTCTCTCTAATTCCAGCGGACTTGTAAGGAAAACCCTTTCAACAGGAAAGCCTCTCCCTCCCCCGTTTCCTCCCCTAAAACCAGACCCCCTAGTGTCCCTCGCCCCGCCCGGCCCCCTGCCCCTGGACACGGCTTCCCCCTCATCAAACGCAAGGTGAGATTGTGAGGACACCACAGTCAGCTAAAGTTTGTAATTCAATGAGTCACTTGAGGATTCAGCACCAGACAGTCCGAGTCTCTTTTTTTTAATGGAATGTGTTGACAAGCCAGCAACAGTCTACTATTACTGCCATTACCATAGGAAACGGTATTGGTTGTAGTTTGACTAGTGGCACTAATGTTTTCAAAGGAACAACTCAATCTGGATGTAAATAATGTGAACTGTACCATATTGTATTTTTTTAAAGATTGCAGTGCTAGTGTGTTTTGTGATGTGTGTGTGTTGTCCAGGTGCAGTCAGACCAGTACATCCCAGCTGAGGACATCCATGGAGAGATGGGAGAGCTGGAGAAACAGCTGGATGAGCTGGAGCAGAGAGGAGTGGCTTTGGAGAGAAAACTACGCGATAACCCCAATGGTAAAACTATCATATAAACCTCTCAAGACTAGTCTTCTGATATAGGGAGGTTGCTTGGTCCCAGATTAAGCCTACCCCTGGACTAAGAAGCATGTTCAGTTGAGAGTCTCTATAAAAAAATGTTTGGTCCAAATCAATTGTTATTGGTCACATGTTGTTTAGCAGATGTTATGGCGGGTGTAGCGAAATGCTTGTTGAAAATCCTGAGGCTGCATTCTCAGTTTAATAGTTTAATCTTTAGTTCAATAGTAAAGTGTCTAATAGTAGGTTAAATAGTCAGTAGTTTTATAGTCTAATAGTCAGGTCCAGATTCTAATACTCAGGTCAATAGTCTAATAGTCAGGTCCAGATTCTAATAGTCAGGTCCAGAGTCTAATAGTCAGGTCCAGATTCTAATAGTCAGGTCCAGATTCTAATAGTCAGGTCCAGAGTCTAATAGTCAGGTCCAGAGTCTAATAGTCAGGTCCAGAGTCTAATAGTCAGGTCCAGAGTCTAATAGTCAGGTCCAGAGTCTAATAGTCAGGTCCAGAGTCTAATAGTCAGGTCCAGAGTCTAATAGTCAGGTCCAGAGTCTAATAGTCAGGTCCAGAGTCTAATAGTCAGGTCAATAGTGAGGTCAATAGTCTAATAGTCAGGTCAATAGTGAGGTCAATAGTCTAATAGTCAGGTCAATAGTCAGGTCAATAGTCTAATAGTCAGGTAAATAGTCTAATAGTCAGGTCAATAGTCAGGTCAATAGTCTAATAGTCAGGTCAATAGTCAGGTCAATAGTCTAATAGTCAGGTCAATAGTCAGGTCAATAGTCTAATAGTCAGGTCAATAGTCAGGTCAATAGTCTAATAGTCAGGTCAATAGTCAGGTCAATAGTCTAATAGTCAGGTCAATAGTCAGGTCAATAGTCCAATAGTCAGGTCAATAGTCAGGTCAATAGTCCAATAGTCAGGTCAATAGTCTAATAGTCAGGTCAATAGTCTTAATAGTCAGGTCAATAGTCTAATAGTTAAATAATAAATAGTTTAATAGTCAGGTCAATAGTCAGGTCAATAGTCAGGTCAATAGTCAGGTCAATAGTCTTAATAGTCAGGTCAATAGTCTTAATAGTCAGGTCAATAGTCAGGTCAATAGTCCAATAGTCAGGTCAATAGTCTAATAGTCAGGTCAATAGTCTTAATAGTCAGGTCAATAGTCTTAATAGTCAGGTCAATAGTCAGGTCAATAGTCCAATAGTCAGGTCAATAGTCTAATAGTCAGGTCAATTGTCTAATAGTTAAATAATAAATAGTTTAATAGTCAGGTCAATAGTCCAATAGTCAGGTCAATAGTCTAATAGTCAGGTCAATTGTCTAATAGTTAAATAATAAATAGTCTAATAGTCAGGTCAATTGTCTAATAGTTAAATAATAAATAGTTTAATAGTCAGGTCAATAGTCTAATAGTTAAATAGTCAGGTCAATAGTCTTAATAGTCAGGTCAATAGTCTTAATAGTCAGGTCAATTGTCTAATAGTTAAATAATAAATAGTTTAATAGTCAGGTCAATAGTCTAATAGTTAAATAGTCAGGTCAATAGTCTTAATAGTCAGGTCAATAGTCTAATAGTCAGGTCAATTGTCTAATAGTTAAATAATAAATAGTTTAATAGTCAGGTCAATAGTCAGGTCAATAGTCTAATAGTTTAATAGTCAGGTCAATAGTCTTAATAGTCAGGTCAATAGTCTAATAGTTAAATAATAAATAGTTTAATAGTCAGGTCAATAGTCTAATAGTTAAATAATAAATAGTTTAATAGTCAGGTCAATAGTCAGGTCAATAGTCAGGTCAATAGTCAGGTCAATAGTCTTAATAGTCAGGTCAATAGTCTTAATAGTCAGGTCAATAGTCAGGTCAATAGTCTTAATAGTCAGGTCAATAGTCAGGTCAATAGTCTTAATAGTCAGGTTAATAGTCAGGTCAATAGTCAGGTCAATAGTCTTAATAGTCAGGTCAATAGTCTTAATAGTCTTAATAGTCAGGTCAATAGTCAGGTCAATAGTCTTAATAGTCAGGTCAATAGTCTTAATAGTCAGGTCAATAGTCTTAATAGTCAGGTCAATTGTCTAATAGTTAAATAATAAATAGTTTAATAGTCAGGTCAATAGTCTAATAGTCAGGTCAATAGTCAGGTCAATAGTCAGGTCAATAGTCTAATAGTCAGGTCAATAGTCTTAATAGTCAGGTCAATAGTCTTAATAGTCAGGTCAATAGTCTAATAGTCAGGTCAATAGTCTTAATAGTCAGGTCAATTGTCTAATAGTTAAATAATAAATAGTTTAATAGTCAGGTCAATAGTCAGGTCAATAGTCTAATAGTCAGGTCAATAGTCTAATAGTCAGGTCAATAGTCTAATAGTCAGGTCAATAGTCTAATAGTCAGGTCAATAGTCTAATAGTTAAATAATAAATAGTTTAATAGTCAGGTCAATAGTCAGGTCAATAGTCAGGTCAATAGTCTTAATAGTCAGGTCAATAGTCTAATAGTCAGGTCAATTGTCTAATAGTTAAATAATAAATAGTTTAATAGTCAGGTCAATAGTCTAATAGTTTAATAGTCAGGTCAATAGTCTAATAGTCAGGTCAATAGTCTTAATAGTCAGGTCAATAGTCTAATAGTCAGGTCAATTGTCTAATAGTTAAATAATAAATAGTTTAATCTTCAGTTCAATAGTCTAATAGTCAGTTAAATAGTAAATAGTTTAATCTTCAGTTCAATAGTCTAATAGTCAGTTAAATAGTAAATAGTTTCATCTTCAGTTTAATAGTCAGTTAAATAGTAAATAGTTTAATCTTTAGATCAATAGTCAGGTAAATAGTTTCATCTTCAGTTCAATAGTTCAATAGTCAGTTAAATAGTTTAATCTTTAGTTCAATAGTCAGGTAAATAGTTTAATCTTTAGTTCAATAGTCTAATAGTCAGGTAAATAGTTTAATCTTTAGTTCAATAGTCTAATAGTTAGTTGAATAGTTCAATAGTCAGTAGTTTAATCTTCAGTCCAATATTTTATTTATTTTACCTTTATTTAACTAGGCAAGTCAGTTAAGAACATATTCTTATTTTCAATGACGGGCCTAGGAACAGTGGGTTAACTTCCTTGTTCAGGGACAGAACGACAGATTTTTACCTTGTCAGCTCGGGGATTCGATCTTGCAAGTCCAACGCTCTAACCACTAGGCTACCTGCCTCCCCAAAAGTCTACTATTCAGTTCAATAGTCAGATCAATAGTTTAATAGTCAGGTCAATAGTCCATATTTGTATCTATAGTATAATATTATCCATATTCCTGTTCTAGATGAGGAGGAGGAGACTATGCTGGTGGACTGGTTCACTCTGATCCATGAGAAACACCTGCTGGTGCGCCGCGAGGCTGAGCTGGTCTACACGTACGTACCAGAGCCTCACCAGAGCCTGTGCTCATTGAATCAAATCAAATCAAATCAGAAGAGGACTGGCCACCCCACAGCCTGGTTCCTCTCTAGGTTTCTTCCTAGGTATTGGCCTTTCTAGGGAGTTTTTCCTAGCCACCGTGCTTCTACACCTGCATTGCTTGCTGTTTGGGGTTTTAGGCTGGGTTTCTGTACAGCACTTTGAGATATCAGCTGATGTACGAAGGGCTATATAAATAAATTTGATTTGATTTGTGCTCATTGGCCCATTTAGTAGCTGTCTCTTTAAGATTCTCACACGATTTATTTCCTCTTGACAGGGCCAAGCAGCAGAACCTGGAGGAGAGGCAGGCTGATGTAGAGTATGAGCTGAGATGTCTTCTTAACAAGCCAGGTGTGTGATCTCACTTCCTGTTTGTGAATGACATCATAGAGCACAAGGCCCTTGCAGCTACCTGGGATGGGAGGCTTGTTAACTGAAGTCCTGATTCCATTGTTGGACTGAATTCACTGAAATGGAACGGGGTCCAGAAAAGAATCCACGTTTTATGTCACTGCGTTACTCTTCATTCATCCTCCCCTCTTAATCCTTCCATCTTGTAGAGAAAGACTGGAATGAGGAGGACAAGGGCAGGGAGCAGGAGCTGATGACAGAGCTGGTCACCGTCATCGAACAGCGGAACCAAATCATCAACAACATGGATCAGGACAGGCAGAGGTAATCAATCACCTATCATCTCCTGTCTGTGCTCATTTAGAGCAGGATGGGCTAGTAGATGTCTGTTTTTTTTGGTGATCTTACTGTGCTTCTCCAACAGGGAAGAGGAAGAGGATAAGCTGGTGGCGACCATGTTGAAGAGAAAAGGTAAGACGAGACAAAAGCTTCATGTTTTGTTAGAACTCTCCCTTTCATCTTTCTTTCCGCTCGAAGTATTCACGCTTCTCGTCCATGTCTCCGTCTTCCCTCTCTCTCTCTCTCCTTTCTCCATCTCTCCCTTCCTCCAGACTTCCAGAAGGAGCCAGCAGCAGAGGGCGAGCAGCAGCAGCAGCAACAGAAGAAGAAGAAGAAGAAGGAGAAGTTTAAACCCATGAAGGTTCTGAAGAGGTTGAGTGTGAACCAAGGAAAAGGTGGCAGCCCACGCAAGGAGATGGCAGAGAAGGACAAGAGCTGAACAAGGTATGGAAGGAGGGAGGTGGATGATGGATAGAGGAAAAGGAAGAGGGATACCATCCTTTACAGGGGGACATATCAGATGGAAAGAGCAAGGAAACGGCAGATGAATGCAAAACACAGTGAGAAGGAAAAACAACCCAGGATTCTCACAGCTATGTGAAAGACTGTAATGTGTGCAACCTGCAATCTGCTCCTCCCTCCTCTTACTGTAGCATATCCTTCTAATCGCTCCTCCCTCCTCTTACTGTAGCATATCCTTCTAATCGCTCCTCCCTCCTCTTACTGTAGCATATCCTTCTAATCGCTCCTCCCTCCTCTTACTGTAGTATATCCTTCTAATCGCTCCTCCTTCCTCTTACTGTAGCATATCCTTCTAATCGCTCCTCCCTCCTCTTACTGTAGCATATCCTTCTAATCGCTCCTCCCTCCTCTTACTGTAGCATATCCTTCTAATCGCTCCTCCCTCCTCTTACTGTAGCATATCCTTCTAATCGCTCCTCCCTCCTCTTACTGTAGCATATCCTTCTAATCGCTCCTCCCTCCTCTTACTGTAGTATATCCTTCTAATCGCTCCTCCCTCCTCTTACTGTAGCATATCCTTCTAATCGCTCCTCCCTCCTCTTACTGTATCATATCCTTCTAATCGCTCCTCCTTCCTCTTACTGTAGCATATCCTTCTAATCGCTCCTCCCTCCTCTTACTGTAGCATATCCTTCTAATCGCTCCTCCCTACCAGAGTATGTGAGCAGAGTTAAGCGGTTGGAAATCCGGCTTGTGCTGGCGATCCACCTCTTTTCAACTGCTCCGCTAAAAAACCCTTCTGCGCTCACAGGACAAAAAATGGGCGCTCCAAATTCGCCCCATTCGTTAAAATCACAATTTAACCAACACCCATCTATTTTTGTGACTACCTTGACTTACCATTTGGTATTCAAGTAATGAAACCAAACCATATGATTTGAATGAAAAGTATTTGAATAAACAAATACGTTGGAATATGCCAAGCCTATTTCTTTTTGCATGTGCATATGGTAAGTACACCATCATGCTTTCGGGATGCGTGTCTTTTCAGATTACACGATTTCATTCTTTAGTTGTGGACGCTACATCGCCGCAATCCCTCTCTTGCTCTTGGTCCACATCTTGTAAGTCACCTTGATTCACCTCTCACATACTCTGCTCCCTACTGTAGCTCCTCGCTCCACTCCGCTCAGATACTCTGCTCTCTACCGTAGCTCCTCGCTCCACTCCGCTCACATACTCTGCTCCCTACCGTAGCTCCTCGCTCCACTCCGCTCACATACTCTGCTCCCTACCGTAGCTCCTCGCTCCACTCCGCTCACATACTCTGCTCCCTACCGTAGCTCCTCGTTCCATTCCACTCACATACTCTGCTCCCTACTGTAGCTCCTCGCTCCACTCCGCTCACATACTCTGCTCCCTACTGTAGCTCCTTGCTCCACTCCGCTCACATACTCTGCTCCCTACTGTAGCTTCTCGCTCCACTCCGCTCACATACTCTGCTCCCTACTGTAGCTCCCATGATGCTCTTTCAAATACAGCCACTCCAATGCGTTCTGTACTGTGTATATATTTGAAGTTGCCTTTGTGTGAAGAGAAAGTTAAGAGAACTCAACTGCTTTAAGACTAAAACCTTAAACATCTGAAGACTGAATTGAAGAGGAGGTATATTTTCTGTAGATTTGAGGTTCAGCGCAAAATGTTGTTTCTTCTGTCCCTTTTCATTATTACATTGCACATTGTGACCCAGGCCTTTTTTAAATCGGCTTTTAACAAAGATATAAATACTATGACTGCAGGTTTCTTACCATTCATCAGTCTCTTATCATGGTAGAAACCAAGGAAGAACACTCCCTCATCTCCTGCTTATTCAGTGGTCCTAAGGTTTCCCCTTTGTTCATGGACACTGCCTATGTCTCATTGTCTGTAGATTGGATACAGAACGAAGAGTTGTGTGTGTCTGTCGGTTGTCTGGTTTGAGTCTGTGGTACTTCTGAACTATTGTGAATCTTTTTTAAAAGAGGAACCCGTTGTTGTGAGTAAATACTGCCAGTTAAGATGGAGTAATGACAACCCAAATAATTACTCTAGCTTTTAGCGAAAAGGTTATTTCTTAACTAGCTACTTACCATGTTTTCCAAATCACTGACTATTGTACTGTAGATATTATATTGGACTGTAGATATTATGTTGGATAATCACGGGTCTGAGAATGAGACATAAGACAGACAGGTAAGAAATAGTTCAGATGGAATGTAAGTAATGACTTAAAACAAGGAATGTAAAGCAGTGTATTTGACTAACATAGTTGTATCATGACAGGTCACTGACTTAATAGTATTACAGAATCTGACCAGATTTACAACGAAACAAGTGTGAACAGTTCTAGGGGCTACATTATACATTAAGGATTGTAATAAATATATATATATATATGCATATAATTATTACAATCCTTATTGTGTATTGTAGCCCCTAGAACTGTTCACACTTGTTTAGTTTGTAAATCTCATATATATGTGTGCATGCAGTGAGTGTACAAAATATTAAGAACACCTTCCTAATATTGAGTTGCACCCCCTTTTGCCCTCAGAACAGCCTACATTCGTCGGGGCATGGTCTCTACAAGGTGTCGAAAGCATTCCACAAGGATGCTGGCCCATGTTGACTCAAATGCTTCCCACAGTTGTGTTAAGTTGGCTGGATGTCCTTTGGGTGGTGGACCATTCTTGATACACACGGGAAACTGTTGAGCGTGAAAAGCCCAGCAGCGTTGCTGTTAACACAAACCGCCACTTAAATATGTTCTTGCCCATTCACTCTCTGAATGGCACACAGACACAATCCATGTCTCAGTTGTTTCAATGCTTAAAAATCCTTCTTTAACCCGTCTCCTCCCCTTCATTTACACTGATTTGAAGTGGATCTAACAAGTGTCATCAATACGGGATCATAGCTTTCGCCTGGTCAGTCTAGGTCACGGAAAGAGCATGTGTTCCTAATGTTTTGTACACTCTGTGTATATAAATTCCGTAGATATCTTTTTAACAATGTAGCAAACTATTAGTACCTACCAGTTTATCAGTTTAACTGTTTGGGAAAGTCTGCAAAATATGCAAATCTTTTTAATTTATATATTTTACAATGCCTTTGACTCTGTAAACGCTGTCTAATTCCATTGAGTTTTGCCTTAATTTAGAATCTGCCGTCAAAGTCGATAGCACTATGAGATCCGTTTATGTTAAGAGTGCCCTTATTTAAATGTATTCGTCAATAAGTCTCGTTTTTGTCCGGAGTTAAACCGAATGTCTTGTTATAGTCTGTCCGTATATATTGTCTCGTACACGATCTTGTCTTCCATTCAAAATGGCTGCTTGTGTGTTTGTGCCTCTTCTTCCTATTTAAAAACTCACACCAAGGGCTTCTGTAGAGCTATGTTGAAACATGGTCCTAAAGAAACAACAGGATCACATTGAAATCTGGGAGACTGAGAAATAAAACATATTAATGCCGCTAAAGAGATGTGTGGTCATATTTTAATGTACAGTACAATGCTTTTTCACAGTTTGACAAGGATGCATCGGGGTCTTCCCAGCAACATTTGTTACCATGCCATAATTTGAACAAGCATTTATGCACAAATGAAGACTAGTATCCAAGTTTGAGTTCAGAATTCCTGTGCAGTGTATTTTCTGTAGGAGAGTATTAGCAGTATAGTAGATCCATTCAGCAGAGTCAGTAGATGAGTATTCCTCTCTGTCACTCAAGTCTTCTTCTCTGGCATAATGGTCCTCAGCTCTGCGGGCCTTGTCAATCACCTCCAGCTCGTGGATTTTCTGGAAGGCGAGGAGACACAAACAACCGTTTAAAAAATGTGTGAGAGAGTGAGTGTACCTGTGTGTGTTATTTCACATTGTGTTCACCAGTGAATCTGTATCATCGGAACCGTACAATGTAAATACTGTTGTTTTTGGGTGTAGATGATTTTCCTTAAAGACATTCCTGTGACATGAGGTATATCAGACAACTTACCTGTGAGATCTCTGTGTTGATGATGTTGCGATACTGCCTCCCTTTCCCCAGGGCTGTCATCTCCTCCAGAAACTCCTTCCTCTCCTCAATCTCATCCAGAACTAGGAAAGAAACACAATCCTTAGAAAACTTGCGAAGGAGAAACTCTTTAATCAAACACTGTGTTGGGACAGGGTTACAGTAGGTTGGGGAAAATTTGTTTAGTAGTCATATGGAACTGAATTGAAATGAGGGGAAAGTTATGTATGTGAAGAGGAGAGATATGTAGGAGAGCCAGAGATGTGGACGACATGTTTCCCCATGGCCAGAAAGCAGTAACTCTCTCTGCGGTAAACCTCACCCTCCTGGAAGCGGTCCCTCTCCTCCTCTGGGCCCTGGTCCAGGGAAATGTTCCTGGGACGACTGGGTCTGGGTTCCTCCTGCCCCGTAGCTAGAATGTTCTGGAGCCTCCTCTTCTCCTTCTCTAAATCTCCTTACAGGAGAAGTGAGGGAGAGAATGAACGCACATACATCTCTCATAGAAGGAAAAGGAAAGGGGGATACCTAGTCAGTTGTACAACTGAATGCATTCAACTGAAATGTGAGAGAACTACTGTAAAAGAGGGCTCATACACACAGGCCTAAATTACTTTTTTTTTTATATACAAGAACAGTGGTACATTTGTTCCCAGGTGTCCCTGACCAACTATCAGTGAACTAGTTCTGATATCAGGAGAACAGGGCCTCGATCTTTAGAATTCCAAGCATCTCGGATAGTTGAAATGTAGTAGAGCTGAAGCGGAACACATATGTGTGGCACTGGGGCGGAACCGATCTCTGGTGTAGTTGTCCCCAGAACTACAATTGTCAGCGGTGCGCCCCAGGGGCTTGGCTGGAGGGCGGTTTGTGCTATTTTTTAAGACTCTGGGTTTGGGCAGTGAGGGAGGGAGGAGCCGATGATGTGGGGTTGCAGGTCAATGGCAAAGCTGATCCCTGTGAAAATGCAGACAAAAAAAACATAACATCTTACCTTTGTTTGGCAAAATTATTCATAAAACTTAAATTAATGATAGGACTCAAAATAGAGCAACAGGTGTGGAGGAAGTTCAAGCAGTAAGTCAACATTACTTTCCAAGAGAAGATGGATAACAAACATGTGACACTCACTCTTAAGTTTGTCATTGAGCTGTCTTTGCTGGAAGTTGGTGAGTCTCGACTCTTGCATCATTACTGTGAAACCAGAGCAAAGGTAGGCTTATTGTATGTGTGTGGATCTAACGCTCACACACACACACACAAAGAGAGAGAACAAAACCCCACATTTCAGTATGTCCTGAATCTCCTTGCTGCACTGGGTCCTTCTAGGACAGTTCCACAGCCCTCCACCAGCTTGATCACGAGAAGACGTCTCCATCTGCAACGAATGACGGAGAAGATATCTAAAGCCAGCTGGCTAACGTTAGCTGCTGCTGAGCAAAGACCATGGCAGATAGCAAAACGTTGCATGCTAGGAAGCTAAGATACCCAAACTGCAAACATGTAATATATTTATCAATACATAACTAAACAGTGTTGTATTTCTTACCATGGATTTCTGTTATTTTTTTTCAACTTTCTTGACGCTGCACCATTGGATAATGATGGCAGTGTCTCTTCCGGACATAACTGGCGGCTGCCATAGAAACCATAGGTCTTAAAGCCACGTGATGAGACATTTGGCCCTGCAGTACAACATTGACCCACTAGAGAGAGGCAAAACCACAGATAATTGTACAAAGCATATAGAGCTATGGATAAAGGAGGTGTTCATTTTTGTGCAATAATGTGTTTGTGAGTATAACTTATATTTTAAACGTTTAAGAATGAACCTTTTTTTTATTATGTTTTCTATTTGTGTTTCTTGACTCAAGTATCAACTGTGTAGAGCATGGCACATTATTTATCAATCCAAAGAGTTTGGGTATCAAATTGTGCGTTGTGAGACTAACTAGCTAAAACATCTATTTTTTTAACCCGTCATCTAGGTTGCTGACTGCTGTTGAATGCTTGAATCCATTAAATTTCGTAGCTGAACTGAATTGCGAGGAAAACGTAGCGAGGGAGGGAGACGGGGCATGAGGGAGTAAGTTAAGGCAGGGCATTTATGAAAGGCCATGTGTAAAGTAGGGTACTGACTGTGGTAGCTATTGGCCTTCTCACTGGTCCTCTCCCCTTCTAGCTCCCTCCCTCCCGCCCTCTCATATTCAATGGTTCTCTTTGTCTCTCTGAGTAACATGCAGCCTCAGCCGATTAAACGCAGCGAATTAGCAGTCAATTTTAGCTTGCCACACACACAAACAGAAATTAAACTGCTTAGGGGAAGGGTTTGTGTTGTGGGACAGAGATCTTGTTGTTGTAGCACTGACTACATGGCAGTGATTTGATTTATTAGTGATGTTTACAGTGCATTTGGAAAGTATTCAGACCCCTTGATTTTTTCCCCAAATAAATACTTTACAACCTTATTCTAAAATGGATTAAATCACCCCCCCCCCCCCTCATCAATCTACACACAATACTCCATAATGACAAAGCAATAATTGTTTTTTTTGCAAATGTATTAAAAAATAAATGAAATTACATTTACATAAGTATTCAGAGCCTTCACTCAGTACTTTGTTGAAGCGCCTTTGGCAGCGATTACAGCCTTGAGTCTTCTTGGGTATGACGCTACAAGCTTGGCACACCTGTATTTGGGGAGTTGTTTCCATTCTTCTCTGCAGATCCTCTCAAACTCTGTCAGGTTGGATGGGGAGTGTCGCTGCACAGCTATTTTCAGGTCTTTCCAGAGATGTTCGATCGGGTTCAAGTCCTGGCTCTGGCTGGGCCACTCAAGGACATTCAGAGACTTGTCCCGAAGCCACTCCTGCATCATCTTGACTGTGTGCTTAGTGTTGTTGTCCTGTTGGAAGGTGAACCTTTGCCCCAGTCTGAGGTCCTGAGCACTCTGGGGCAGGTTTTCATCAAGGATCTCTCTGTACTTTGATCTGTCTCCCATTTCCTACTGCTGAAAAACATCCCCACAGCATGATGCTGCCACCACCATGATTCACCGTAGGGATGGTGCCAGGTTTCCTCCAGACTTGAAGCTTGGCATTGAGGCCAAAGAGTTCAATCTTGGTCTCATCAGACCAGAGAATCGTGTTTCTCATGGTCTGAGAGTCTTTTCAGGTGCCTTTTGGTAAACTCCAAGCCAGCTGTCATGTGCCTTTTACTGAGGAGTGGCTTCCGTCTGGCCACTCTACCATAAAGACCTGATTGGTGGAGTGCTGCAGAGATGATTGTCCTTCTGGAAGGTTCTCCCATCTCCACAGAGGAACTCTGGAGCTGTCAGAGTGAACATTGTGCTCTTGGTCACCCCTCTGATCAAGGTCCTCGATTGCTCATTTTGACCGAGTGGCAATACATGGTTCCATACTTCTTCCATTTAAGAATTATGGAGGTCACTGTGTTCCTGGGGACCTTCAATGCGGCAAAAAAATTTAGGTACCCCTCCCCAGATCGATGTCTTGACACAATACTTTCTCAGAGCTCTACAGACAATTCCTTCAACGTCATGGCTTGGTTTTAGCTCTGACATGCACTGTCAACTGTTGGACCTAATATTGTTTGCCTTTCCAAATCATGTCCAATCAATTACATTTACTGCAGGTGGACTTCAAGTTGTAGAAACATTTCAGGGATGATCAATGGAAACAGGATTCACCGGAGTTCAATTCTGAGTCTAATAGCAAAGGGTCTGAATACTTATTTAAATAAGGATTTTTTTAAAATACATTTGCTAAGATTTCTAAAAACCTGTTTTCGCTTCGTCATTATGGTTTATTGTGAGTAGATTGATGAGGAAAACAATTTATTCAATCCATTTTAGAATAAGGCTGCAACATAAAAAAAATGGAGGTCTGAATACTTTCCAAATGCACTGTATGTGTTGTGTTGTTACTTGTTATTCTTTTACCTGATGCTTTTGTAGGACTATATATATATATATATTTCTCAAATTTTGCAATGAATTTCAATAGATTTCAGTTTTGTATAAATAAATTGCTTTAATAGATTGACGACGTAATGACATCAATAATATTTGTACATTGTTGTTTCTTGTAGAAGAAAGCAGATACATCAAATGTGTAGGATACAAAGTTTTAGAAACTATCCAGAAATGTACAAAATGGAGAGAGAAAAAAAGCTAAAGGTGAAATAATTTTTTATAAAAACTACAAAGCAGAGAGGGTCAGTATAAAATGACTCCCGTCTAAATCACCTATGGAAGAAGAGGCATGTGGTGATCATTCACATTGCAGAGGGAGCCGAGAGGGACATGAAACAGGATACAGAAAAGGGAGATGCAGAGGGAAAACCTATGTACATAAACTATAGCATGTGTTATTTGTTCTAAACACTAATTCTCACTAAGAGTAAACCTTTAGTTTAAAGCTGGAGAATTCTTCACAAAAAGGATTTTGCCAACTTTGTACTTGCTGAGTCATGTAGATTGTTTTGCTTTGATCATTTGGTAGACAAATGGAATTGGAAGCAACCAGAGCGTACAAATGCAATCCATATCAATAAAATAAACAATCCAGTGACTTCAACAATAGTTTTATTATTTATGAGTAGTATAAGCAAAATGTGTGCCATTATATTCTCATCGAGGATATTAGAGCATGTAGAGTGTTATTGGCACATGTACATTGAGTTGAGGTAATGTGCTGCTTTCCAGAACTCTATTCTAAAGTGTTTCCAGGAATTCTCTTTCCCTCCTTTTTTTGTCCTCTTTCCTCGTCAACTCTGGTTTCACACAACGCAACACATAAGGAGTCAAGCTGCATCCCAGAAGGTGATACCTAGTCAGTTGCACAAACTGAACGCATTCAACCGTGTCTTCCACATCTAACCCAAACCCTTTGAATCAGAGATGTGCAGTGGGGGCTGCCTTAATCGACGTCCATGGCGCCCGGGGAATAGTTGTTGCAGGTTAACTGCCTTGCTCAAGGGCAGAATAGAAGATTTTTCCACCACGCCGGCTCAGTGTTTCGAACCGGCAACCTTTCAGTTACTGGCCTAATGCACTTAACGGCTAGGCTACCTGACGCCCGTGGACCAACACATAACGTTTTTGCCCAAGTAAACTGACCTTTCTTTCAAAAGCAGTGGTGGAGATGTGTCAGTGTAACATCGAACCAGAATGTAAAGTCATATAAAAAATAACCACAAAATACATCACTTAAGTCATTAAAAAAATACTAAAATGAAGTCACACAAACATTTCCTTTAGTTTGGTTAATAGAAT
This sequence comes from Oncorhynchus kisutch, assembly GCF_002021735.2. NCBI lineage: Eukaryota > Metazoa > Chordata > Actinopteri > Salmoniformes > Salmonidae > Oncorhynchus > Oncorhynchus kisutch. Next base: position 72,663,375 of record NC_034174.2, on the reverse strand, counting down.
CGGATTATTTCAATCTAAAACAACCCAGTTCTGATAAACATCATGTTGTATTTGTCCTAGGCTGATAGCCTGTCGAAACCCGCTGAAAGCCAGTCCTTGCCGGCAATGTTACTCAAACTTTGTTATATAGGTAGCTAGGGTTGGAAAAATTCCATTAACTTTCCCCCAAATTCCCCAGTTTTCCAGAAATCCCAGTAAGAGGATTCCTGGATATCCTGCTTATTCCCTCCTAATTCCAGGAACTTCCAAATAGGATTTCTGGAAAACCGGGGAATTTTGGGGAAGTTAGCAGCATTTTGAAACCCTGTGTGTATCCTTCTTACCACTACGGTATTAGTTCTGTGTGCTCTGGGCTCATCATCACAATAAGCCCTCTTACTATACACTATGACACTCTGGCAGCTGGGATCCTGACCTTACACACTAAAACATGGCACACATTGGTTAAAGGTTTATTCTGATTGGCTATTGACCATTGGCTGTGATAGAAAATATACTGTACAGTAAAAGATTATAAGGACTCCATGGATAGAGATACACTGTCAAGTCCCAATGAATCCCAATACAGTAAGATATCCATCCTTTGTTAACCTGCCACACACACACACACACACACACACACACATATTCAGTAGCCACCCTACACCCTTCCAATCTTTGTCTTTCTTTATCCCTTTCTCAGGGTCGTGAGAAGGTGGTGTAGAGACACACACACACACACACACACATCCGATCCCATGCATCTCAGTCTCTCATGGCCGTGACAGGGTGGTATAGACTGGCTGCTCCCAATGTGTAGGACTGTGAGACTGGGCCACGCTGGAGGGGTCAGTGATGGTAGTGTAGAGGGGCCTCTGGCTGGGCCCCATGTAGGAGAAGGCTGAGTACAGCCCCGGGGCCTGGCTGGAGTGGGCGTAGTACGGCCCCGGAGCCTGGTGCTCCCCGTACTCAAACTGGGCCCTGGAGGGCAGCGAGGGGAAGGCTGATCCGTAGTGGGGGAGGCTGAGGGGGGTGTAGGTGACGTGGGTTCCTGACGAAGAGGAGGAAGACTCTGCGTAGTGGCTCCCGGCCCCGGACTCACTCTTGATCTGGGCCTTGGTGGCGTCTGAGGCAGAGGGGGAGGGCTGTTGATGCTGATGCTGCTTGGAGAGCCAGGCGGCTGAGTGGCCGCTGGCAGCAGCGAGAGCGTAGGCGTAGGATGTAGCGGAGGAGCTTGATGTGGCGGCGCCTCCCTGGCCAACCCCCGGGTGCCCGTTGGGCGGCAGGTACTGGTCAAACTCGTTGACGTCGAAGGGCTCAATGTTGGCCATCACGTCGTGGCTGATCTCGCCGATGTCCATGGTGCAGAAGTCGATGTGGGGTTTCCCGCCCGCTGATGAATGGCCCCCGGAGGCCCCCTCTGCTCCTACCCCCAGGCCTCCTCCACGGGAGGACCCTGAGCCACCTCCGCCCTCCCTCTTCCCCTCCGTCATCTTTCCAGACTGGAGCTCTGTCTTTGGGGTGGTGGGGGGTGTTGGCGGGCTGTGACCCTGACCTGGAAGGAAAAGGGAACATACCGATCAGCAAAGCAATAGAAGTGAACCATTTGGAATGGAGACAGTAGTTCAGTTTTCTTCTTATTCTCTCAGGTTACAGAAGGCCGTGTGGTGCCAGGTGGCCTATTGTTTGCCCTAGCTTGTTGAAGTAGGACTTACTCATAGTATTGGGTAAATTCATTAACAAATAAAGCTGAACTCACCTGCAGGGTGGTGGTGATGATGGTGGTGGAGGTCGGCCAGGGGGGACCCAGCCCCTGTACTGTGCACATCCAGGTGGAGGGCCTTGTAATGGGACTGGGCGTGGCTGCCCTCCCCCTCTGCTCCCTCCCCTCCCTCACCATTGGTCCCCAGCTTGCCATTCTTGCGTCTGCGGGGCTGGTACTTGTACTCTGGGTAGTCCTTCTTATGTTGTTTCCGCAGTCGCTCCGCCTCCTCAATGAAAGGCCTCTTGTCACTCTCATTCAGGAGCCTGTGGGACAAAACATGGTCATGGCAGGGCGGCAGGTAGCCTAGTGGTTAAGAGGATTGGTCCAGTAACTGAGAAGTCACTTGTTTGAATCCCAATGCTGACTAGGGGAATAATCTGTCAATGTGCCCTTTACCAAGGCATTTAAAGGCATCTAGTTGCTCTGGATAAGTGTTTCTGCTAGTTAACTTTAATGGTTATATAATATAGTGCCTTTAATTTCAGAAACATATTTTTAAAATAAGGGAAGGAAATGTATTTGAAGTAAGTTGGACTTTATGCATGAGTCATGCTCCAATTGCACACAAACGCCAACAAGGCCTACAGGTAGCCTGTAAATTATACATTTCCCACGTAGGCCTATTTATTTCAATGCCTGCCAATGCCCACCTCCACAGTTTGCCAAGTGTCTTGCTGAGCTCCGCGTTGTGCAGGTGAGGGTACTGGTCCGCCAGTTTACGGCGCGCGGCCTGCGCCCACACCATGAAGGCGTTCATCGGTCTCTTCACGTGCGGCTTGCTCTTGTTCCCGTTGTTTACGCGCACGGGCATGGGCACGAGCGTCCAGTCGTATCCGTCCAGCACCTGGCTGACCGCCTCGCGGATGCCGATGGGGAATCGGTCCATATCCACCTCTGACTTTGGTACTAGTCCACCGTCCTCTCCGCCGCCATCTGCGCCAGAAAGCCCCGTCAGTTGCTGCGACGGACCGATGAGCGGGGAGTCCCGGCCGCCGGTGGCCCCGGAGTGTGCCGGTGACAGAGAGTGACCATCATCTGAGCCCCCGGGACTCAACTCTGCCTCGGATAGACTGTGCTCCTCTCCAGACATTTTAATGTATAGGCTATTATCGATTGGCAACAAAAAATATCCTTGCAGGAAAATTTGGTAAATTTGTTCAGAGAATGCAAAACTTTAAGCTACAGCTGAGAGATGTGCTCCGGACTCGCTCCTTTATATGGGATTATTCCTATATGCCTCGCGTAAACCCATAGCCTACTCGTGCGTAATCGAATGTACCCAAATCCTGTCCTTTGCACTTCCCATTCACTTCCACCGATGTCGCCTGAAATTAATCATATAGAATAGAACAACATTAGGCAATTAACACATTTTACATTGGGCAATGAGGTCAGACCCCATTTGCTAACTTTTTTCACATGTTTTTTTTTTTATAGACCTAAAGCAGAGACTGTACCCAGTCGGAACAGACGTCAATTCAACGTCTATTCCCAGTGGATATGGCCCATTACAATGGTAGGCCTAGAAATGACCGTTAGCTCTGAGACGAACAGAAAGACATTCATACAATGTTTTCTTGTTGACAGTTATGTTAGGCCACAAAATGTAACGAATGATAGGCTAATATATGTCCAGTGGAACCAATTTATAGGCTACATAATAAGAGGACCAACTTCTTCTTCACCGGTTCTTGTCATTTTATATCAGTCCATATGCCATTACAGGCTAATCATGGGAGGGTTTACTTCACCCAAGATGCCCTATTTTCCAAAGAAACAAGGTTCATGAAGAAAACGGAACATTAAAAACTAACATCATAAATGTTTCAGTACTTATCTTTAAATAATTCTGGGAATGTGTATTTTACTGTTTTAATCCTGTTTTAAGGCTAAAGCTGGAAAAGCCCGTAAAATTCCGCCCAACATCATCTTGGGAATTTAAAAAACCTCTTAGCTAATAAGATTTGGATATTTCTGAAATTCCACCCAAAAGCGGAAACAAATCTATTTTATGTTCATATGGAAAATAAAGTTACAAAACTTACCAATGCAGAGTTTAGGAGGTCGCCCGTTCAACACGGGAGTTCGTGCGTTCCCCTGTCCACCAGTGTGACGCTCGCCCTGTCCCCTGCCCCCTCGTTTGGTTTGCCCTTCAATGAATGGCCGCTCTGTATCGCGCACCGGAGCTTAAAGAGCGCCGTTGTGAGAAGGAACGAGAGAAAAAAAGTGATTGAAAGTGGAAAACATTCTGAGAGGCAGCATTCCAACACTGAGTCGACGCCACCCTTTTGCGCACACGCCGGACGCCTATTGGTCATTTAATATTCTCCGGCTTTCTTACTGGACGACGGGGTTACTGTTATTGCCTGTCCGTCCGTCACCACTAATATTTCCAATGAAAGGAGGTGAGATTTTACATCAGAGTGGTTTAAGTGACTTTACACTGGCTCTATTTAGGAACCAAATAAGGCCCGCTTTGTTTGATGTGTTGACATGTTATATTGAATAAATAAACAATCATGATAATACATTTGTGGTCAAAGTACACTAAATTTCACGAAAAATCTCCAAGGGATTAAAATACATAACGTCGTTATATTCATTATAACGTCATTATACAGTTGGTGAGGCCCTATTTGATGCAGTGAATATGTTACTTATATCTAGGTCATCGTTAACCCCAGGAAATTAATAATGAAAGAATTAGGTCTATGGCCTAAATATAATTTAAAGTACTACTTAATACGTTTTTTGGGGTATCTGTACTGTACTATTTCAATTTTTTTTTTACAACTTTTACTTTTACTACATTCCTTCCCTGACACTCAAAAGTACTCGTAAAAATGTTGAATGCTTAGCAGGACAGGAACATGGTCCAATTCACACACTTATAAAGAGAACATCCCTGGTCATCCCATACTGCCTCTGATCTGGAGGACTCACTAAACAGAGAACATCCCTGGTCATCCCATACTGCCTCTGATCTGGAGGACTCACTAAACAGAGAACATCCCTGGTCATCCCATACTGCCTCTGATCTGGAGGACTCACTAAACAGAGAACATCCCTGGTCATCCCATACTGCCTCTGGAGGACTCACCAAACAGAGAACATCCCTGGTCATCCCATACTGCCTCTGGAGGACTCACTAAACACAAATGATTTGTTTGTAAATGAACTGTTCGCGTGTTCCCCTGGCTATCCAGAAATAATAAAAAAACAAGAAAATCGTGATTAATCCTTAATATAAGGAATGTGAAATGATTTATACCTTTACTTTGAATTTTGATACTTAGGTATATTTTATCGATGACATTTACTTCTGATACTTAAAGTATATTTAAAACCAAATACTTTTAGACGTTTACTCAAGTATTATTTTACTGGTGACTTTCACTTTTGAGTAATTTTCTCTTAAGGTTTCTTTACTTTTACTCCAGTATGAAAATCGGGTACATTTCCAGTACTGCCTGTGGCTGATATAGTACTGAAATATGACAAAAAGTGATATAGGGTAGAGTGAGTTGCTGGAGGAGTTGAATTAGATCCAAAATCATCATCCCTATATTGTTGACCAGCAATAAGGGCCTTATGGGCCCAATCCTGAGGTCAATGTACGTGACCTTTCACCTCTATACTCTATGAAATACGTAACTTTTCTCACGCCCAATATTGCTCTTCCAAATTGCTCTTGGACGTCCCTTAAAAATATGACATATGCATCTAAAATACATGTCAAGATCCAGAGTGTTCTGTGTGTAAGGTTGTGCTGTTGAGGTCAAATCATTCATTATGTTGACTGCATTGAATGTATTGTTACAGTAACTGGCTGTATTCTATGTAACTTGTAAGTAACTTACTTGTAGTCATTAATATATCAGATATTTACAGTATATAAGTACATTGTCACACGTTAAGATATATTAAGGGACTGCATATTATGGGCCACACACACACACACACACACACACACACACACACACACACACACACTGATTGCAACAATAACCGCCAGTGTTTCCCTTTTCCTTCTCATTTTGAATCCGTGTCTCAGTTTTCTCTCTCTCTCCCTTTCTCCCTCTCGTCTCTCTCTTCTTTAGCCTCTTTGTTGTCATCTCAGGTGAATTGTGACCATGTGATCAGATGCCCTGCAAGCACCCTTCCATTAGCCTCCTAAATGGAAAAAATGAGAGGAACAAAAAGCAGTTTTGTGCATCTTGAAAAAATGATAAGAGAAAAGAAAGAGATGTGTGTCTCTGGGCCCTGTGTTACTACAGAGACACAGTATCTCACACATAACACAACATCCAAGGACTGCACTAGCTGGACTAGCTTTCTCCATCTGTTTCATTCTCATGTCCACCGAGACCATGGGTCTGGGCCTTTGGGTGCTGGTCTTGGTGGGTTCGTCCGAGAGGGGTTGGTTGGGGGTGCAGGATTCAGGATGGGGGCTACATACACCCCTCTGACTACACTGGGATACTGAGGCCCTGTCGTGGCCTTGATGTGAGTGACTACTTCTGTTTGTGTATGAGTGAGAGGAGTTTAAAGAAAATCCCTCTCACTCATATGCTGACAAAAGGTTTGATTTGATGTGGATTTATATAAGCAAGCAAAGGAATCTGACAGACTAAGAGCAAGTTGGAATTAATTGTGATAAGTATTTTGTGATTCAGAGTGACTGTGCTGTAGGCTATGTTATATTATGCATTAGGTGAAATACAAATCACTGTGCATTTATGCAGGGCATGGCATTATTTTTTTATGTGAATGCGAGATGTTTACTTAGAGTATTCCCAATGTATTGTAACTAGAAGGTAAAAATATGTTTGAATTTATTTAAAACGAAACTGTTTTTTTAGTGAGACTCCAAATTAAAAGTAAATTGTTAATTAGTAGTGATTCAAGTTGTCATTATTTTGTTAATTCACATGAAATCCTCATTTTTTTTCGTTGCCAAAATTAGCGTTAGATATTCTATAAATTCTCAATATACCATTAACTAACGAAATAAGCACCTGCTTTACAATTTTCTCAATTTAGCAAAACTGCAATTGTATTATATACGTTCATAACACTGAGATCATGCTCCAATGCGATGCGAGAAGAGCTACTTCAGTCAATTATTTGCGAGAAGTGTTATAGGTCTTCTAGAAATGGTTTAATTCTGTTTAGAATTCCTGTTAAATAATGCAAAAAAACTCTCTGTGCTACTCATAAGCCTATCATGGGGTCAGTTCAATCAGAATGTTCATAATATGTTATTCATTGTTGTAGCATTAATCGTGGAGAAATGCATTCATATACTATATATATATATATCTATAAATTGTATAAATTGCTCTAAAAACAATTGTCTTGATAGTGTGGGAGAAACGCACGAAATATAGATCTAATGAATGAACAACTAGGCGCATACGAGTTCTAAACAACTCTAAAAGGAGGCCTGCCAAAAAAGTGAACTTGATGTATTGGTTCAATAACGTTCGTTTGATTTCCATCTCGCTTTCGATTTTTTTTTCTCAAGAATTACATACTTGCAATCTATTCTTTTTTTAGGCCTAATCAGTCGATTATTATAAACTATTTACGTCTAAAAGATCATCCGTTTTTGAATGTATAAGTTAACATTCGTTTGATTAAATATTATCATTGAAATATATTAGTTCAATAGCTAGTAATTATGAGGAAAAAGTGGGGCTTTTAGAAAATTGAAGTTGAGTGCAACTTTATTGCCTAAATATAATTCATCTCTGTCTGTTTATAGTCAACTATGAGACATATTCTATAGGCTACTACTAAGACTACTTCTAAGATTACAAAATAGTCTTAGTAGTAAAAATGACTAAAAAAATACTGATGTCAATCTTTATTTTAAAGAAAGTTTGTTGTTTATAAATGCATTTTACTCAATATTTTTAGTTTGTTCCACTTTACACAAGATAAGGGACTGGATGTGCTTATCAATACAATGAATTATGTACATGTTTGGTACAAAGGTAATATTTTTCAGATAACATAGAGAGATACTGTCCATATCTTTCTCCTATCCAGGTCCCATCTCTCCCATCCAGGGCTATGGGCCCCAGGGGCTGACATAGCTCTGTGGAAAATAGAACTCACATGTCCATCTATTAACCACAGTGAGACATACACCCCTGTTTTAACCTGCCATGTGACCGGCTGCACTAATGTGTCTGCTCCTGTCGCTGTCACAAGAGTCTGCATGGTGCTAATGTGTCTGCTCCTGTCGCTATCACAAGAGTCTGCATGGTGCTAATGTGTCTGCTCCTGTCGCTGTCACAAGAGTCTGCATGGTGCTGTGGCAGGAGAGAGAGAGAGGGGATGGGGAACTCATGACTAGCAGGCTCAAGGCGTCAGGCTTCACTATGTCTGACTCCCCAGGTGCATGTGGGGTGATATGGGGCAGCAGCAGCCATTTTGTGTTCATGTTTGTGGCTCTGTCCCCACAACATGTAACCTTTTACTCTCAAATGAACCAATAAGCCTGCAGCGACATACTATGAATGTCATTGAGATGTCATGTTCTAAAATGATAGCGGTGGCAGAAAAATATTTGAAAAAGGTAATCCAGTTTTGCATCCTGGAAAACAGCATGCTGATGGTGAAATCCTAGAGGAGAAGAAGAAGGAACGAGAGAAGGAAATAGAGAGAGATGGCTGCCCTTTTGTGTTGGCCTCAGTCCATAGAATAGTTTCACTGGGAAATTCCTGAAATCTGACGAGAGAGAAATAGAGAGAGAGAGAGAGAACAAGGGAACATGGACAGCGGTCAACATATTCATGCAGTGGGTCACATTCTGCGTTCGATTGTCGTGTGTATAATTGAGGGAAAGACAGTCATTCCCATGTCAATGGACACGTGGGGCTGATGTGAATGGCGCTGTTTGTTCCGAATGATGACGCACTCAATAGAAGCCCCGAAATAATTTGACAAGGAGGAACTGCATATATTAGCACGGTTGTATTTGACAACCTATTGCTTCCTGAATGATGGAAATATTCTGTACTTACAGTCAAAGTGAGCTTATACTTGTTTGGGTTTTTCCCCCTATTAATTGTGACATGTTTTGTTGACACTTCAATTTCACAGTTAGCAACAAGTAAAAATACGTAGTTCAAAATAGTTTCATCACATACCTATTGGCCAGAACATCTGTAAACAGGTTTGACTCAATCAGGGTTAAGGACAATTCAGGAATGAAACTATTCTCATCGACAAATTCCACATCCAAAGCAACTAACAGGAATTAAAACCTAATCAACCCTCTCCAACTGACCCAAATCTCTACATCTTTTTAACAACTTGCTCTATTTGATTAATATCACTTCTAAAAGGAGAATTTCATTACATCATAAACAACCAGGCCATGTGAGTGACAAAATTGTGTATCATCCATGCTGGGAAAGGGAGAATGTGGATGGAAGGCCCCAGTCCACTTCTCCATGGTTCAGGTGTAGCCTTTACCCTCTATGGCTCACATATTTACTCCTAGTTACATTATGACACTCAGCCTGCCCTGGATACCATCTTAGTAATTATAGTTTTTACCCCCAAGCCATAAGACTCCTGAACAGGTAACCAAATGACTACCCGGACTATTTGCATTATGTGCCCCCATCCCTCTTTTACGCTGCTGCTACTCTCTGTTTATCATATATGCATAGTCACATTAACTATACATTCATGTACATACTATCTAAATTGGCCCGACCAACCAGTGCCCCCCGCACATTGGCTAACCGGGCTATCTGCATTGTGTCCCTTCACCCACCACCCGCCAAACCCTCTTTTACGCTACTGCTACTCTCTGTTTATCATATATGCATAGTCACTTTAACCATATCTACATGTACATACCACCTCAATCAGCCCGACTAACCGGTGTCTGTATGTAGCCTCGCTACTGTTATAGCCTCACTACTGTTATAGCCTCACTACTGTTATAGCCTCGTTACTGTTATAGCCTCGTTACTGTTATAGCCTCACTACTGTTATAGCCTCGCTACTGTTATAGCCTCACTACTGTTATAGCCTCACTACTGTTATAGCCTCGTTACTGTTATAGCCTCACTACTGTTATAGCCTCACTACTGTTATAGCCTCGTTACTGTTATAGCCTCGTTACTGTTATAGCCTCACTACTGTTATAGCCTCGCTACTGTTATAGCCTCACTACTGTTATAGCCTCACTACTGTTATAGCCTCGTTACTGTTATAGCCTCGTTACTGTTATAACCTCACTGCTGTTATAGCCTCGTTACTGTTATAGCCTCACTACTGTTATAGCCTCGTTACTGTTATAGCCTCGTTACTGTTATAGCCTCACTACTGTTATAGCCTCACTACTGTTATAGCCTCGTTACTGTTATAGCCTCACTACTGTTATAGCCTCGTTACTGTTATAGCCTCACTACTGTTATAGCCTCGTTACTGTTATAGCCTCACTACTGTTATAGCCTGACTACTGTTATAGCCTCGCTACTGTTATAGCCTGACTACTGTTATAGCCTCGCTACTGTTATAGCCTCGTTACTGTTATAGCCTCACTACTGTTATAGCCTGATTACTGTTATAGCCTCGCTACTGTTATAGCCTCACTACTGTTATAGCCTCGTTACTGTTATAGCCTCACTACTGTTATAGCCTCGTTACTGTAATAGCCTCGCTACTGTTATAGCCTGACTACTGTTATAGCCTCGCTACTGTTATAGCCTCACTACTGTTATAGCCTCGTTACTGTTATAGCCTCACTACTGTTATAGCCTCGTTACTGTTATAGCCTCACTACTGTTATAGCCTGACTACTGTTATAGCCTCGCTACTGTTATAGCCTCACTACTGTTATAGCCTCGTTACTGTTATAGCCTCACTACTGTTATAGCCTCGTTACTGTTATAGCCTCGCTACTGTTATAGCCTCGTTACTGTTATAGCCTCGTTACTGTTATAGCCTCGTTACTGTTATAGCCTCACTACTGTTATAGCCTCGTTACTGTTATAGCCTCACTACTGTATGAAGCCTCGCTACTGTTATAGCCTCACTACTGTATGTAGCCTCACTAGTGTATGTAGCCTCGCTACTGTTATAGCCTCACTACTGTATGAAGCCTCGCGACTGTTATAGCCTCACTACTGTATGTAGCCTCACTACTGTTATAGCCTCACTACTGTATGTAGCCTCACTAGTGTATGTAGCCTCACTAGTGTATGTAGCCTCGCTAGTGTATGTAGCCTCACTACTGTATGTAGCCTCACTAGTGTATGTAGCCTCGCTACTGTTATAGCCTCACTACTGTATGAAGCCTCACTACTGTATGTAGCCTCACTACTGTATGTAGCCTCACTACTGTTATAGCCTCACTAGTGTATGTAGCCTCACTAGTGTATGTAGCCTCGCTACTGTTATAGCCTCACTACTGTATGTAGCCTCACTACTGTTATAGCCTCACTAGTGTATGTAGCCTCGCTACTGTTATAGCCTCACTACTGTATGTAGCCTCACTACTGTTATAGCCTCACTAGTGTATGTAGCCTCACTAGTGTATGTAGCCTCGCTACTGTTATAGCCTCACTACTGTATGTAGCCTCACTACTGTTATAGCCTCACTAGTGTATGTAGCCTCACTAGTGTATGTAGCCTCGCTACTGTTATAGCCTCACTACTGTATGTAGCCTCACTACTGTTATAGCCTCACTAGTGTATGTAGCCTCACTAGTGTATGTAGCCTCACTACTGTATGTAGCCTCACTACTGTTATAGCCTCACTAGTGTATGTAGCCTCACTAGTGTATGTAGCCTCACTACTGTTATAGCCTCACTAGTGTATGTAGCCTCACTACTGTATGTAGCCTCGCTACTGTTATAGCCTCACTAGTGTATGTAGCCTCACTAGTGTATGTAGCCTCACTAGTGTATGTAGCCTCACTACTGTTATAGCCTCACTAGTGTATGTAGCCTCACTACTGTTATAGCCTCACTAGTGTATGTAGCCTCACTACTGTTATAGCCTCACTAGTGTATGTAGCCTCACTACTGTTATAGCCTCACTAGTGTATGTAGCCTCACTAGTGTATGTAGCCTCACTACTGTATGTAGCCTCACTACTGTTATAGCCTCACTAGTGTATGTAGCCTCACTACTGTTATAGCCTCACTAGTGTATGTAGCCTCACTAGTGTATGTAGCCTCACTACTGTTATAGCCTCACTAGTGTATGTAGCCTCACTACTGTATGTAGCCTCGCTACTGTTATAGCCTCACTAGTGTATGTAGCCTCACTAGTGTATGTAGCCTCACTAGTGTATGTAGCCTCACTACTGTTATAGCCTCACTAGTGTATGTAGCCTCACTACTGTTATAGCCTCACTAGTGTATGTAGCCTCACTACTGTTATAGCCTCACTAGTGTATGTAGCCTCACTAGTGTATGTAGCCTCACTACTGTTATAGCCTCACTAGTGTATATAGCCTCGCTACTGTTATTTTTGACTGTCTTTTTACTGTTGTTTTTATTTCTTTACTTACCTATTGTTCACCTAATACCTTTTTTGCACTGTTGGTTAGAGCCTGTAAGTAAGTATTTCACTGTAAGGTGAAATGCACCTGTTGTACACCTGTTGTATTCGGACCACGTGACAAATACACTTTGATTTGATATATCCTGAGACTAACATTCAGATGTATTTTATACCACGGATATATTTTATTAGTAGATCATGTTCAGATATACAATATGCTCTGATTAATTGAAACAGTGTTCTTATTGATGCCAGATGCAGTGTATTCGCAAAGTATTCAGACCCCTTGACCTTTTCCACATTTTGTTATGTTACAGCCTTATTCTCAAATGGATCTAACAATTTTCCCCTCATCAATCTACACACAATATCCCATATTGTCAAAGCGAAAACAGGTTTTTAGAAATTATGGCACATTTATTAAAAACAAAAACAGAAATACCTTATTAACATAAGTATTCAGACCCTTTGCTATGAGACTCGAAATTGAGCTCAGGTGCATCCTGTTTCCATTGATCATCCTTTAGAGGTTTATACAACTTGATTGAAGGCCACATGTGGTAAATTCAATTGATTGGACATGAATTGGAAAGGCACACACCTGTCTATATAAGGTCCCACAGTTCACAGTGCATGTCAGCACAAAAACCAAGCCATGAGGTCAAAGGAATTGTCCGTAGAGCTCTGTGACAGGATTGTGTCGAGACACAGATCTGACAACCATCTCTGTAGCACTCCACCAATCAGGAATTTATGGTAGAGTGGCCAGACGGAAGACGTTCTTCAGTAAAAAGGCACATGACAACGACCCAGAACACACAGCCAAGACAATGCAGGAGTGGCTTTGGGACAAGTCTCTGAATGTCCTTGAGTGGCCCAGCCAGAACCCGATCAAACATCTAGATAGACCTGAAAATAGCTGTGCAGCGACGCTCCCCATTCAACCTGACAGAGCTTGAGAGGATCTGCAGAGAAGAATGGGAGAAACTCCCCAAATACAGGTGTGCCAAGCTTGTAGCGTCATACCCAAGAAGACTCAAGGCTGTAATCGCTGCCAAAGGCGCTTCAACAGGTACTGAGTAAAGGCTCTGAATACTTATGTAAAAGTAATATTTAACTGAAATTTAGGTTTTCAAAAATTTCCCAAAATTTCTCAAAACCTGGTTTTGGTTTGTCATTATGGAGTATTTTGTGTAGATTGATGAGGGGATAACTCTTTAATCAATTTTAGAATAAGGCTGTAATGTAACAAAATGTGGAAAAAGTCAAGGGGTCTGATTACTTTCCGAATGCACTGTATATGCCATTTAGCAGACACTTTTTGTAAAGAGACGAGTAGTAGTACATACATTTTCATATGAGGGGCCTCAGTGGGAATCTAACCTACAATCCTGACACTGCAAGTGCCATGCTCTACCAACTCAGCCACCCAGGACCACTGTCAGACCATACTGATGCCATGGCTCCCTGTGATTCATAGTTTAGTGATTTAGTGATATAGTGATTTAATGTGCACGGCCTCATGCAGATTCCAGAAGGATGAATAAAAAATTATGCTGCTTGCTGACCTTTGTCTCTCCTCACCCATTTTTTGCAATGAATCAGTGCAGCTGCGCAACACTTAAATGGGTCCCCCTCTCTTCCCGTGAGTGTCTGTGACTAAAGCCATGAATCCTCTCTTTGTGTTCCATCTGCAGAATTGCCCATTTCTTGCCCTCTCTCTTTTTATTTGGGAAGGGGGTTGAGGTTGGCTTCGGCTGCGATAGTGGTGAGGGTGGAAGTTTGGGGGGGGGACTTGTTGGACCGCATTCCTGTGCAGCTGTGGAGGCTGGTGGAGGTTGGGGCGGGGGGGGGGGGGGGTTAGAGAGAGCAGGATCATCATTGCATTTGCAAGGCATCATGAATGGCCTATTGTTCGCCCCTGGGTCCGTGTCTACACTGGCCCGAGCTACCTCAATTGTGATGGAGGGATGGAGAGAGAGAGAGAGAGATGGAACTCGAAAACAAGATATCAAGAAAATGAGAGAACGAAAGAACGAGAGAAAGAAGAGAAAGAGAGATGGGGAGAGTGAGACCACTAGAGAGAGAGATGGAATTATGGGACTGAGTCATTAGCAGGAGGTTGAAAATGATGTTATTAAAATAATGTGAAGGAGGACAATGGCGTCTGTGACTGGCTGGCAGTGGCCCCTCAGTCATAGTGTCAGCACCAGGCTAGTCATGGCATTTTTTCACACAGACGTGTAGGATGTTGACTATTTATTTAGCTTAGCCATTCTTCAAATCAAATCAAATCAAATGTATTTATATAGCCCTTTGTACATCAGCTGATATCTCAAAGTACTGTACAGAAACCCAGCCTAAAACCCCAAACAGCAAGCAATGCAGGTGTAGAAGCACGGTGGCTTGGAAAAACTCCCTAGAAAGGCCAAAACCCAGGAAGAAACCTAGAGAGGAACCAGGCTATGAGGGGTGGCCAGTCCTCTTCTGGCTGTGACGGGCGGAGATTATAACAGAACATGGCCAAGATGTTAAAATGTTGATAAATGACCAGCATGGTCAAATAAGAATAATTACAGTAGTTGTCGAGGGTGCAGCAAGTCAGCACCTCAGGTGTAAATGTCCGTTGGCTTTTCATAGCCGATCATTAAGAGTATCTCTACTGCTCCTGTTGTCTCTAGAGAGTTGAAAACAGCATGTCTGGGACAGGTAGCACGTCCGGTGAACAGGTCAGGATTCCATAGCCGCAGGCAGAACAGTTGAAACTGGAGCAGCAGCACGGCCAGGTGGACTGGGGACAGCAAGGAGTCCTCATGCCAGGTAGTCCTGAGGAATGGTCCTAGGGCTCAGGTCCTCTGAGAGAGAGAAAGAAAGAGTTAGAAGGAGCATACTTAAATTCACACAGGACACCGGATAAGACAGGAGAAGTACTCCAGATATAACAAACTGACCCTAAGCCCCCCGACATAAACTACTGCAGCATAAATACTGGAGGCTGAGACAGGAGGGGTCAGGAGACACTGTGGCCCCATCCGATGATACCCCCAGACAGGGCCAAACAGGAAGGATATAACCCCACCCACTTTGCCAAAGCATAGCCCCCACACCACTAGAGGGATATCTTCAACCACCAACTTACCATCCTGAGACGAGGCCGAGTATAGCCCACAAAGATCTCCGCCACGGCACAACCCAAGGGGGGTTGTATCTCTCGGTGTACAATGTATCTCTCAGTGTTGCTACATCTGAAATGATTAATAATCAAAGATATCCCAATTCCCAACAAGGAAGGAACTGGGTTTCATGGTTTGTCATAATATTGTCGTCTGAGCACTTAAAGCAGCAATCAGCAATTGAAATAATAACAAAGCGATCTCGCTTTCAGTAAAAAGCTGAGGGATGTTGCTACATCTGAAATGATTAATAATCAAAGATATCCCAATTCCCAACAAGGAAGGAACTGGGTTTCATGGTTTGTCATAATATTGTCGTCTGAGCACTTAAAGCAGCAATCAGCAATTGAAATAATAACAAAGCGATCTCGCTTTCAGTAAAAAGCTGAGGGATGGGGCTGGAGAAATGTAACCACCCTCAAATTCATAGACACTGGTATGGATGCAAGGACTGACCATCCACAATATCAAAATTATAGTTTTAACCATGTTTTCAGGCACATTGCCTTTGTTTACAAACAAAATCTCATTCCGTCAGTACAGGATGCCTGGTTATTCTTTAAAAGTTCTTTCCTCACCATCTTATATAAGCATGCCCCATTCAAAAATTGTAGAACGAAGAACAGATATAGCCCTTGGTTCACTCCAGACTTGACTGCCCCTGACCAGCACAAAAACATCCTGTGGCGTACTGCATTAGCATCGAATAGCCCCCGCGATATGCAACTTTTCAGGGAAGTTAGGAACCAATACACACAGGCAGTTAGGAAAGCAAAGGCTAGCTTTTGCAAACAGAAATTTGCATCCTGCAGCACAAACTCCAAAAAGCTCTGGCACACTGTAAAGTCCACGGAGAACAAGAGCACCCCCTTCCAGCTGCCCACTGCACTGAGGCTAGGAAACACTTTCACAACTGATAAATCTCAGATAATCGAGAATTTCAATAAGCATTTTCTTTTTACGGCTGGCCATGCTTTCCACCTGGCTACCCCTACCTCGGTCAAAAGCTCTACACCCCCCACAGCAACTTGCCCAAGCCTCCCCATTTCTCCTTCACCCAAATCCAGATAGCTGATGTTCTGAAAGAGAGGCAAAATCTGGACCCCTACAAATCAGCCAAGCTAGACAATCTGGACTCTCTCTTTCTAAAATAGTCTGCCGCAATTGTTGCAACCCCATATTACTAGCTTGTTCAACCTCTCTTTCGTATCGTCTGAGATCCCCAAAGATTGGAAAGCTGCCGCGGTCATCCCCCTCTTCAAAGGGGGAGACACTCTAGACCCAAACTGTTACAAACCTATATCTATCCTACCCTGCCTTTCTAAAGTCTTCGAAAGCCAAGTTAACAAACAGATCACTGAACATTTTGAATCGCACCGTACCTTCTCCGCTATGCAATCTGGTTTCCAAGCTGGTCATGGGTGCACCTCAGCCACGCTCAAGGTCCTAAATGATAGTTCTCTGCTGCCAGTGACTGGAACAAATGGCAAAAATCACTGAAGCTAGAGTCTAATATCTCCCTCACTCACTTTAAGCATCAGCTGTCAGAGCAGCTTACTGATCATTGCACCTGTACACAGCCCATCTGTAAATAACACACCCAACTACCTCATCCCCATATTGTTATTTTTGTTGTTGTTGCTCCTTTGCACCCCAGTACCTCTACTTGCACATTCATCTTCTGCACATGTATCACTCCGGTGTTTAATTGCTAAATTGTAATTATTTCGCCACTATGGCCTATTTATTGCCTTACCTCCCTAATCTTATTACATTTGCACACACTGATTTTTGTATTGTGTTATTGACTGTACGTTTGTTTATCCCATGTGTAACTCTGTGTTGTTTGTGTCGCGCTGCTTTGATTTATCTTGGCCAGGTCGCAGTTGTAAATGAGAACTTCTTCTCAACTGGCCTACCTGGTTAAATAAAGGTGAAATAAAAAAAATTAAACATTAATTGGAGTAAAACAAGCTTATATTTTGGGTTCTGATGGAGTACGACAATTGAACTAAGCTCCTGAGGCATTTCTAAGTTAAATTCTCCACAAATCAATGGGTAAGGGTACATATCCTTAATTTATGTCCAAAAATGGACGAACAACTGCAGATTGCCCCTTTTGTCATAATGTCACCATAGATAAAGAAACCAATGTTTTTCTATCTGTCCCTAATCAAATACACAATGAATAGATAAGTCAAATATTTACGAAAAATGTGAAGATTTTTCTCAAATAGAAAAATGAATTACATATTAAGTAAACTACACTATATGTACAAAAGTATGTGGACACCCCTTCAAATTAGTGGATTCAGCTATTGCTGACAGGTGTATAAAATCGAGCACACAGCCATGCAATACCAATAGACTCCTTAGAACATTTGGCCGTAGAATGGCCTTACTGTAGAGTTCAGTGATGATGCCACCTTTCCAACAAGTCAGTTCGTCATATTTCTGACCTGCTAGAGCTGCCCTGGTCAACTGTATGTGCTGTTATTGTGAAGTGGAAATGTCTAGGAGCAACAACGGCTCAGCCGTGAGGTGGTAGGCCACACAAGCTCACAGAACGGGACCACCGAGAGGTGAAGCGTGTAGCGCGTAAAAATCATCTGTCCTCTGTTGCAACACTCACTACCAAGTTCCAATCTGCCTCTGGAAGCAATATCAGCTCAATAACTATTCGTCGGGAGCTTCATGAAATATGTTTCCATGGCCTAGCAGCCACACACAAGCCTAAGAGCACCATGTGCGATGCCAAACGTCGGCTGGAGTGGTGTAAATTTTGCCGCCATCGGTTTCTTGACTAGTGGAAACGCGTTCTCTGGAGTGAGGAATCACGCTTCACCATCTGGCAGTCCGACGGACGAATCAGGGTTTTGGCGGATGCTACGAGAACGCTACCTGCCCCAATACGTGGTGCCAACTGTAAAGTTTGGTGGAGGTGGAATAAAGCAAGACCCCGCAGCAATGTTCCAACATCTAGTGTAAATCCTTCCCAGAAGAGTGGATTCTGTTACAGCAGCAAATGGGGGACCAACCCCATATTAATGCCCATGATTTTGGAATGAGATGTTCGACGAGCAGGTGTCCACATACTTTTGGTCATGTAGTGTATAATAAGGGTAACCCCAGGTTACTATCCCAGCCTCCCATAATAATAACCTCTGAGGTCTCCCTCAATCAGCAGTGATCCAATTAACCAATTAGGGCTTATAGTATTGGTGGTATGAGAGGCTGCAGACAGCATCACTTTCAGCCCCAGGCCTCCCCCACCTTCCCCCCTCTCATTCAGACAGTGCTGAGTTCGGGTGTCATGTGGTTTTGGGTGGAGGGGGGCACCATTAGACCAATAACCACCTGTATGGTTGCCCAGGACTGCTGTGGATTCCTGTGTTATTGAGCAAAGGTTCGACGCATACACAGGGCCTTACCCCCAATCCATCTCCTTAATGCTGAGTGGCAAGCAGAGACGTATCGGGTCCCATTTTTTACAGCCTTTGGTATGAATCGGCCGGGGATCGAACTCCCAACCTTGCAATCTCAGGGCAGACGTTCTAACCACAAGGTGTTGGTGCAGATGCACTTTTTCTGTAACATTTAATGGAACCAGGAAGTCCTATTGAGTTCAGAAGACCTCCTTCCCAAGAGAGACCTGGCTGTGTAGCTATGGATACAGAGGGAAAGAGCTTCATCCAGCAGACTACTCACTTGCAAAACATAGTTTACTTCTCAGGGAAATGTCTTTCTGATGCTGATCATAAGGGTAAAAGGAAGATGCATGGGAAAATCAATGGGAAATTGGCCTGAGGGACGAGAGAGGAGAGAAGAGACTAGTCACTTTCCAATCATGAGTTTTTCTCAGAACATTTAATTAAGCTGAGCGAACAGCAGAGGGCCTGAGGGCCTGAGGCAGCCACTGAGATGCACGAATGAAAGACTCTGTTGTTGGCGGAGAGGAGGAAGACATGAAAGGGGGAAGAAAGAGAGAAAAGCAAAAAGAAATAGGGGGATTTTCAGTATTCTTCATACGTGTTGTCAATGTTTTTCTCAGCAAACATAAACAGTCTTGTATATTCACGCACCGAGACTATAACGGATGATCTGCATGTGGTTACAGCAGCACGCATTGATACATGTGATATCCACAGGTGTTCCTCACAGGCTAGACACCTCACCTGATCTCAGAGCCTCAAATAGACAAATAGACAGACAGACAGACAGACAGACAGACAGACAGACACAAAAGCACACACACACACACACACACACTTACCCCCACCCCCACCCCCCCACACACACAGCCTGTGGTGGTTCTCAGTGGTGTAGTCAGCGTGGGCAGCCCAGTGTAACACAATGCCTCTCTGTCCTCCAACGAATGGTTCACAGCTCCACAACACACAACAGGTCATTATGGGCCCCAGGACCCCCAACCCTCGACCACTTAGTCCCCAATACTGTCCCCTACTGAGCACACACACTAGCCCCTATTCCCTAACACTAGCCCCACTGCCCCACACAGCCCCACACAGCCCCGCACAACCTCAGGGCAGAAACCAACAGCAGCAGAGGAGGTCTACAAAGCTTTACAGCAGCCCCCTGCCAGACAGCCCAGATCCTAGATCCTCTAGTCAGCCATTATGACTGACGGAGTCTGGAGAAAGGTCACCAAAGGTCACCCAGCTGGTCGTTTTTATGGATGTTGATGACAAGGGGGTGTGACACAGTGGCTAATTAACCGACATCAGTAGAGAGGGAGGGAGGGAGGGAGGGAGGGAGGGAGGGAGGGAGGGAGGGAGGGAGGGAGGGAGGGAGGGAGGGAGGGAGGGAGGGAGGGAGGGAGGGAGGGAGGGAGGGAGGGAGGGAGGGAGGGAGGGAGGGAGGGAGGGACAACAGAGAGATAGCGTATGAGATGGGGAAACGGCTCGTTTGAACTGACAGTAGTAGAGGAAGGAGAGAATGATGGAAGGATGAGAAGGAGAGAGAGATAGAGATGGGGAAGTGGCCTGTTAGAGCAGGAGAACACATTTAATACAATTAAAGATGGGAATGATTTGATTACAGGAGAGGAAGATGTTGGGGCGACATATGACATTACAGGAGTTTCCCCTGTCGGAGCTCTGCAACACTGACTGCTGAAGACGTGTAGAAGAATTGTTTGTTTTTGCTCTTGAAAATATAGTTTAAAAAGTTATAGCTTGTGCTTATAGTTACCTCACCACATCAAGAGATTAAATGAAGAGTTTATTCCCAAAACATTATATACACCAATTTCACATTTGTGTTTTTTAACCAGTGATTGCTTATGGGTTTGATGTGTTTGTCTTCAAAATGCTATACTGTAAATCCATTGTTTAGCTTGAATGTTCCTATCCAGTATATTTGACTGTGATATGTGGTTGTCTCACCGAGCTACCTTATAATGAATGCACTTACTGTAAGTCACTCTGGATAAGAGCATCTGCTAAATGACAGACCTATTATTGTATTGCATTTTATTAAACGTTTTATATAAACATTGATTTCATAAATGTATAATTTGTACAGTACTCTATAAAAAATGTAGTTATTTGTTACATTCGACTGTGTAAAACCTAGCAGTACTACTTATTCCTCTGAGAATGAGGCGGATATATAGCATTTTGTCTCTCTGAAACGAAGCCATCAAGTGATAGATTTTAAACAAATACATGTCTGTCATTGAACAACCCCATGACATGATTAGACAGTGAAAAAACACACCAATCTCTTTCATAACACCTTTAAACAATAAAAGCTCATTTACTAACATTTCTGAAAATGGATATTGTTTTGGAATGAAATTCTTCATATACAGAAAATAAAGGGTTCCGGTGAGCCTTAGCACTTCAGAAAATAAAGGTTTTGTGACTAGTCGTCTTTAAAAAAATTGTTATGGTTGACTGATAATTTACCACATGAGGGAGCTGGTATACCATACTTTCTCTTCTATTGGTCTGTTGTGGTGGAGCAGTCTTCACTGCCCCCTAGTGGTGAACTGGGTAGGTACAGTAATCGACTGTGTTGTGTTAGCAAGCTGTTCCTCCTCTCCTCTCCTCTCCCTATTTCCCTCTCCTCTCCTCTCCTCTCCTCTCCTCTCCTCTCCTCTCCTCTCCTCTCCTCTCCTCTCCTCTCCTCTCCTCTCCTCTCCTCTCCTCTCCTCTCCTCTCCTCTCCTCTCCTCTCCTCTCCTCTCCTCTCCTCTCCTCTCCTCTCCTCTCCTCTCCTCTCCTCTCCTCTCCTCTCCTCTCCATCTCTCCCTCCCCACTGCCCCTCGGCCTAGTATGTCCTTCTCCAGTCTGTATCTATTTCTATTTCTATCTAACCCTCTCTCCCTCACTCTCTGGGACGTTTTAAAAAAACAACTTGCCAAATAAAAACTCTCTGTACTGAGCTATTTGAGTACGACACAGATTTGGGGTAATACCCCAGTTTTGGATTAGAAAGAGAGAATGGTAAGAAAGACAGGTGTGTGTATGGGATTACCTCTGAGTCACTGAGCTAGAGAACAACAACCCCCTGCCTTCACATTACACACACACACACACACACACACACACACTTCCCCAAAACAGGCCAACCAATGAGCAGTCAGAAACAGGTGGACATCAACATGGGGTCAGTTTGACCTTTGACCTTTGGGACTGACGGGAAAAAATTGTGTGAGAACAGAGCAGAGTGTGTCAACCAGAACAGCTACTGCTGCTTGTTTATTATTATTATTACTAGACATTTATTAATTCATACAAAACAGCAATTAAAATATTTCATTTTTATTTTTAGATATTTATTTTGATAAAATACAGAATAAAGTGCTCTTGATTCTTTATCTGGACAATACATGTTATTTCCAACTCAGTTTCTGTTCAGATTCATTGTTTTTCCATCATTTATTTTCCGTCATAAAATATTTACTAATTTTGGAATACATAGCTCATGTATCAAACATTAACAGTAATATACCTTAAGCAGGAAGACAAAATTACCATGGTTTCTAATAGGTCTGTGATGTTACCAGTATCACAATATTCATTTGAAACACAAAGCAGACCAAACTCTTTGGTTCTTAAAAAAATGTATGTAAATTATTGGGTGCTATAGCTTGGAAAATAAATAAATAAATGTGACTCTGAATGACAACATAATGATGTTTGTTTCCAACATTACGGATGTTTTCCTGAAGAAGTTAAATCCACGTCATGCTTTGTTTCCTTGACACAATATTAGCGAGTATCGTGATATTGGTATCATCCCGGCCCTAGTTTCTAAGCATGAAAAATCATATATATACAAACAGAAAATCCTTTTTAATACCACATCAACTTAATTTGTGGTTTTGAAAGTATTAATGACTCATGACAGCTTCTGTAAATGAAGAAAAAACAGTACCAAGATTTGGTTGAATGGAACCAAAAGTCACTTCACAAAGAATATTATTCCAGAGAATATATACAACAGAATATTGAATACAATAAGAATGCATTTAAGTCTTACGCTATAAAATTCAAATTTAGACTTGTGTACTGAACACAACTATGTTTAAAAACAAAAAGAAACTCGAGAGAATAATAAGGTCATTCAACCTTCTTCGCTGTGCTGCAGAATTCCTTCCTTCTCTCTGTTCGGACTTTGGTTGGATACACAAAAAAGCAGAGGAACTGTACCAAGGGCACATCGTTCATTCGGGACACGAGACACGAGAGTCTTCTATGACTGATTCACACTACAGGGCCGACCCCAAACCACAATGTGCTGGCTTCAGGGCTGTAGCCAGGGTCTGACTGTTAGTGAGGACATTTTACTGCATTTCTATACAATTCAAAAACTCTAAAATGCTATTTGGAGAAGAGAAAAAAAAACAGGACCTAAGCCATTATCACTATGGTTTCTGAAGCTTCATTCACCTCAGTCGATCTACAAACGCATCGCCTAGCTACACAATTAGCTCAGCACCAGGATTAAAAACTATCATTTAGGTACTGAGGGAATCTGTTAGCAGAAAGTATTTTATGAACAAATGGTAAAGCATTAAACAAAGGTTTGAAATGTTCTTTATGGTTAATATGATGTCTGAGTGAGAGTGACTAACCAAATCAATGGGGGGAACCCTGGAGGTCAGGTCCCCTGGGCATGTGCCCTATGTGCCCAGTCAGTCATTTGGTCATGATTACTACAAGTTTAGTCTAGACTAACTAGAATAATTCACCTATTTTAATTGTATTTTTAACGACATGGGCTAAATGAGTGACTGTCAGTGAGTGACAGAGAAAAACTGGGGCAGCCAAGTTTCAAAATCGCACCTTGTGTATTCTACTAATCTAACTCTCAACAGCAAGTTGAGACCCCGAATGAGTTCCCCAAAAATACATATATATATATATTTTTTTTATTTTATTAACTAGGTCTGGACCTCAGTGTCCTCATATGTAGCTACGGCCCTGGCTGGCTTGGACATTTTCCTCTCACAATATCCTTTCTAGCACAGTTCCAGCAACTACAGTGGATGCGTAACCAGGCCAGCGCAGGATTGTCTTGTCTCAGTTTGACTCGATAGTGTGAATCAGTCACTACACTCCTGATTCCCTCCTGAAGCCCAGCGCATCAAGAGCTATAGCCGGCTGCAGCCTGTCAATCTGATTGTCCATGTCCAGCACACACAGCATGTTCATGTCCACCGCTACCTGGTCCTGAAATCTCTCCTGGAAGATGTCTAGTTGTACGTCCCTCTCCTCCCCCTCCCCGTCGTCCCTCCCCCCCAGCATCACACCAATCTCGCCTACCTCCTCCCCCTCCTCCTCCCCGCAGCACAGGGCCACCTCGTTCTCGTAGCAGAAGGCGCTGGGGGAGTGTGGAGGCAAGAGGTGGAGGCCGGAGGACTTGGGACCGAGAGGGGACACTGACCGGGTAGAACTAGAGCCGGAGGCAGACGAGGGGGAGTGGGATCGGCCTGTCATCTCCCGGAGCTCCCTGGCGCTGCAGTGCGGAGTAGCTGGCACCTCGTAGGTCTTGTGGAAGCGGGAGTAGTCTACCTGGTAGCGGTGCTCCTTCTCGAAGACCACGGGCTCGAAGCGGTGGCCCCACAGGATCTCCCTGGCCAGGTAGGAGGAGCGGGCCTGGGTGGTCATGGCCGTGGCCTCCACCATCCCCTCCAGTATCACCACGATCTCAAAGTCCTCTGTCGTCAGGTCGGCGCTGCTCATGCAGTACAGCGGGCTGTTCTCGTTGATCTCGTGGACCACGACCAGTGGAGACACCAGGAAGAGGCGGTCCAGGCCCTCGTCGTAGCCCACGTCGATGTCCGTCTGCTCCATGGGGAGGTACTCTCCTTCGGCGGTGACGTGCGGCCGGATGAGCTGCGCCCGGACGTGAGCCTCCACGATGTGGCTTTTCCTCATGTTCCCCAGGCGAAACATCAGGCACAGCTTCCCGTCCCGCATGGAGATTACCGCTTGGTGCGAGAACAGCAAGGTCTGCGCCCGCTTCTTAGGTCGAACCATCTTGGCCATGATGGTTCCGATCATGAAGGAGTCGATGATACAGCCCACAATGGACTGGACCACCACCGTAGCCACCGCCGCCGGACACTCCTCGGTGACGCAGCGGAACCCATACCCAATGGTGGTCTGGGTCTCTATGGAGAAGAGAAACGCCCCTACGAAGCCTTGGACGTGTAGGATGCAGGGTTTCCACTCCACCCCTCCTCCCTCCAAGCCGGCCAGAGGCCCCTCTCCCAGGCCGGGTCGAAGGTCGAAGTCCCCATGGGCCAGGGCCACTCCCCAGAAGACCACCCCGAAGAGGAACCAGGAGAGCAGGAAGGTAGAGGTGAAGAGGAGCAGCATGTAACGCCAGCGGATGTCCACGCAGGTGGTAAATATGTCGGCCAGATAGTGTTTCGTCTTGTCTTCCATGTTGTGGAAAACCACGTTGCACTGGCCGTTCTTCTTCACGAAGCGGCTCCGGACATGGTTGGGCCCCGTCGTGGAGATCTGGCGGCCGTTGTGGACAGGCTCTGTTGCTCGCAGGGCTAGCGAGCTGCCACCTCCTCCTCCTTCTGAACCTCCTCCTCCACCACCACCACCACCACCACCTCCTCCGCCCCCCATACTCCTCCCAGTCATATTGTGGTGCATCAGGGGACCATGGCCATTGTGGAGGCCCAAGGTGGAGATCTTGAAGTGGTCTTCATCGGTGGCTACGATGCTGTATCTGATGTGAAACAAAAACCCAAACAAAACACATGAGTTTAGAGAGGAGGGCGAAGGAGACATGGCAGGTTTAAGAGTTAAAGGCCCAGTGCAGTCAAAAACATGATTTTCCTGTGTTTTACAGTCCAAGAATAGACAACAAGGACAGGCGTTTAGAGGCAGGAAAAGGGGGAGAAAAGGAGCTGATTGTCCTATTCCCCGGTCCTACCTGTTGACTCGCACCGCTCCCATGGCACCAGTGATCATCAGGCTGTGTCTGTGTGGGCAGTAATCAGGGCCGCGGTGGCCAGTGCCAACCATTAAAAGAGACCAGCTTGGTAGGAGGCTGTGGGCAGAGGGGCAGGAGGACAACAGCCTCAGGTCTAAGGACCCCTTGGAGATATCAGCGTTGCCTCCTTCTGATGCATTTCCTGGAATGACAGCAAATCAGAGAACAGTATGAATTTTTAAGGTCATTCAGAATCACAGCACCCAATGCACAGTATTCCTACATCTACACATGTCATGCAGGAGGAGGGTGGGATGGTCAACTCTCTTCATGCGTGAAGAAAAACAGACAAATATTCATCATGATGGTTATAGATTGAGTCCCTCGTAGCCGGTCGCCCGAGGCCCCTTCATGTCAGCATGGGGTGGAACACACTAACAGACATAGGAGGGGCCAAAGGTCTGAAAAAGAGGGGAATCTGTGCTGAACTCCTGTTAAGGGAACAATTGATCGGGTGTTTGGCTTGATGACAGGGTTAGAGGCCGGGTGACGTAGTGGGTTAGAGCTAGTACCCATTATGTGATCGCTAGACTATCAGGGCGACCAAGGGAAAGCGTTGCATAACAGCCGTAACAGGTTTGTAGCTGCACGCTATAGAACAGCAGCACTGGATGGTTTGAAGTGAGGTGTGGAGTTAGCTATGTGTAGAAAAACACATGTCCAACTGCAGTAGCTTACTAAGGCGCTGTGACATCACGGCTGGGTCAACGAAACTGACACGTCGACACACGTCAGCACGGAGTTATTAAAACACAGACTTGAGAGTGAGTGCACACACATACACACACACACACACACACACACACACACCCACACACAGTCCACAGATTGACAGGATTTAGCAGGGTTGTTTTTTACCTTTGCGTGACAGTCTATGGCAATTTTCTTCCCTCCCAAATACACACACACACACACACATACACACACAGCAGATGGACAGATGTTGTTCCTGCCGTGTGCTTATTGGCCGGATTGAGGATCCAGGATCCTTCCCAACTTAAATCCTCAGTAAGAGGCTGGGATAGATTACGTCAGCATTGTTACATATCAACCACTGTAGCAGCTGGACCAAAGGAGCTGAGAAAGAAAGAAATAAAGAGAGAGAGAGAGAGAGAGAGAGAGAGAGAGAGAGAGAGAGAGAGAGAGAGAGAGAAAGAAAGAAAGAAATAAAGAGAGAGAGAGAGAGAGAGAGAGAGAGAGAGAGAGAGAGAGAGAGAGAGAGAGAGAGAGAGAGAGAGAGAGAGAGAGAGAGAGAGAGAGAGAGAGAGAGAGAGAGAGAGAGAGAGAGAGAGAGAGAGAGAGAGAGAGAGAGAGAGAGAGAGAGAGAGAGAGAGAGAGAGAGAGAGAGAGAGAGAGAGAGATATATCCAGGGGTCTGACATGACATTATTGACATCATCACACCAGTTCCACTGTATCTTAAGGAGTGTTTAGTGTACACAGTGTTAACCAGGGTCACACGTATCAAGTCTTTCCATACCACTTCCCGAGGATCCTGGGAGTTTGATTGGACAAGAATGTGTATCTGAGTTAGGTTGGAGGAGAAGAATAATGCATATGAATGGAAGACTGTGACAGCTTGAGTTTCTCAGTTTGAGAGTCTGTGGGATAATGCCAGATTATAACGAATCCATCGCCACAGGCTGAGGAAACAGTAGTCTTTTCTAGTCAACCTGATTCCCATTGAGACGTGAAAATCCGAATGTAGCCATACTGTTAACCATATCAGCATCTTCAACATCGGAGGCTTCCAAGACATATAGATGTATTACAGATCTAGGACATTTTGTAGAATATACAGTACTTTGGACACGCCTACTCATTCAAGGTTTTTTCTTTATTTTTGACTATTTTCTACATTGTAGAATGATAGTGAAGACATAAACTATGAAATAACACATATGGAATCATGTAGTAACCAAAAAAGTGTTAAAAAAATCCAAATATATTTTATATTTGAGATTCTTCAAAGTAGCCATCCTTTGCCTTGATGACAGCTTTGCAGACTTGGCATTCTCTCAACCAGCTTCACCTGGAATGCTTTTCCAACAGTCTTGAAGGAGTTCCCACATATGCTGAGCACTTGTTGGCTGCTTTTCCTTCACTCTGTGGTCCAACTCATCCCAAACCATCTCAATTGGGTTGAGGTCGGGTGATTGTGGAGGCCAGGTCATCTGATGCAGCACTCCATCACTCTCATTCTCAGTCAAATAGCCCTTACACAACCTGGATGTGTGTTGGGTCCTTGTCCTGTTGAAAAACAAATGATTGTCCTGCTAAGCGCAAACCAGATGGAATGGCGTATCACTGCAGAATTCTGTGGTAGCCATGCTGGTTAAGTGTGCCTTGAATTCTAAATAAATCACGGACAGTGTCACCAGCAAAGCACCATCACATCATCACACCTCCTCCTCCGTACTTCACGGTGGGAACCACACATACGGAGATCATCCACTCACCTACTATGTGTCTCAAAAAAATAAGGCGGTTGGAACCAAAAATCTTAAATTTGGTCTCATCGGACTAAAGGACAGATTTCCACCGGTCTAATGTTCATTGCTCGTGTTTCTTGGCCCAATCAAGTCTCTTCTTCTTATTGGTGTCCTTTAGTAGGGGTTTCTTTGCAGCAACCATAAAAGCCTGATACACTCAGTCTCCTCTGAACAGTTGATGTTGAGATGTGTCTGTTACTTTAACTCTGTGAATTATTTATTTGGACTGCAATTTCTGAGGCTGGTAACTCTAATGAACTTATTCTCTGCAGCAGAGGTAACTCTGGGTCTTCCTTTCCTGATGGCGTTTCTCATGAGAGCCAGTTTCATCATAGTGCTTGATGGTTTTTGTGACTGCACTTGAAGAAACTTTAAAAGTTCTTGAAATGTTCCGTATTGACTGACCTTCATGTCTTAAACTAATCATGGATTTCCATGTTTCTTTGCTTATATGAGCTGTTCTTGCCATAATATGGACTTGGTCTTTTACCAAATATATTCTCTATACCACCCCTACCTTGTCACAACACAACTGATTGGCTCAAACACATTAAGAAAATTCCACAAATTAACTTTTAACCAGGCACTGTCACGTTCTGACCTTAGTTCTTTTATTATGTCTTTGTTTTAGTATGGTCAGGGCGTGAGTTGGGTGGGTTGTCTATGTTCCTTTTTCTATGTTTTGGGATTTCTGTGTTTGGCCTGGTATGGTTCTCAATCAGAGGCAGCGTTTATCGTTGTCACTGATTGAGAACCATATTTAGGTAGCCTGTTTTCTATTGTGTTTCGTGGGTGATTATTTTCTGTCTTTGTGTATGTTACCAGACAGGACTGTTTCGTGTCATTCTCGTTTTATCGTTTTGTTGTTTTGTTCGAGTATTAATTTTCATTAAAAGGCATAATGAATACTTACCACGCTGTACCTTGGTCCTCCTCTCTTTCTCCCACAGACGAACGTTACAGGCACACCTGTTAATGGAAATGTATTCCAGGTGACTACCTCATGAAGCTGGTTGAGAGAATGCCAAGTGTGCAAAGCTGTCATTAAGGCAAAGGGTGGCTACTTTGAAGAATCTCAAATATAAAATATATTTTGATTTGTTTAACACTTTTTTGGTTACTACATGATTCCATATGTGTTATTTCATAGTTTTGATGTCTTCACTATTATTGTACATTGTTGAAAATAGTAAAAAATAAAGAAAAACCCTTGAATGAGTAGTTGTGTCCAAACTTTTGACTGGTACTGTATATAGAGAGTAGGAAGAAAATGGCACCCTATTCTCTACATAGTGCCCTACTTTTGACCACATCTCATATGGCTCTGGTCAAAAGTAATGCACTATATAGGGAATAGGCTGTCACTTAGGACGCAACCAGAGACAGTCAGGAACCACTAGTCCCTGAGGGAGAGCAGGAGTAATTAAATGTTGATGATAGTTATTAGCCGTTTCCATAGGAACCTCTTTCCCCTCCTCGACGCTCTGATTTGCCGTGTCGAGCGGGGATGATTTAGCACGAGGCACCGCCGCCGAGGTGAAGCCAGAGGGTAGAGACACCAGAGGTGTAAGTGCTCTCCTGAGTGACTGAGTCACATACAGGACTGATTTACTTTAATGTGGGTAAAACTGAATCACACAGAACAGAGACAAACACCCAGATATTTCAACGCATTTACATTTTGGCAGACGCTCTTATCCAGAGTGATTTAAAAGTAGTGAATACATACATTTACATACTGGTCCCCCGTGAGAATAGAACCCACAGCGTCACAAGCGCCATGCTCTACCAACTGAGCACCCCGACCATAACCTACTCCACACCATAACCTACTCCACACCATAACCTACTCCACACCATAACCTACTCCACACCATAACCTACTCCACACCATAACCTACTCCACAACAGAACTCTACACAGCACAATACATTTAGGGCCTGGAATTGTCAATGCAGCTCAAATATGCCTTGAATCCGGAAACACTTAATCCCAGGGGAAATTAATATGAATGGATAAAAGTGTGTGTGTGTGTGTGTGTGTGTGTGTGTGTGTGTGTGTGTGTGTGTGTGTGTGTGTGTGTGTGTGTGTGTGTGTGTGTGTGTGTGTGTGTGTGTGTGTGTGTGTGCGTGTGTGAGCGAGCGCGCCCTCGTGTGTGTGTATGCATGTATGTTGGCGTTTGCATGTGCGTGTGTGGTAATCTCCTAATCCAAACTGTGATATGAAAGGTGGATGCAGTCAAGCGACCTGGTTTAAATGTTCTTCTTTAATCTGAGACTGACATTAAAAGGGGAGAAAGAAAGGAAAAAGAAAGTGAAGAGTTTAGGTGACAGCACAGGGCGGGGCATCCGCTTGTCAGGAAAGAACAGGGGGTATAGAGATTATGACATCAGAGGATGGGGTGTTACTTTTGATCCGGTTTAGCGGTGATTGGTGGCGTTGTGGCGTCGTCATCACTGAATAAAGCATTGTTATACATGGTTATGGCAGACGTTATTGTAGGCAAGTAATAGGAAGGGGGGAAAGTTATGTCCGTCTTTTTTGAATGGCTTTGATGGGAGCTCTATGAACACAGTATCTCATTCAAATATGCACGATCTGCACGTCTATCACGAATGCACATGATTGTGTAAAAAAAACATGTCCTTCCCATATCTATGAAAAAATATGGGATGACGAGATATCCCATTCTTTGAATAGCCAATGATAAACTAAAATTATACTTTTTTTTATAACACAGTGCAGGGTAGGCCTACGCACTTGCTAAACTATATCAAAGTTGATGCTGACGTGTAGAGCTGTCCAGTGCTGAAATCTATTCCCGCGCATATAGGAAATAAGAATGTCTGAATATAGGAATTATATGTCCATATCTGATCTAATTTCGAGTTTTGCAAATCAAACCTCTCAGCATATTGAAACTGGCATGCCACATCGCCAACGGCCTAGTCAATAAAATATGTCACACAATTAGGATTTGCCTGCGCATCATTTACAGTTGATTGACATTATAGGCCAGAACAATGCGTTACGTTAGCGGATTCATTGATCATTTTACAGTGTTTGTCTGAAGGACGGCGAACAGCAGAAGACAACAGGTTTCACTGGGCTCTACAAGGCGAGGAGTTCATGTCGTGACATAATACTGGTGAAAACAGACAAGATTACTCTGCAGTTTATTTCGGGGCCTTAACTAGTGTATGAAGTGAGCTTCGTCGAAACGCTGCATGTTAAGAACAACAAAGACTCTTCGACTAGCCAACCTAAAAACCAACCAATCTAAAAGAAAAACAGTTCAAGTTCATGACAACTTGTCCTGTCAATGGAAAAGTGTTTTCGCCAATGAAAAAACTGTCAAGGATTAGGATAAATACTCACCTTTTGAATGGCAATGTTGTTAGCTACTTGAAAAACAACGTTGACATCCTTTCCAAAATAAAAAATTAAACACATCCTTAATGTTCTGTCCTCTCTCTACGAATTCCTTTTTGCAGCCCGTTTCATTGTCTCACAACGTTCATTTTGAAACTTTTTGTCTTTGAATCCTAATATTCTTCCAATGCTCTGTTTTATTGCTTCCTTGCATCCCACTCAACTGCTCGCATTCGCTCTCTCTGTTGGACTCGCACTTGACTCAATAAGCGCTCGAACCCTGTGTATGTGAAGTGCGCACGGCACATCTCTCTGTCCCTAGCTAGCTGTGGGTGGGAGAGAGAGGGCGGGCGGGAGGGATGGAGCGCTTGTCACTTTGATTATGTCCCCGTTTACGTGGAGTTGTGTTCCTGAGAGTGTAGGTGTGCTTCCCTATTATTTTCCGCCCGCGCCACAGATTTTTATTAGACTGGCCTCCGGAGAAGAAAACAGGTTGCTATGCATTGCTCGGATTTTCAGTGAATTTGGATCAGTGTTCGGCTGTACATGCGAACTGCCTGTCTTTGTGCGAGTTTGAAGCTGCATTATTGAAATGTGAATAGATTTATAGGAATAGGCCTAATACAAAAGTTAATGACAGGAAGAGGGTTGATTAAATATCCCTTTTGTTGACAACTACAGACATCATGTAATGTTAGAGTGCTTCATTTGATCACTCTTTTGTGGCTGGGAATTTTCTTGCACCGCAGGAAATCCAGACGAGCTTCGTGATTTACATAAATCCACTGAACACCCACACTAACACACTGTTATATTAACAGTATTGCACTTTTCATGTAGCCTACTTTTAGCCAGCTAATGTCCTAACCACCGACCCAACAACATTATGGACTCAACGTTCAAATCCCGTTGCTGCAGGATTATTTTGTTGCGACATAATTGGTCAAATGATGATTCTACATATATACGTAACAAACCAACTGAAGAGGGGGTGTGGGGTAAGAAACAAAGTCTCCCTAGTAACCTAGTGTGAACAGGCAGTTGAAATCGGATCCCAGTGTTGCATTGTGGAGCTGTCCAGAGCAGAGGTGCTGAAAACTACTAACACGGAAAACGGATACTCCTCGAACTACCACCACCCTACCGTGGCCTGGCTGGCTGTCACATACATTTAGCCTCCAGACCAGTCTCAGCACCCTGCTAACAATCACCACCTCATTAGCTTTGTCATTGATTAGAGCAATATTTTACCACAGGGAGACTACTGAACTAGCGATGAAGACCTGCAGAACTTTCTCCTAGCTGCAATAAGTTCATCCAACTTTCTAATTTCCATCAAAGACACTACTGTTCATAGTTTAACTTATAATTAATATTTGTATTGGCATCAGCAATGTCTCTTTTTTGCAGGGAAATGTAGTTATAGTATTTCAGACAGACCACAATTATATGCAACTAGATCGTTTCTATGGATACCTTTCTTATTTTCTCTCTCTCTCTCTCTCTCTCTCTCTCTCTCTCTCTCTCTCTTACTTGTCTCAAGCAAACATTTATCTAAAATTATACAGTTGAACCAATTTATTTTTAAAACCCAAGTTCTCTTCAGCCAGACGTGGTGGGTGTTCAATGTACCGAGAGAGAGGGATAAAGACAGACAGACAGAACGACAGACAGACAGACAGACAGACAGAACGACAGAACGACAGACAGACAGACAGACAGACAGACAGACAGACAGACAGACAGACAGACAGACAGACAGACAGACAGACAGACACAGACAGACAGACAGACAGACAGACAGACAGACAGACAGACAGACAGATAGATAGATAGATAGATAGATAGATAGATAGATAGATAGATAGATAGATAGATAGATAGATAGATAGATAGATAGATAGATAGATAGATAGATAGATAGATAGATAGATAGATAGATAGATAGATAGATAGATAGATAGATAGATAGATAGATAGATAGATAGATAGATAGATAGATAGATGGAGAGAAATGTGGGAGACAGACAGAGGAAGAGAGAGAAAGAGAACGAGAGAGAGAGCGAGACTGAAAAACGGGGTGAATCAACAGTGTAGGTCAAGGTCAAGAGGGATTAGAGGCTCTATTCAATCTGTATTGCTGAACCGTTACAGATTGTGTGATAGAAATGTAAAGGCAATTTCCTATTGAGCTGACATATTCAGCTTTTACTGTGAATGCAGGCTCAGCTAATGCGAGACAATTATGCTGCGAGTCAGTGCGAGTCAACCAAGCTGTGAGTCAACCACACTTTAACACTGAACTTCTGCGATAAGGGTTGAATAGAGCCCTAAATGGGGTGGGAGTGGGGAAGAAATGTGTGGGTGGGTTTAGATTCTAGAAGATAGAGGAACAAGGATGCTGCAACTAATGACAAGAGGGGAGTTATCTTGCTGTTTGTTTACCGTTGTTTTGAGTGGGGGTAGTTAGGCCTAAATAAATGTGGAAAGACACAAGGAAACGTTACAGTAGGCATACAGTAGGTGTATTTTTGATTTGTTGATCGAATCCAGGTATTTCTACTCTACTCTACCATACCCTACCCAACTCTGTATTCTACTCTACTCTACCATACCCTACCCAACACTGTATTCTACTCTACTCTACCATACCCTACCCAACTCTGTATTCTGCACTACTCTATTCTACTCTACTCTATGATATTCTGACTGAAACAAAGAGAAGGGAAGATCGGAGACTGCTTCCATTACATCTGCCCCACTGACAGAAATGAAATGACCATCTCTGTGTCTGTGTATTAATAACCATAATCTGTCTGAATGAGGCTGACTGGAGTAAGATATCACATAAGATATTAACTCTTTTTTATAAGCACACCTTGCTCAAGGCATCAAACCACTGCTCCTGCATCTCTCTCTCTCTCTCCCTCTCTCTCCCTCCATCCACCTTTCTCTCTCGCTCTCCACCTTTCTCTCCTTCACCTCCATCTATTTCTCTATTTTCACCTGGACCTGCTTTTGGGAGATTTTTAGGTCAGCAACATGAATAAAAATTTGACCTGCGGCCAAAATAATAAACAATATCCTTAAAAAACTGTATTAGTTTCATTATTAAATGTAGTGTTTGAACTGACACACGCTATTTTGTGTTTTCCTTCGACTCTGCTCCAGTCCTGATGACTCCCTCCCGTACGCGGTGAGAGCCAATTTACTTAGAAACAGGAGGCCGCCTCATTCCTCACAGCCAGCAGATCCAGGTCAATATGTTTTTAAGAAATGAGGCTGAAGAAAAGAGAGGGACAGAATGGCCAGTATTACTACACAAGGGTAAGAATGACATAACTAAGTCTATATTGATTTCAAATTAGGAAGAAAGACAGACTAGGAATTGAAGTGATGCTGCACGCATAAGAAGATCAGACATGCTAAATGAACTCCCTTTGAATATAGAACAAACTGCAAAATGGGTACAGATCTCTGTGTGAAAATGAGGGGAAATTAGGCACTTGGGTGGTGGTGGATAGCAGTTTTATATATATATATATATATATATATATATATATATATATATATATATATAGTTCAAATACTGGGCACAGTGGGTACTCATGATGTAACCTCAGCGGGGATGTTAGTCCAAATCTATCTCACTAAGTTCAGAGCAATGCGAAGGGACATTTGGTGACCTGCAAAAGAGCTGTCTCTCAGATTTCTCCAGTGCTTCAAGAAACCAAGGCATTGAGGCGTGTGGGTTCCACTTGAGTTTCTTAAAGGCAAAACACTGGTCCTCTGTGATTGGTCAGCTAGTCTAGGCCATTAGATGGGCAATGCAGTGCCATAAAAGATGAGTTTGTTTCAAATGCTCTCAGTTCGCTCAGTAGCACTGAATTGGTACTGGTCCATCCCTTTAAAGCTAGACTCAATATCAGCGCCAGGAGGAAATATAATTTGCATAATAATACAAATCCTGACGAGACTGACGAGTTTCAGAATAATGTTTTTTGTTTCTGGCCGTTTTGAGCCTGTAATCTCACCCACAAATGCTGATGCTCCAGATACTCAACTAATCTAAAGAAGGCCAGTTTTATTTCTTCTTTAATTAGAACAACAGTTTTCAGCTGTGCCAACATAATTGCAAAAGGGTTTTCTAATGATCAATTAGCCTTTTAAAATTATAAACTTGGATTAGCTAACACAACGTGCCATTGGAACACAGGAGTGATGGTTGCTGATAATTGGCCTCTGTACGCCTGTGTAGATATTCCATTAAAAATGTGCCGTTTCCAGCTACAATAGTCATTTACAACATGAACAATGTCTACACTGTATTTCTGATCAATTTGATGTTATTTTCATGGACAAAAAAAAGTGTTTTTCTTTCAAAAACAAGTGTCCCCAAACTTTTGAACGGTAGTGTACATGTCGGTTGTTAAGCCCTGGGACATCCAAACACTTCACAAGACTCTGAAGGTAGCCCATACCAGTTGAATACATGAATGGAAGTATGTATGGAAGTAGTTCAGTGCCACAAGCATTTGTTAAATATGGGTAACAAACTAAGAATAACTTCCTGATCATTCTTATATTTCTCAGATATAGGACATACACTTTAAAACAAATTTCTTTTAGATTTGTTTCCATGTATTAGTCTGTTATTCAATGTATTTATATTGGCTGATAGCAGTAAGGCCAAATTCAATGTCTGTTTTTTCAATATATTTTTCTGATACAATGGGGCAAAAAAGTATTTAGTCAGCCACCAATTGTGCAAGTTCTCCCACTTAAAAAAGATGAGAGAGGCCTGTAATTTTCATCATAGGTACACTTCAACTATGACAGACAAAATGAGAAAAAAAATCCAGAAAATCACATTGTAGGATTTTTAATGAATTTATTTGCAAATTATGGTGGAAAATAAGTATTTGGTCAATAACAAGTTTATCTCAATACTTTGTTATATACCCTTTGTTGGCAATGACAGAGGTCAAACGTTTTCTGTAAGTCTTCACAAGGTTTTCACACACTGTTGCTGGTATTTTGGCCTATTCCTCCATGCAGATCTCCTCTAGAGCAGTGATGTTTTGGGGCTGTTGCTGGGCAACACGGACTTTCAACTCCCTCCAAAGATTTTCTATGGGGTTGAGATCTGGAGACTGGCTAGGCCACTCCAGGACCTTGAAATGCTTCTTACGAAGCCACTCCTTTGTTGCCCGAGCGGTGTGTTTGGGATCATTGTCATGCTGAAAGACCTAGCCACGTTTCATCTTCAATGCCCTTGCTGATGGAAGGAGGTTTTCACTCAAAATCTCACGATACATGGCCCCATTCATTCTTTCCTTTACATGGATCAGTCGTCCTGGTCCCTTTGCAGAAAAACAGCTCCAAAGCATGATGTTTCCCCCCCCCCCATGCTTCACAGTAGGTATGGTGTTCTTTGGATGCAACTCAGCATTCTTTGTTCTCCAAACACGACGAGTTGAGTTTTTACCAAAAAGTTATATTTTGGTTTCATCTGACCATATGACATTCTCCCAATCTTCTTCTGGATCATCCAAATACTCTCTAGCAAACTTCAGACGGGCCTGGACATGTATTGGCTTAAGCAGGGGGACACGTCTGGCACTGCAGGATTTGAGTCCCTGGTGGCGTAGTGTGTTACTGATGGTAGGCTTTGTTACTTTGGTCCCAGCTCTCTGCAGGTCATTCACTAGGTCCCCCCGTGTGGTTCTGGGATTTTTGCTCAACGTTCTTGTGATCATTTTGACCCCACGGGGTGAGATCTTGCGTGGAGCCCCAGATCGAGGGAGATTATCAGTGGTCTTGTATGTCTTCCATTTCCTAATAATTGCTCCCACAGTTGATTTCCTCAAACCAAGCTGCTTACCTATTGCAGATTCAGTCTTCCCAGCCTGGTGCAGGTCTACAATTTTGTTTCTGGTGTCCTTTGACAGCTCTTTGGTCTTGGCCATAATGGAGTTTGGAGTGTGACTGTTTGAGGTTGTGGACAGGTGTCTTTTATACTGATAACAAGTTCAAACAGGTGCCATTAATACAGGTAACGAGTGGAGGACAGAGGAGCCTCTTAAAGAAGAAGTTACAGGTCTGTGAGAGCCAGAAATCTTGCTTGTTTGTAGGTGACCAAATACTTATTTTCCACCATAATTTGCAAATAAGTTCATTAAAATTGATTTTTCTGGATTTTTTCCCCTAATTTTGTCTGTCTTAGTTGAAGTGTACCTATGATGAAAATTACAGGCCTCTCTCATCTTTTTAAGTGGGAGAACTTGCACAATTGGTGGCTGACTAAATACTTTTTTGCCCCACTGTACCTAAAGGGGTCCTAAAATTCCAAATCAAATAGCTAAATGATCCATGGTATGACCATGTTTAAACAATTCCATCTGTTAGTGTCCCGGTCGTCATAAAGAGGAGACCAAGGCGTAGTGTGGTGAACAAACATAACTCTTTAATAAAGAAAGAACACTGAACAGAACTAAACAAAACAAACCGTGAAGCAATATGGCTAGTGCAGAACAGGTAACTAAACATAGAATAACAACCCACAAAATAACCAAGGAATATGACTACCTAAATATGGTTCCCAATCAGAGACAACGATAAACAGCTGCCTCTGATTGAGAACCAATCTAGGCAACCATAGACATATAAACACCTAGACTAGCAAAACCCCTAGACAATACAAAACCACCTAGACAATACAAAAACTAAACAAACCACCCTTGTCACACCCTGACCTAACCAAATAATAAATAAAACAAAGATAACTAAGGTCAGGGCGTGACAGTTAGCCTAGTAGAACCCCCCACCCCCTAACCCCCCTAGAGTCTTGAAGGAAGTTGATGCTTGAAATGTCATTTCGGAGAATTACATTTTCTCTGAATGCTTTTATACGGTACTTACAATATTGTCTTTTGATGATCTGGTTCTATTTCACCCTTGCGTTTGACCTGTACGAGTCATTCTACTACCAAAGATATGCATATTTAAGAACGTTGAATCACTCTAAGATACATTCATGAAAATACAATCTATTTACATTTATAGAAGTCAGTCATGCCAACTTCAAGTTGGTGGGATGATGAACTTTTCTTTGGCGATCATATTTCCATGGTTACTAAATCTCCTTTCACCATGGCAACTGTCGCCTGAGCAACAGAGTGTATCTATGCAACTAGGACGCTCAGCGGAAAAAGGATTTGGGCAGAAATAACTCCCTGCAACATTTTCTTGCCAAACATGCTGTTATTAATATCCTGAGGGTGACATTTCATTTGAAAGATTTTTTGGGGTTAATATTCTCTGAGAGTAGTATTACAGGTAAACTTTTCAAAACTACAATATCTGAGAGTACAATTAATCACACGCAACTTTTGGTACAGCTAATTTGAGCTTGAATTGAGACTATTCCACACAGTGATAAATGGGCCCTGTTACAGGATCCAGAGCAGTCAGTGTTCACTTCACCTATTTAAACATACAGTACATCTATAAATACACAGCCTTTATAGTCTACAGTCTACGCTGAGCATGCAGCGTGAATGACAAGTGAGAGTACATGATCCACTAAGAGACTGTGGGAATAGTCTGTCTTTGTCAATGTGTGTGTGTGTATGTGTTCTCCTGTATGCGTATGTGTGCCTGTGTGTGCTTCCTGGCCTCCCAGTACGATCCTGATGACACTTCTGGCCCCCTCTGCTGGCTTCTCTGGACACTGCTGTCCCCCAGTGGACGAGAGATACAATTGACTGTATAACAATGGAAACAGCTCTGTTTTCAGCATAGCACAGCTGATATTATATTCTATACACACACAAAGGGCCCCTAGACAGGTTACATATGTGAGGCTAGATGCTGTACATACTCCTTTTCATTTCCTCAGGTAGGTAGTAACATAGATACTCTACTAGCCGACCTGCCCTGCAACATTAAGGACCCACCTGGCATTGAAAAAAAGGTTTTGACTTATTTCGCACCACGTTTATTTTTTCACTATACAATTTAAACGGGTTCGTTTTTCATCAGTTAACCTTGTATTTGAATCAAGTTTGAATGCCAACTCAAGATTCAACATGTATTTCTTGTTCCCCAGAAGATGACCTCTCTATGGTCCAGTCTATGTCTGTCATGCGGTGCCTGTTCTAGTAAACAGAGTTTTACAGGTGACCGCTCGCGCTTGTCTGTAACCCTCAGAGCAGCCATCTGTAAAACAGGCCCACCACCACATGACATCTATCCAGTGGAGCCAGTTGCATATTTCCCTCTCTAAAGCTGATGACATCTGATACACACCTTTGGGGGCCAGTGGGCCATGTTGGCTCCAATGAGAGTCAGTTGATGTTTAACATGACAAAAGACAGAGCCACAATGGCAGTTACACCCACGCCAGTTTCACCCAGACTTGGATGAGTTCTGAGAGTATGAAGTGTATGACCTGTGCTGGTTACTTTGCAGAAAAAAATGAACTTGGAGTTAACAGTTGTAAGGTATTTAAAAATTCTAGAAATACATTTGAAGTGTTTTTAATATCATAATACCAGCATGGCAAAGACAGATTGGGCTTTTGAGTCTTTGTGTTTCGTGTATGAACTAAATGGCTGTAGGTTACTGTGTTATGGTTATAGTATTGTGTGTCAAACTAGTTTTGTACAGCGCTGTAAAGGTATAGCCTACCATCCGCAGTGGTTTTTGTTTCACTCAGTCGCCGTCTTAAGTAATTGTTGCTTCACCTCAAGGGACCCAGAGGATGTTGTTTGGCCACAACTATGAGATAACGTTACACAAACACCTGAAGCATTTTATTGAATTACATTACAGTGTAAAGACCGCTACAGGTCAATGCGTGCAAATGACCGATGTGGTCCATATTCTGCTTCAGAATGCAATTCTAAAGATGTTAAATCTTCATTTGAACAGTTAGTAATTTCCAATTTGACATTTCAGACTAGATTTGCCCAAAGGAAAAATGTATCAACCACTACAAAACTGTCCATGAATTATAATCCACATAATAATTCACATTTCCTGTTGCTGCAGAATTATTTTCCTGCTGTAGTAAACTGACTCAAATTAAGTCTATCTGTATAGTGTTACTCTTGACATACTGCATTACTATGTGCTGTCTATACAGTATATGGTTTGATTGGTTATTCCACCTCTAATCAGGATGTACCACCTTTGTGTAGGTGGATTTTGTAATAGTGCATCATTGCACTGGGCCTTACCATCAGAGTAAAAAACGGGTGTTCACCTGATCTGAGGATCTATCATGCCGCTCTGTGCTGATGACCTTTACTGCCACCAGTTCCAACCCAACACCTTTGACCCCTCCCGCTGTGGTTCGTGCCTGGCCCGGGACACATGCACCTGAACAGTACCTCACAGGTGAGCCAGGCAGGAGGGGCTAGTGTTGAGGGAAATGGACGATGGACGGCTAATGACTGTTAAGGGTTATTGGGTTTGGAAAAGGTCTGGATTATTACCTGTAGCTGTACAGTAAATTGTGGTATACGTTTGAAACACTTCCAAAAACGTTCATTTTATCTTCCCAAGTGGCAGTACGAGGAGTAACCATTTCTGAACGATTCAAAGGTGCATATTAAACAACATAATGATGCAATGAACACAAATAAAGCCACCAAGCGGGGTAATTCTAATATAAGCTACACTGTAGGTGTGATGAGGACTGACGAACACACAGGTTGGCGTTTGATTATATTATTATTCTATCATTAATTAATGAAAAGCTCATTTGCATCCCTTGAGGGAAAGATAGTAATCTAATCCGCTCACATAACACATTGCACACAAGCACCCACACACACACACACACACACACACACACACACACACACACACACACACACACACACACACACACACACACACACACACACACACACACACAAGCACACAACACACACACACACGCAGTCACATGCACACACACACACACACACACACACAAGCACACAACACACACACACACACACACAAACACACACACACACGCACAAAACACCAGCCCACTCAACTGAACTCTAAGGATGGACCTGTACCAGAAATACACTTCTACTAATCTTCACTGTCATTGGAGTAATCTAATATGCTCAAACACCACATGCACACAAGCACCCACATTCACAACACCAGCTCTATGGATGAACCTGAACCAGAAGTACACTTCTACTAATCTTTATTTTCATTTGAATAATCCTTTCATTTCAAAATAACTGAATATTCTAGATAGAAATCCACGCCTGCTCACAACACAACACGGAGATCAAAAGTCAAAAGAGAAGAAAGGCTTTTGTGTGTTGTGGGGAGGGCAAGAAATGAAAGAGGGATCAAGAAAGGGTTGAGAGGAGGATGGGTGGATTCCGGTTGTGGAAGAGCAGCAGACCAATGAAATAATGATGAGCAAAGCCAGGGAGAGGTTGTGTTACCGTCGTCCTTGCCGGCCTAATGTATTAGCTCAGGTAGACAAGGTGAAGAGAGGATAGGTAGATGGGGAGGAGAGAGGGGGGGTGGAGAGGGAGGAGAGAAGTTGTTGTTGCCACTTGCAGCCTGTCTTAACAGCAGATTTGTAAAGGGACGTCCAAGGGAGCTCTGCAAGCAGGTGTAGTAAGAAGTTAGCATTTTGTTTTTGCTGTGATGAGTTATATGGAAAGTTAGCTTCTTTTCATTTATTCCACAGGCTGCCATTTTGTCCGAAGTTTGTTTACTTTACTTGTTGGTGCTTTATCACATGCTTGTTGAATTGACCTTGAGAGTGCCTGCAACACATTCGTTGAATTATTCTTTAAGCATTGTAATGTCATTGGTCACACTAGGTCATGACTGTCTTGCCATAGAGATACCTGTACACGGCAGTATGTTTGAATTTGTTCGATTTGTCTCCAACTGTACTTTCACGTTACTATGCAACTTTCTGAAAACACAACAGAATGACATACTTTGTGTACCAAGTCTTAAAAGTGACTTTTACACATCTCAGATGGTTTGCTGAATTGACAAAGCCGTTGACCAGTTTAACATTCTCCGAATGATTTACGATTGGACGAAATGTGTCCCGTTCCACGAATCAGGACAACCATGACTTCCTGTCGGAGGTGACCAGCTACAGTGATGTCACAAGGAGCGTCTGGACCTATCAGGAGAGCCTAACTCACACTCCGAGCCCTGACTGGGAATTCAATATCTGTGACTCTGACACGGTACACAGGTGAGTGTGAGTGTCATTGGCAGTTGATTTTAAGAACACTACATTAAGGTATACTTAAAGTGATTTATAAAACTTTAATGAACAGTTGAAAAAATTATATTTGAATGAAATTCTACAATCAGGTGGTGATTTCTCTTAAACTAGTTCTACAGTACATTGTGCCAAACTCATAGAGTGTGTACCCCTACCAATGTCCCTCATGCCCTCCCTCTATATCTTCACCCAGCAGTCAGGAGGACCTGTGGGACTTCCTGTCAGACCCAGGGAGAAGTGGCTCTAGTACCCCAGCAGGCTGCTGTGTGACGGGGCCAGAGATGACCCGGGTGGACTCCTCTCCCCACAGACCACCACGCAGCTCACTGATGGAGGAGAGAGGTCGGGAGAGGTTCAGGCGACCCTCAGGTCAGACCAGCTCACAGTATTACAGACAGACATTTTGTCTGGGACTGCTGCTACAATTTTAATTCAATTCTATTTGAAC
Source organism: Oncorhynchus kisutch (assembly GCF_002021735.2). NCBI lineage: Eukaryota > Metazoa > Chordata > Actinopteri > Salmoniformes > Salmonidae > Oncorhynchus > Oncorhynchus kisutch. Next base: position 72,619,846 of record NC_034174.2, on the reverse strand, counting down.
TCAAAATGTTATTGTCATTTTTCAGTTAAACATTTAAATGTGTCTTTGCTTTCCATTTGAGTGGGGCTCAATCAAATGGATGATCTACCATGCTATGTCCCTGCTCCTCACTTATAGGATCAAGAGGAGAAAACGGCTACTTCTCTCCGGACAGGAAAGCCTTATTTGATGGTGGTCCCCAGGCTCAGTTGGAGGGTGTATCCAAACGGCCTTACCGGCACTATGAGAGGGGCCATCCGCTCCCCAACAACCACAGCCCAGAACCCAAAGCCTCCATCCCCTACCGGAACGTGAATCTCGGAATTCCCTCCCAGAGGAGAAGCGATGAAACGTTCCAGCAGGAGACCTGGAGGAGTGAGTCTCCGCAGAGATACACCTGTCATTCCAACTTCAGACGTGGTGGCACTGATTCTCAAGATCAGTCTCCTAGCCCTCTCTCCCCATGCCCAAACCGGTATAAACTTGCTGAATCTCGATCTGCATCCTCCCAACGTAGAAGCTCCCACTCCAAAAGTCACGCTCCTTCTCACGCTCCATCTAACTCATCTCGATCCTTGTCTCGCCATCCGTCAGGACGGTCCAGTCCCTCTCACAGACGAGGTTCTGTCGTGTCTCGCCACGCCTCCCTGTCTCGAAACACGGCCTCCTACAAACACACTGACTCCTCCCACGTAAGAAATGGTAAAACAGAGCATTACGCCAATGGGCGTGATCAAGATTCAAGAGAGTCAAGAGAGTCAAGAGAGTCAAGAGAGCCAAGAGAGTCAAGAGAGCCAAGAGACTCAAGAAAGCCAAGAGAGTCAAGAGGATCAAGAGAGCCAAGAGAGTCAAGAGAGTCAAGAGAGTCAAGAGAGCCAAGAGGATCAAGAGAGTCAAGAGAGTCAAGAGAGTCAAGACGTCCCTCCCACAACTCAAACAGTCACAGTTTGGACTCTGAAAAACTGTACAAAAATCTTGACTCCATCTCTCGACGTGACTCTCCAGCCTTGCAGCCAAACTCCTACGAAGGGTCTCGAAGCCCCTGGCCCAGAACAGATAAAAACCCTTCTCCAACCACTCGCAGTCGTGATAGTTGGGAATGCTCTCCCCCTATAAGTGGCTATGGTACACACAGCCATTCACCCCAAACAGAAACCAAGCATAGCGACACCAGACTTGACACAGCACATAGCTACTCAAGGAGACCAGAGAGGGTCGCTAGAGAGGAACGGACAGAGATGCACCCCCCTAAAACCAACCCCAGCCTCCCTCCAGGCTCCTGGTGTGGCTCCTCCCACTCCCTTCTAAGCCCTGCCCTCTCTTGTAGCTCCTCCCCACCACGACTAGGCATCGACTCCCAGCTGCTTGCCAATTCGTTGAAACCCTACGCTGCGACCGTGGAAATGAATGACAGACCAATCAGTGACAGGAGCAAGAGTAATATAAGGCGGGGCCTGGAGTACCTGTTGACCCGAGAGGAGCCCAAGAGAACCGCCTCAGTGGACTCCCAGGGGATGACCATAGAGGACTACGTCATTCTGGCCGACATCCCCAGACTGGACCTGGGGTCAGAGGGAGAGGGGGCGGAGGTGCTACTGGGCCCGAGGAGGAGGACCCAGAGCCCCAGCCCACGTAGAGACCAGAGGCACAGGACACCCAGGTGAGTGGGGAGACTGGAGAGGCGACAGGAGGGACATAGAGAGAGAGGGAGGAGGGAGGGAGGGCAGAGGAAGCTTGATAAATTGCTATGCATATTGTAAGGACCTACTGCAGGTACAGCATATTGTAAGGGCCTACTGCAGGAACAGCATATTGTAAGGGCCTACTGGATGTACAGCGTATTGTAAGGGCCTACTGGATGTACAGTTTATTGGGTCAGGATTTTCTCTCATTGTCTCTCTCTTGGTCTCTATTTCTCTAACATTTCTTCTATTGTAGGCATGTAGAGGAATCTGATAGCTGCAGTACGAGGGTTGAGTCTGATGAGAGAGGGAGAGGCAGAGAGAGGGGGAGAGACAGGAGGGAGAAAGAGAAGGAGAAATATTGCGACTCAGAGGATGGACGACTGTCCCGAACCCAGTCCACAACTGATCTTCAGCCACAGGTGATACGCTTGATACCTTCGAGTGCTTTAAAACAGGTCTGCCATCAAGTCACTCATACTGTAAGTACCATCATATAACCATTATTCATATAATCCATTTGTTACAGAGGTCAGACAATCAAACTAGAAAGGGCCTCAGATCTTCTAAACCACGGCAGAGAGATCTACCTGAAAGTACTCAAACACAGTCTGACCTAAAGGGCTGGATGTCAAAACTGGATGAATATGGGGAGGTAACACTGCAAATGACACACGTGACCATGTGTTAGAACAAACTGGAACAAATAGAGGAAAGCATCATTCAAAACAATAGCAGTGTTTTGAATATTTTGAAGGGTGACTGGTTTGACTGAGTCTGTTCGGCTTCTGTTTCTAACAGTGGAGGAGACACTGGTTTGTGATGAGGGACGCTGCACTGAGTTTCTACATGGACTCTGAGGCTGAGGAGGTGACGCCATTTCCTATATCTGCAATATCAGTTCCCCAATTATATACCCATTGAAGTATTTCTGAGTCTGTATCACGCCAGTTCCTCCATGTCTGTTGTAGTCAGATGACCTGGATGGAGAGATAGACCTGACGACCTGTATGAACGTCCAAGACTTTGACGTGGAGAAGAACTATGGATTCCAGATACATGTGTGTTCTTCCTGGTTTTTCTCTCATTGAACATCTACTACCAATACTACTACTACTACTACTACTATTTCTGCTACTACTGCTACTAATACTACTACTACTACTGCTGCTGCTACTACTTCTATTTCTACTGCTGCTACTACTACAGATGCCGTACCCTAATTTGAGCCAGTTTTCTACAGCAGGACAATAGTCCTGCAGCAAAAGGAAATGTGAATTATTAATTATAATTATTGTGTGGATTATAATTAATTTAAAAAAATGTGTAGGGGTTGAAACAAGCTTGGCATTTTAAAGTGGATATTACAAACTTTAGAAGCCTTTTGAAACCTTGACTAGACTACAAGTTTACGTTTCCTCTTGTGCAGGAAAATTCTCAACAACAAAAGAGTTGCTCAAATGAAGATCTTAAATCTGCACTACTACTACTACTACTGCTACTACTCCTGCTACTGCTACTGCTACTACTGCTGCTGCTACTACTACTACTATTACTAATACTGCTACTACTACTACTACTACTGCTGCTACTACTACTACTACTACTACTACTACTATTCCTGCTACTACTACTACTACTGCTGCTGCTACTACTACTACTACTACTACTATCACTAATACTACTACAACTACTACTGCTGATACATGTACTACTACTATGCTACAACTACTACTACTACTGGCTACTACTACTATTACTGCTGCTACTGCTACTGCTTCTACTACTACTAATACTGGCTACTACTACTACTACTACTACTACTACAACTACTACTGCTACTACTGCTACATGTAATACTACTACTACTACTACTACTACAACTACTACTACTACTACTACTAATACTTCTACTGCTACTGCTACTGCTACTGCTACTACTACGACTACTACTACCACTACTGCTGCTACTACTACTACTACTAATGGCTACTACTACCACTAAAACTACTACTACTACTACTGCTGCTACTGCTACTACTACTACTACTGCTAATGGCTACTACTACCTACTACCACTACTACTACTGGCTACTACTACTAGCTACTACTACTACTACCACTAATACTACTCCTACTACTACTGCAACAACAACTACTACTACTACTACTGCTGGCTACTGCAACTACTACCACTAATACTACTACTACTACTGCTGCTACTGCTACTACTACTACTATTACTCCTGGCTACTACTACCACTACTACTACTACTATTACCACTAATATTACTACTACTGCTACTACTGCTGCTACTACTACTAGCTACCACTACTACTACTACCACTACTACTACTGCTAGAACTACTACTACTACTGCTGCTACTACTACTACTTCTACTACTACTGCTGCTACTGCTACAACTACTGCTACTAATCCTGCTACTACTACTACTACTGCTAATACTACTACTACTACTACTACTATTACTACAGTATTGGGCTGCATCTGAAATGGTATTCTAGTCTATCCATAAATAATGCACTACTTTTGACCAGGGCCCATATAGTAGTGCATTATATATCGTATAGGGTGTCATTTCGGATGCAGTCTAGGTGTCAATATGCTTTAGTTCCTTCCTGTTTGTAACCCCTCAGTCGTGTCTTTTCTCTGTTCTTTATCTCTTAATCTCAACCAGACGAAGAAAGTAGTGTTCACTCTGTCAGCCTCGACCTCCAGGATCAGGAGGAAGTGGGTTAATGTGCTGAAACGGACTATCCAACCCAGACACTCTTCAGACATCACACCGTGAGTCTTTCTATTGACTGGGTCTGAAATGGCAGTGTGTCTGAAATTGCACTGTGTCTGAAATGACGCTGTGTCTGAAATGACGCTGTGTCTGAAATGACGCTGTGTCTGAAATTGCATTCCATTCATTATGTCGTAAAGTAATTATGTGCATTTCTGTTGTGATCTTAGGCCACACCAGTCTAAGTGCAGGACATTGTTTCTGAAATGGAAGTGTGTCTGAAGTGGCACTGTGTCTGAAATGGCACCCTATTCCCTATTTACTGCACTACTTTGGATCAAAGCTCCTATTAGTCCTGGTCCAAACGAATTCATGCACATCACAGGGAATAGAATAGGGTACCATTTCAGACGCAGACAAAGTCTGGTGTGGCCTAAGATCACAACAGAAATGCACATAATTACTTTACGACATAATGAATGGAATTGGAAGCAGCAAGAGGACAATTAGACAAATGTAATAATATACTAAGAGTACAAATGTAATAATAATAAGAGTAAAAAATGTGACCATGTAACTATATCTGAAACACTTTTCCTATGGTCCCCATTATTATATCACAGACGGTCAGACAAGGAAAGAGAAAACTCTCAGCCTGTGTCGTCTCGCCAGCCTCCCTCTGTGCTCACCTGTGAAGACTCCGACCCTCAAACCACTATCTCCACCTCCAACCTTTGTCAAATGGACTCTTTGGCCCCGGATCTAGATGACACCTCCCCCAACACGTCATCAGACAGTCAGAGAGAGGCAGGAGAGGGCTGGGACAGAGAGCAAGCCAAGCGATTGGAGGAGAGGAACAGATGGTTTGAGGGGGGGATCCCCTTCAGAGAGATGGGCAGCAGATGGGACTCTCTGGATCTGAAGAAAGCCAGCGTACCTGTACCTGTCACTCACACCATGGACATGGACGTCAACAATAAGTGGGTGGAGTTCGAGAGTCTAACATTCAGGGAGATGAGCGCGCTGTCTCTGATTGGTGCACAGACTAATCAGACCAATCAGACGATTCCTAATCAGACGATTCAGACGACCAGTGCAACGGTCTTTCAGAGGGAGGTAGATGTAAAACAGTTATTTGTTCATTTGAGTGTTTAATCATAAGGTTTAGAACTGTCTTGTAAAGGTATTATAGAAACAGAGAGGATGTTTTCAATATACATAATGAATAATTTAGGGAATCTTTCCTCACGCTTCTCACATGTCCTTCTCTCTCTCGCTCTGTCTCTGTCTCTCTCTCTCTGTCTCACACTTCCACTTCCTTCTCCTCTCTTTCCCACTATTTTCTCTCTCCATCTCTCTCTCAACCCTCTTCCCTTTCCTCTTCCCGCTCCCTCTTTCTATCTCTCCCCTATCTTCCTCCCCTCTCTATCCCCTCTTGACCCACCTCCTCTCCCTCTCTCTCTCTGTCTCACACTTCCACTTTCTTCTCCCCTCTTTCCCACTCTTTTCTCTCTCAACCCTCTTCCTGCTCCCTCTTTCTATCTCTCCCCTATCTTCCTCCCCTCTCTATCCCCGTCTTGACCCCCTCCTCTCCCTCTCTCTCAGGCGCTATCACTCAGGCAGCAGGTGGAGTGTCTGCGTAAGGAGCGTGTGGAGATGGGGATGGAGGTACCATGGGCCCCCTGCGGCCAGCGTCTAGAGGCCATGGAGGCGGCCCACCGCAGGGACCTGATGGAGCTCCAGGAAAGCCACGCCAGGGAGGTCCGAGAGCTGCAGAGACAGAGAGAGAGCTTACTGCAGGAGGAGAGCCAGGCCACGGCACAAGGTGGGAAGGAGAGACCTGTTGGGAGTACTGTGTTATATAATGTAGAGTGTTATGTGAATAATTACACTTTTTATAGGGATGATGTCACAAAGCAACTTTTGTTGTGGAACAGGTTTCCTACCCTCCTGTGTCCTGTCCCTCCCCTCTTCACTTCAATGTTTTCTCTTTTCCTTGTCATGTTATGCCACTTCTGTGCTCTATAGCAGTTGAGGCCCTGAAGGAGGCTCACAGGGAGGAGCTGGAGAGGGAGGTGGAGAAAGCCAGAAGGATGACTGAAGGGGGTGGCCATATGGATACTACGTACAGAGCACAGACGTGAGATCCATTCTCTTTAGCCAGACATCAAAGTGAAAGGCACCAAAAGAATGTGGAAGAGAACGTTTTCTCTAATGGGATAACTATCCACCCTGTGCTTGTGTATCAGTGTGGTTGTGCATTCATGCATCTGTGCGGACATGCCCACATGCATGTGTGTTAAACATGTGTTCTTGGTTCTCTACAGGCCCCAGGCTGATGCCCTCCACAGTGAGTTAGACGTTCTGTCAGAGAGATATTCCCAGAAGTGCCTAGAGTTGAACCGGGCCGAGCAGAGAGGAGGAGACAGAGAAACAGAGCTGAGCTGGAAGGACAGAGAGATGGAACAGCTCCGCAGAGAGAACCAGGTCAGAGAGCAGAAAGAGGGAGAGAGAGAGCAGAGAGAAAGAGAGCAGAGAGAGAGGAGAGAGGGAGAAAGAAAGAGCAGAGAGAGACAGAAGAAGGAGAGAGTGGGGGAGAGAGAGCAGAGTGAGAAAGAAAGAGAGCAGAGAGAGAGTGAGAGCGAGCAGTCTGTCATGAGACTAACTAACAATAAATGAATTATCTAATGAATGTTCTAATTATCAATTTAAGCAATGTACCATACTGTCACACAGTGCAATAGTAGTAAGTATTTTTATTTCTTATTCATGTTTGTCTCAGGAACTGCAGGCTCGTCTGACTGAGGAGATCAGCCACATGCGCCACTTCATCACAGGTCAGAGGTCAGGAAACGCCTCCCCTGGCAACTGTGAGCGCAATCCCTCGGAATTGGAAGTAAGAATAAAGTTTGACATTCTGATTAGTTGTATTGGAAGCAGAACCGGATTCAAGTACATGTTGTATTTGACCATTTGTTATTTCAATGCCTTCTTCTGTGTATGACTATTTTCAAATTCTCAGCCTAAAACAAGTACTTCTATTTGAGTATTTGAATGGTTATTTGTATTTGATAGTATTTTCAAATACATATTTCAAATACCTGGGTTAAATGCATTATGCATTGGAGTGTATTTGAGTATTTCCAAACACATTTCAATATTCAACTGCTTGTTTTTTCAAATAAAGATGATCTGAATACTTGTTTTGAAGTGTATTGAAAAGTAATGGAAATTCCTGAATTAGTATTTGAAACTAGGTCTGATTGGAAGCAAGGCTTACATCGGAGTTGCTCTATTGATTGGTGTGTAGATTTGTGCCAGCCATTGGTGATTGGTCATGCTGTAATGTTGTCCTACAGATGCTGCCATCTATTGGCTGGACCAGATTCATTCAAAATCCTGAAAACTTGCCTCAATGACGTGCTGCTGGGGTCCTAAAAATAACCATGTAGAACAACTAGTACTGGTCATCAGTGACATCGGTGCACTATTCATTCATTGTCACAATACTGGTGAAGAAATTGTGGAATAATCTTCATATTGATGAGTATTGCATCACTAAATGCTAAATGACCAAAAATACTAAAGTGATGTATCTGTGTTGCCCTCCAGATGCTGCTACGAGCAAAGGAGATTGAGGCCGAGTACCTACAAAAGGAGATTGACTGTCTAAGGAATGAAGTGCAGTCTCTAACTAAGGTACTACTGGTATATTCTGTATCCACATGATCAACCCTTACAAAATCCTGATAGCACACCATAAAAACAGGTAATTGCATATGGCATTTCTACTGTTCCACTCCAGACCAACCATTCAACCACCATACGTGTTTACATACACACACACAATGTGGATAAGAAATGTCACTCTACTGGTCTCCTCTGTGTTGGTCTATGACCCCCCTCTAGGAGAAGCAGAGTTTGTGTGACCGCTACAAGGAGGTGTACGTGGAGCTGATTGGAATGAAGGGTCGCAGTGAGCTGGAGATCAGGGACCTCAGGGAGCACCTGAGACTGGCTAACGCAGCGCTGCAAGAGGGGAATCGAGACACCTGAGACTGGCCAACGCAGCGCTGCAAGAGGGGAGTCGAGACACCTGAGACTGGCCAACGCAGCGCTGCAGGAAGGGGGAAGAGACACCCAAGACTGGCGAACGCAGCACTGCAGGAAGAGATAGAGTTGGTGGATGGATAGTTGGATACCTGCTGTGAAGAGCCAAGAAGCCATACAATAGTTTGTTCTTTGTTATGGCTGGCTGTGGTTAGCCTGGAATTCTTCAAACTGATATGCTGTTTCAACATATAGCAAAATGAAACCATGCTGAAATAGGCTAGGCTGTGGTTGGAGTTATAAGACCAAAGAATGCATGTTTTATAGAATGACAGGGACAACCACAAAATAACACCAAAGAACATACCCCAACAAATGTGTTGTTATTTTTATTTTTTACACACGTAGACTCTTTATTGAGTAAATAATAAGACACATGCAAAAGTGAAGTCTGACTGTGCTGTGACCTCACAATGATATCAAATATGTAGTAATCCGTGGCAAGGAGGTGAAAGTGGGACTAAAAGAGTGGAGAGAGAGAAAAAAGGCGATGGGGAGGTGGATCATGATGAGGGCAATCTTCTCCTGTAAGGGGGCATCTCTCTCTCCTTCCTCATAGTGGCATGCCATCATTATTGCAAAGCACCCTGGGAAGGAATGTAAATGCAAGCAATGTCAATGGTCATTAATTCTCACAGTTGTATTATTTCTCTTCATTCTCTTTTAGATAATCATTGGTACCATGTCAACATGTTCCAACATGACTGTTTGGATTAGGTACATACCATTATGTAAATAAGATGTTGCACGTGTGCACTCTAAACTACTGTTAGGGACAATAGTATATTGAAGATATGTTTTAGTTTAGGGTAGCCTATGTGTCACACATGGTACTAGTAATGTTATTAGCCTTTTATACGTCAATAGCTGTATCAATACCTCTCTTCTCAACACTGACCTAGGTTCAGTCGTCATCATCATCATCCTCGGGGACGAAGATGTCATGCTCCTCAAGTAGAGCCGCAAAGTTTTTGCTGATCAGAGTTCCCACGTACAGGAAGGGAATCACGACAGCGGTCATGCGGATAAGGCCGAAGGATATCTGGGTGATAGGGGCGAAGGAAAGAAATTCAGAATATCTAGTATCTGAAAAAAGGTTACATTAACTAAAACCGCTAATATCATAACAGAAACATGACCACGTCAAGCAAAATACACCGTATATGGTTCAAAGCCTCAGATAAGATAACATGGGATTTTTCAGAATGCATAAATCCTCAACAATTTCCTTGATTCACATAATAAATGCAGATTCTCAGGGTGCCATACTCATAATTTTTTTTTTTGAAAAGTTTTAGTATCACAATTCCTTTAAAACAGCTCATATATATTTTGTACATCATTTTTACACATAAAAACGGCATAAAATCATGAAACACAGCAATTGAATGTTACATTTGAATTAGTTAAAAAGTACATGTTGTTAAAATGTGTACAAATTATTTAACAAAGGTAAAACATTTTTAAGACATGAGAAACATGTTAAAAAGTCTCTTTGTTAAAAAGCTGTCTTCGGTCCATTGTACAGGAGCGGGGTGAGTCGCCTCCTCCTGCTCTCCTGAATCAATCATTGTCCCATCCTTCGGGCCCAGAGGAGATCCCTCCCCTAGGCGCCGCAATGCTGTCCGGCCGTGGCCGCCGGGACCTAGGGTGTTGTGGGGGACCCTTCTCCTGGGGTCGAGCCCCCCCATACTCATAATACAATAAATTATGGATCTGAAATGTTTTATATCCCACAAACAGGCTATATCAATTGATATGGTCGTTGACCTAAAAATTGACATTCCAATACCCCATGGTATTTATAGTTGTGTTAATGTTACACTGGTATATTCTGTGTAAACCAATACTTTATTACATAAAACATGTATATATTAGCTTAACAGTATAATTTTTCGACGAAAAGTGGCTAAAATAATGACAAATTACTTCCGTATCAAATATACACAAGCTCATTGGCCCCCGCAGCTGTCTCTCCAAATTCCTTAAAATGTGATTGGCAAAGACTGCTGTCAATCTGCTCCAAAATTCAGGAACCTCCCACATTATGTGTAGGGTTACCCAGCCTGCTTACTAACCGACATGACCATGCATGGAAACTCACTTTATCCGGCTTCGGTTGAACACCGCCATTTGCTGTTGATACCACATTTCGACATTGGTTCAGTCTCGCTGTGTTAGACGGTTTCAAGACGATGTTACGGCTTACTACCCCCGTATTCCTCGATACGAGGTTCCGTGAGAGCCACAAGATAGCTGTCGCCATTTTTCCAGTTTGGGGTGGGCGGGACAGCAATGTTATGGGTGGGTTCAGGGCGTATGTCTATCGGTGGTGTTGGCCGAATGCCAAATGCATTTTATGACGACAGCAAAGATTAAACAATAAGATATTAATAAATACATGTAAATCACAATGTATGAACAGTCATATATAGAATAAATAATTCCAGGCTTGTTGTATTATGTGCTTCTCACACACTGTCCAGTTTAGGCCGATGTGCATTCATATGCCATCTATGCTACAATTTCAAGCACACACGCCACCGTGCTTCTACACCTGCATTGCTTGCTGTTTGGGGTTTTAGGCTGGGTTTCTGTACAGCACTTTGAGATATCAGCTGATGTACGAAGGGCTATATAAATACATTTGATTTGATTTGATTGCGCCTGTACTTGTATTCAGTTGTACTTGCATTACTTGCGCTAGCATTGACTAACATTTATTATAGCGCTTTTTTCTTTAAAAAAAATATAGAAATGCGTACGATATCTGACGACAGAGCGATCAAAATGACGTTATGTGCCATTCAGCCAACCAGCGCGCGAGAACTGCAGCATTTTGTGCCGTTCAACCAACCAGCATTTCCTTCGAGGCAGAGCGCGCTCGGAAAGAGGAGGAAGTAGAAAAATAAAGGACACCGATTTAATAAATACGTTAGAATATGTCTATGATATTTACGGTCTAACAAGGGACTGTGGTTGGTCTCACAACTACCTAAAAACCTTCGGGTTTACCTCAATAATCCGAATTTGAAATTACACTGCCCGCCACTCAGCATATTGTCCCCTCGCCATACTTCGAGTTGAGAGACTAACAGGGACGGGAAACATTTCGGAATAGGTTTAGCTACCTAATATTTACATTGTAAATTGGTATTACAAACTTGATCATTATAAACGTTAAGGTGGTGGAAGGTCTCAAGAAAAGGTTTTAGCGAGCTAGTTTGTTTCAAACTATTCGTGACGAGAACTTGAGGTTCTCTGAGAAAAGTTGTTCGACGTCCACGAGCCGTCAGAGGCCTGTGGTAGAGGCTGCATGCAGCAAACACCATCGGCGTGTAGTATCGGTGACATAAACAAGAAACATGTCGGCTCAAGCGCAAATGCGAGCGATGTTGGACCAGTTGATGGGCACAAGTAGAGATGGTGAGTAAACGACAAGCTACATTGTTTCAGTGTCGCTCGATGTTTCGGAGGAAATGTTTTTAACTAGTTGTTATCATGCTATCTGACGTTAGCTAGCTAAGCTACCTTAGTCTGGGGGACAAATGGCTAAATGCTAACGACGGCTAACTACTTGTTGTGTTCACAGTAAAGTAAACACAAGGAACATTCCGTTTCAGACCTTGTCACATTTTTGATGTTTGCTAGCTGGGATTTTGTTGGCCCACGACTGGCTACAGCTAACGTTTGACAGATAGCTAGTGTAACTTTAGCAAGCTAATCTAGTTTTGGTTTCAGGAATGAATGATCCACATGGGCATCCGCACCCAGCGTAATCACAATTTTGGATAATAGGAAAGTGGTGTCTGGTATGGACACAGCTATTGCTTCTTGCGATTGACATGACATTGCTCAGCTCACTAACTCTCTCCCCTTGTCTGATTTATTTTCGTGTAGGGGACACCATGCGCCAGAGAATCAAATTTACAGATGAGCGGGTCTGCAAGAGTCATTTGCTGGACTCCTGTCCTCACGACATTCTCTCCGGCACTGTGAGTACATGACATCTTACTTAGTCCAGGGGATCCCAAACTTTTTTGGCCCGTGACCATATTTGGATATATACATTTGTAATTCTTTGGGGCTTAGACAGTCTATTACAAATCAGTATTTCAATCTGAAGAAAGGTTTGAAGTATTGGGAAGTTCAGAAGATCATCAGGCAATAATTTTTTATGCTCTTCTGTGTAGAAAATAACATCTTCGTTGATTTAGTGCCTGGTCTTGTCCACTCTGTTCTATTGTGTCCTGCCATTGTAGAGGGAAACAAAACAAGCGCACATGTTCCTGAGAGTCTTATCTTTCAGTGATGGGATCATAATATTTCGTAGCTTAAACGATCCACATTTTGTAGGAAGAAAACAGTAACCGCTGTTTATTACAATCACATCTAGCGGCTACGAAGTTTACTGACGTAACCCCGGTTCTATGAACCAAGCACGATGTATTTATTGTATTTTGGAGTTCTCTCGTGACCCCTAGTTTGTGAGAAACTGTCTTTGTCACAATGGTTGTGTGTAGTAGTGTTTTATAGAACACAATGACAATTGCACTCCAGAGTACAGGACTTGGGTACAGCATTGAGTGAATGATTTAATGGATGTTTCTTGTCGTCGTATAGAGAATGGACCTGGGAGAGTGTGTGAAGGTCCACGACCTGGCCCTCAGGGCTGACTTCGAGATCGCTTCCAAGCAACAGGAGTACTTCTTTGAGCTTGATGTGAGTCACGTTGGACTGTCACCTACCCAGTATACATGTTTACCACACATACACACACACGTTTCCTCTGCATGCAAACTCCATGTGATCTGTTGATCAATGGATTGTCTCTTTCTCTCCCTCTTTTTCTTTTCTTCTGTTTTGTCTCCATGTAATATCTATTGATGCTTTTTCTCTAATCTGGCGACTTTAAACTCTCCTCGTCATCCCCTGTCACCGCAGGCTGCTGAGCACCTTCAGTCGTTCATCGGTGACTGTGACCGCAGGACTGAGTTAGCAAAAAAGAGACTGGCTGAGACGCAGGATGAGATCAGCGCTGAGGTTGCCGCCAAGGTGACTGACCCTTGGTGTTTGTCTTACTTAGATAGTTCCCCACATGCTCATTAGGTGAATTGACACTATAGTTGGAATCCAGTTCCATGGTATGTGTTGTTCTCCTGGTTTTTCTAGATGAATGCATCTGATTAATTTCAGAAAATGACATTTCAACCGTGTATAAGAAACTGTAATTAAAATGAGATTCTTGTTGCTCTGGTTGTCACCGTGTCATAATTCTAACCCTTTCTCTCTGGTATCAACAGGCTGAGCGGGTCCACGAGCTGAACGAGGAGATCGGTAAGCTGCTGGCTCGGGCAGAGCAGCTGGGGGGCGAGGGCAATGTGGAAGAGGCACAGGAGGTCCTGGAGAAGGTGGAGAAGACTCGCACAATGAAGAAGGAGGCAGAGGTCAGTTGGCAGGGGGTCAAGGATGGTTGTGGTCACAGCCAATCATAGGAGCTAGGAATTGTACTGTGATTAAATAAAGATGAACTTGTTAAAACATTTTATATGTGTATTTGTATGTATATACAAACCTGTTTCAGCAAGGCCTCTTAGATGTTAAACAGCCAGGTATAAGAGGAATTTCATATGTGCACTCAAAATAATCCCAAAAGTCAGTGAATATCAGTCATTTGAAAGTGGGTCAGGCATTTGTGTACTATGTCCTAATTAACGTTAGTCTTCAACACCGCAACATACGCACTAAGAACTTTACAGTGTCCTAGTTCTAACGTCAGTCTGGTTTACTGTTGCTTTCTCCCAGGACGTATACAGGAACTCGATGCCGGCGTCCAGCTTCCAGCAGCAGAAGCTCCGGGTGTGCGAGGTGTGCTCCGCCTACCTAGGTCTCCATGACAATGACCGCCGCCTGGCTGACCACTTCGGAGGCAAACTGCATCTGGGATTCATTGAGATCCGGGAGAAGCTGGACAGGCTACGGGTGAGACACACCATATCAGTAGTCAGAACCGAGTAGGATATCACTAGTTATGACGCTTACCTTGCTTTTCAGGAAGTGTAAAACCTGAGTTGTCTGAGCACAGTTGTTGCGATGGATTTGTGTACTTAGTTACATGTTTTTTTTTTCTGCTACAGAAAGCTGTTATGGATAAGCAAGAAGGATTGCGTCTGAGAAGAAGGGAGGAGCGTGAAAAGGAGGAAGAGAGCGCAAAGGAGTGGGAGCTGGAGCGAGAACGGGAGAGGGAAAAGGAGAGGGAAAAGGAGAGGGAGCGCGAAACTGAACGTGTACGGGAGAGGGAGAGAGAAAGAGAGAGGGGGGAGAGAGATCGCCGGAGGTGAGCTAAATCTGACTTGTTCAGACATCAAACAAATGCTTCAAAATGCTCGTTCTCTTGTATTTTAACAATACACTTTGATGTATTTTTTCACAGGACAAGATCAAGAAGCAGTGAACGATACAGGGAGGGAGGCAGCTCATCCTCCCATCGCTCGAGACGACACCGCTCCTCTCGTCCCCGGGAGGAGGGAGGAGGAGAGCGGGACAGGGAACGGGAGCGTAAGCATAGACACAAAGATGGGCATCGCTCGCGCTCACACTCTCACAGGAGCAAGAGGAAGAGGTGAGGCCCGAACAGACAGACATGAACTTTGATATGATACTTAGAAAATGGCAGCTAGCCCATATGTCACTAAATTCAGCACCAACTAGAACTAGAACTGAATGAAATCAGGAGGTACTACTACCTTTTTTATATTACCAGGTTGCCTGAACAACAAAAAACTTGGATGTTTTCTTTCCGTTGCAAAATGTTTTTCTACGTACCTTGTGCCCTAATGAACACGACCCACATAGCCCTTATGTCACTAAAATCAGGCAGCAACTAGATTAAAACAGGGAGGTACAACTACCTTTTTTATTTTACCTTAATTTTACCAGGTTGCCTGGTTGTGCCAGTTTTTACATTGTAAAATGTTTTGCTATACTGTGTGTGCCCTAATGAATACGAACCAGCTCTTTCCAAACAGTTTGTCTGGGTTTCGTTTTGTTTGTCTATCATCGGGTGCTTGATCTTTGACCAATTCCTGATCTGTTTCCTTCTACCCAGGTCTTCCAGGGACAGATCCTCACACACCCGAGACAGAGAACCCCGCTCACCATCTCAGCGCTCTCCATCTGGGCGTTCACCCTCAGGGCGCTCCCCTTCCCAGGAGAGATGGAGGGAGAGCGGAGGAGAGGGCCCACCCCGCTCCCGGGAGCAAGACGACAGGCCTGAGCCCATGACGAGGGAAGACCGGGAGAGATCCACCTCTCCAGAGATGATGGCCAGGGGGAGAGAAAGAGAGAGATCTCTGTCACTAGAGAGGGATAGACGTTCCAGCTCAGATGGGGAGAGGGAGTCGGGGGAGATATGATACAGAGGGGGACATCCGAGGTCATGTTAGAGCAGGGGAGGTTTAGAAAGATGGCGCAACAGCCCATTCTAATGGGCTCCTTACCCCTTCACCTGAGCCATAACCCTTAGATGTTTGCAGATCTATAAGATGGAAGCAATATGGTGGAAGCTACACTGCTTATACCTATCCAGACCTTTCACATCCGCAATCATCAAAGGTTTATGGCCAGGTGGGAGGGAGTGAATTGGGACTGGCTGGAAGGGTCCAGGAGGGTGGTGAGTGACTGTGTGTTCATTCATGTTGAAGTGCGACATAAATTGGGCGGAGAGGCAAAATTGAGACAAGGAAATCAGGATGGGAGCATGCAGAGATAGTTGGTGGAGCTTTTGATTGGGATGAATGGGAAAGACCTTGAACGAAAGGAAGGAGGTTGGACTGGGAGCAACACTTTATTTCATGTAATAATTGGATATTGGGATGGGGTTAGTAGAGGGAGATGGAAGTTCTACCCATTTAAACATTATTTTATTTTAGAAATGCTGTTCTGTTTTTTCTATCATCATTAGGATTGACAATGTTGATGCTGTTGTCATTTTCTGGGTTCCAACATGGATCAAAGATCGGTTTCATATGGGGGAGCGCATATAGTGTGTACAACTATGATTTATACACAAACAGTGATAAACAACCACATCCTTTGAAAGATAAACATACTTGAGAGTACCACTTAACTCTTCACACTAATATGGACATGTAGAATTCAATATAGTTGACAACGTACACAAGAATTTTACATACTGTTACTTTATTGGTATTCAGAAGAAACCCATGCCAGACACACACACACACACACACAGTCCTTTTGCTGTGAGTCAAGGTGGATGTTTGGGGGATCTACCTTGCTGTGCCATCTACTACAAAGTTAATAAAAGTCCTGCTTCCATTGTGACTCGTGTTTCCTGTCCATTCTTAATGTTGGAATCCTTAGTTGAAACAACAAAGACACCGCACCTGGGTTTTGGTAAAAAGCTGAGGGATGGGCCAGGAGAACTGTAACCTTTCAAATTCATAGCTATGGATGCCAGGACTGACCAATCCATAACCTCAAAACACGGTTAACATTTTGTTTATTAACATTGGAGTATAACAAGCTTAAACTTGCTCATGAGGCATTTATACATTACATTCAAGAATTAATGGATATATATCATTCATAAGTAAACAAAATGGATGTAGCAACTATGATTTCTACCTTTTAATTTACTGTTTAGCAAAGAAATATCCGAATTTTGTGCAAAGTAGAGGTAGCAGCAGGATTACATTTGTGTAGTTACACTTTTTAGACAGATGGCAGTCGTGCTCCTTAAAATGGCAGCAGAAGAAGACGTCATGACGTTTAACGGAAGTTTGAAATTACGCGCCACAAAAGTCAGGGATAAATTATTTTATTCCACCATAACATTGGAGTTGTGTATGAATTGTAGTTATTTAGCGACAGGATTGCTTAACGCTTTATAACGCAATTTGACTTTTTGGAAGTAAAATGTCTTTACTCAAACCATTTAGTAGACTTACTGGACTAAACACAGCCAACATACTGGTAAGTGGTCCTGTAAGTAACATTGGCTAGTAAACGTAACTAATTACCAAAGATTATTATCACTAAACCAATTGTGACATTACTGCTATCCAGATTATTGATACATTTACATAAACAGAAGTCAATATTTGTATCTATGTTTAGACACACCGCTAACTCACCCGTTGTTACTCAATGAATGTGTTTCTTATTTCAGCTGGTGGAGAACGAAGAGCAATTTCAGCAGAAGTTAGCTGACACTGTTGTTCTTCAAGAGAAGACTGTCAATGTCAATGTGTAAGTACTGAATTGAGTTATCAACTAGCGAGCTAGGTAGGGGTTTTGACTAGATGGTATACAGCTACGGACGGAAGAGGCTTTTCGTAGCATATTAGGAGATTTAGGTTTAAAAAAGGATTAGAGTTAGCTAAAATGCTCTCCTAACCTGCTGCGAAAAGTCACTTGACGAAAGTAGCGGTATACCATCTAGTCAACCCTTCTAACAGTCGTGTCTTCTTTCTGTACCAGAAGGTTGGCCAGAAGCCTCCCACTACCCATGGAAAACGAGGAGTCTCGGCCACGGATAGATCTGGTGGTTTTCATCATTCACCTAACCTCAGAGCTCAGGTAATTCACATACAGACAATAAGAACCATCCATAGGGAGATGGACCTATTGTGTGGCTTTACTGGCCTCTTCTTCCAGTGGTAATGCTACTGCTTTTCTCTCTCCTCAGCTTCCAGTCAGCAGAGACCTCCCTCAAGTATTTAGACCCAGGTTACTTCCAGGGCAAAGTCTGCTTCCTGGTTACCAGTGGTAAGGAAATGAACTCGCCTGTCTATCCTTCTCCTTTATCCATCTTTCATCAACACTTATCACAATTATTATATATTTTTTTATTTGTACTCTTACCCCGTTTTCTCCCCAATTTCATGGTATCCAATTTGTAGTTAGTCTTGTCTCATCGCTGCAACTCCTGTACTCCGAAACACAACCGAGCCAAGCCATACTACTTCTTGACACAAAGCCCGCTTAACCCGAAAGCCAGCCGCACCAATGTGTCTGAGGAAACAAAGGTTATGTATGTAACCACGGTTATGTGAGCAATATGGATCACTCCAATATATTGGTATCACTCCGCGGCGGAGGGATACATCCGAGGTGAGGATTTACACCCTGTGTCACAGCTGGGGTCCGTCCCTATATATAAACCTCATGGCTGCGACACACGTTCTCTACATAATTTTTGAGGTGCCTCTATTCTTTTTATTTGACCTTTATTTAACCAGGTAGGCCAGTTGAGAACAAGTCAAGTCTCATTTACAACTGTGACCTAGCCAAGATAAAGCAAAGCAGTGTGACAAAAACAACAACACAGAGTTACACATGGGATAAACAAATGTACAGTATAACACAATAGAAAAATCTGTATACGGTGTTTGCAAATGAAGTAAGGAGGTAAGGCAATAAATAGGCCAATAGTGGCGAAGTAATTACAATTTATAAATTTACACTGGAGTGAGATATGTGCAAGTATAAATACTGGTGTGCAAAAGAGCAGAAAAACAAACATGGGGATGAGGTAGGTAGTTGGATGGGCTATTTACACATGTGCTGTGCACAGCTGCAGCGATCGGTAAGCTGCTCTGACAGCTGACGCTTAGTTAGTGAGGGAGATATAAGTCTCCAACTTAAGTGATTGTTGCAATTTGTTCCAGTCATTGGCAGCAGAGAACTGTAAGGAAAGGCGGCCAAAGGAGGTGTTGGCTTTGGGGATGACCAGTGAAATATACCTGGTAGAGGTCGACCGATTATGATTTTTCAACGCCGATACCGATTAATCAGCAATTTAATTTATTTTTTGTAATAAGGACAATTACAACAATACTGAATGAACACTTTTAACTTAATATAATACATCAATAAAAATCAATTTAGCCTCAAATAAATAATGACATTTTGTTTAATTAATTTTTAATTTAAATTTTGTTTAAATAATGCAAAAACAAAGTGTTGGAGAAGTAAAAGTGCAATATGTGCCATGTAAAAAAGCTAATGTTTGAGTTCCTTGCTCAGAACATGAGAACATATTGTAACGACCCTGGGTTTATAAGCGTGGAAATCGACTCTGCCGCACGAGCATGCTTTTGCGGCACAGTCAATAGCTCGCCAGACCTCGGGCTCGAAGGTCGAGGGTTCAAGACTTGCTCCTTGCTGTTTTATTACATTGGTGTCAGAAGTGATCGGACCTCGCATCCACGACAGTGCGTGTGCTTGGCCGGTGAGCGCGTGCCTGTAAGACGTCGAGCCGCAAGCTAGCGCGAGGACACACTCTTTGAAAGGAGGGAGTAGAGTAACGACCCTGGGTTTATAAGCGCGGAAATCGACTCTGCCGCACGAGCATGCTTTTGCGGCACAGTCGATAGCACGCCGGAACTCGGGCTCGAAGGTCGAGGTTTCGAGACTTGCTCCTTGCTGTTTCATTACAATATGAAAGTTGGTGGTTCCTTTTAACATGAGACTTCAATATTCCAAGGTAAGAAGTTTTAGGTTGTAGTTAACATAGTATTTATAGGACTATTTATCTATACCATTTGTATTTCATATACCTTTGACTATTGGATGTTCTTATAGGCACTTTAGTATTGCCAGTGTAACAGTATAGCTTCCATCCCTCTCCTCGCCCCTACCTGGGCTCAAACCAGGAACACATCGACAACAGCCACACTCGAAGCAGCGTTACCCATCGCTCCACAAAAGCCACGGCCCTTGCAGAGCAAGGGGAATAACTACTCCAAGTCTCAGAGCGAGTGACATCTGAAACGCTATTAGCGCGCACCCCGCTAACTAGCTAGCCATTTCACATTGGTTACACCAGCTATAGGCTGATAGGCTTGATGTCATAAACAGCACCGTGCTTGCGAAGAGCTGCTGGCAAAATGCACGAAAGTGCTGTTTGAATGAATGCTTACGAGCCTGCTGCTGCCTACCATCGCCCAGTCAGACTGCTCTATCAAATATCAAATCATAGACTTAATTATAACATAACACACAGAAATACGAGCCTTCGGGTCATTAATATGGTTGAATCTGGAAACTATCATTTCGAAAACTAAACGTTTATTATTTCAGTGAAATACGGAATCGTTCCGTATTTTATCTAACGGGTGGCATCCTTAAGTCTAAATATTCTTGTTACATTGCACAACCTTCAATGTTATGTCATAATTACGTAAAAGTCTGGCAAATTAGTTCGCATTGAGCCAGGCTGCCCAAACTGTTGCATATACCCTGACTGCATGCAATGAACGCAAGAGAAGTGACACAATTTCACCTGGTTAATATTGCCTGCTAACCTGGATTTCTTTTAGCTAAATATGCAGGTTTAAAAATATATACTTCTGTGTATTGATTTTAAGAAAGGCATTGGTGTTTATGGTTAGGTACAGTCGTGGAACGATTGTGCTTTTTTCGCAAATTAGCTTTTGTTAAATCATCCCCAGTGTTGCATCGATTATATAGTGATTGATTGTTTTTTTTGTAAGATAAGTTTAATGCTAGCTAGCAACTTACCTTGGCTTCTACTGCATTTTCGTAACAGGTAGGCTCCTCGTGGAGTGCAATGAGAGGCAGGTGGTCAGAGCGTTGGATTAGTTAACCGTAAGGTTGCAAGATTGAATCCCAGAGCTGACAAGTTAAAAATCTGTCGTTCTGCCCCTGAACAAGGCAGTTAACCCAGTGTTCCTAGGCCGTCATTGAAAATAAAAATGTGTTCTTAACTGACTTGCCTAGTTAAATAAAGGTGTAAAAAAAAAAATTGGCGTCCAAAAATAGTGATTTCCGATTGTTATGAAAACTTGAAATCGGCCCTAATTAATCGGTTGACCTCTAATACCTGCTGGAGCGCGTGCTAAGGGTGGGTGTTGCTATGGTGACTAGTGAGCTGAGATAAGTCGGAGCTTTACCTAGCAAAGACTTATAGATGACCTGGAGTCAGTGGGTTTGGCGACGAATATGTAGCAAGGACCAGCCAACGAGAGCAGTATTATGGGGCTTTGGTGACAAAACGGATGGCACTGTGATAGACTGCATCCAATTTGCTGAGTAGAGTGTTGGGGGCTATTTTGTAAATGACATCGCCGAAGTCAAGGATCGGTTGGATAGTCAGTTTTACGAGGGTATGTTTGGCAGCATGAGTGAAGGATGCTTTGTTGCGAAATAGGAAGTTGATTCTAGATGCTTAATGTGAGTCTGGAAGGAGAGTTTACAGTCTAACCAGACACCTAGGTATTTGTAGTTGTCCACAACTCAGAGCCGCCCAGAGTAGTGATGTTAGTCGGGCGGGCGGGTGCGGGCTGCAATCGATTGAAGAGCATGCGTTTCGTTTTACTAGCTTTTAAGAGCAGTTGGAGACCACAGAAGGAGTGTTGTATGGTGTTGAAGCTCGTCTTGAGGTTTGTTAACACAGTGTCCAAAGAAGTGCCAGATGTATACAGAATGATGTCGTCTGTGTGGAGGTGGATCAAAGAATCACCAGCAGCAAGAGCGACATCATTGAAATATACAGAGAAAAGAGTCGGCCCGAGAATTGAACCCTGTGGCACCCCCATAGACTGCCAGAGGTCCGGACAGCAGGTCCTCTGATTTGACACACTGAACTTTATCTGAGAAGTAGTTGGTGATCCAGACAAGACAATCATTAGAGAAACCAAGGCTGTTGAGTCTGCCGGTAAGAATACGGTGATTGACAGAGTCGAAAGCCTTGGCCAGGTCGATGAAAACAGCTGTACAGTACTGTCTTTTATCGATGGCAGTTATGATATCGTTTAGGATCTTGAGCGTGGCTGAGGTGCACCCGTGACCAACTCGGAAACCAGATTGCATAGCGGAGAGGGTACGCTGGGATTCGAAATGGCCGGTGATCTGTTTGTTCACTTGGCTTTCGAAGACTTAAGAAAGGCAGGGCAGGATGGATATAGGTCTTTAACAGTTTGGGTCTAGAGTGTCTCCCCCTTTTGAAGAGGGGGATGACCGCGGCAGCTTTTACAATATTTAGGAATCTCAGGCAATCCGAAAGACTAGTAATAGGGGTTGACTAGTAATAGGGGTTGCAACAATTGCGGCAGATAATTTTAGGAAGAGAGGGTCCAGATTCTTTAGCCAAGCTGAATTGTAGGGATCCAGCTTTTGAAGCTCTTTCAGAACACCAGCTGTCTGCATTGGGGCGAAGGAGAAGCGGGGGGGCTTGAGCCAATTGCTGCGGGGGGTGCAGAGCTTTTGGCTGGTGTTGGGGTAGCCAGGTGGAATGCATGGGCAGCCGTAGAGAAATGCTTATTGAAATTCTCGATTATCGTGGATATATCAGTGGTGACAGTGTTTCCTAGTCTCAGTGCAGTGGGCAGCTGAGTGGAGGCACTCTTATTCTCTATGGACTATACAGTGTTTCTAGCACCGTAGATGATTGGAGTGATCCACATAGCTCACATAATCGTGGTAACAATGTAACCTTTTATGTTTCACTATATTGGATCACTCCAATATATTGGTATACCCGTACCAGATTATTCGGTGCTAGAGGGACCTGGCCAGCCAGCGGCTTAGTCCCAGTGCTGAACCAAGACGCAGGGACCGTCAATGTGGAAGGGGGGTCCCGAAACAGTCCCCGGAAGTGGAGGCGACGCCCAGGACCGCTGAATCCACTGCAGAGGGAGGCGCTACATTTACCTGATAGTACCTAGCAAAGGTGCAAGAGGAAGCCCAGCTGGCCGCAGCACAGTTCTCCTAGAGGGGCACTCCTCTCAGTAGATCCCAGGATGCAGCCACACCTCGTGTTGAATGTGCCACCACAGATCCCAGCACTGGCATGCCAGCCAGGCGATATGCTGTCGTAATCGTGTCCACGATCCTGTGAAAGAGCCTCTGCTTTGATAGCCCAGCCCCCAGGACTCTCTCACCATAACAGACAAAGAGCTGGTCTGTTGTTCTCACTGACCGTGTCCGCTCCACATAGGCAGCCAGTGCCCTCGCAGGGCACAGCATGGCGGAGGGAGGCCCAGACTCCCCCGCCACTGCTGGGAGGTCATAAGCAGACAGGATAAAAGGGATGTTCACATGCCTGTCTGACACAATCTTCGGGAGGACTGAAGAGTTGGGGCGGAGAGATATACTCCTCCCCCAGTGTCCATCCTTTAGCACTCAGAACTTACTGAAAGAGCATGGAGCTCACCCACCCTCTTCATGGAAGTAATTGCTACCAAGAAAGCCACCGTTTGAAAGGTGGTTTTGCCAAAGCTGCCAAGACTACATTTAGATCCCAGTTCACCATTGAGCGGGTCCTAACTGGACGCAGGCGACAAACCCCCTTCAAAAACCTGGAGACCAAGGCAAGGGATGGCGTCCCACTGGCCTGTCCATCCACCCCACAATGCAGGCAGATATTGCGGCCAAATACCCTCTCAGTGTTGAGGCTGCCAAGCCCTCATCCAAGCGAGACTGCAGGTATTGGTGAACATACTGCACCCCACATGACTCGGGCACAACCTCAATACCAGTGCACCAAAAGCAGAACAACCGCCGGCGCAACTGGTATGCCGCGGTTGTAGCCGGCGCCCTGTGCTCTGCATGGTGTTCATTAAACACTCCTGTAGTCCTAACATGGACCATTGGTACCGTTCAGTGGCCAATCCCACAGACTGAGGCGGTGTGGCATCGGATGCCACAGAGTTCCCCGGCCTGAGACAGCAGGTCTGGTCTCAGGGGAAGTTGCCAAGGTGTCCCAGACAACAGGGACAGGAGAAGGCTGAACCAGGTTTGTTTGGGCCAGTATGGGACCACCAGAAGCAGACGATGGTCTGATATCCTGGTTCTGTCCAACTTAGCCTGGATCAGGGGAAATGGGGCGACTGTGTAAAGCTTCAGCCCTGGCCAATCTGGAGCCAGAGCATCCAAGCCCAGAGGCCCTGGTGGCTCCAACATGGAGTACCACAGGGAGCAGTGTGCATTGTCCAGGGAGGCAAATGGGTCCCCCTGCACCCTCCTGAACTTGTCCCACAGGTGCTGCACCACCTGGGGATGTAGGCTCCAGTCCCAAGGTGGCGGGCCATCCCTCGAGAGCATATCCGCTGTCACACTCAGGATGTCATATATGTGCGCTGCGCGTAGAGACTCTAGACGTCCTGAGCCCAGAGGAGCTCCTGTGCTATAAGATTGAGGCTGTGTGACCTCAGTCCACCCTGATGGTTGATGTAAGCCACTGCTGTGCTGTTGTCTGTTCTCACCAGGATATGTCTTCCTTTCAGATGTGTAAGGAAAGACCGCAGGGCCAGCAGTACAGCTCAGCGTTCTTGTGTATTGATGTGCCTGCTGCTCCAAGGGGGTAGCCAACAGCCGCTGGCCAACCTAACCTTAGTCACACCCCCCAAGACGATCTGGGAGGCGTCTGTGCTGACCAGCTCCCGGCGGTACGCCCTCAGCATCTCCACCCCACCTGAGAGAACAATGCCCTGAGGCCCTGTGCGGTCACCCGCAGCTGGCGGTGACGGTGGCGCTTCGGGTGCAGCCGGTGGGAGTTGAACCACCGTTGAAGAGGCTGGAGGAATCATCGACGAGGCCGCCATCAGCAAGCCCAACAGGCGTTGTCAGGGCAGATACCACCCGCCCCTGCCGAAAGTGGTCAATAAAATCGCCTGAACCCTTCTGGTGGGCAGGCGTGCTCTCATGAGGACTGAGTCCAGTTCCATGCCTATGAAGGCCACCCTTTGGGTGGGTGTCAGATGACACTTCTTGTCGTTTACTGTAATGCCCAGCCCGCCGATGTGGGTCAGGAGTATGTCGGGGCACAAATTAGCCCATCGTCCAGGTAATTGAGGATCAACAATCCTCGGGACGTGAGTGGTGCCAGGACAGCATCCATGCACTTTGTGAAAGTGCGGGGTGCCAAGGAGAGGCCGAAGGGAAGAACCATGAATTCGTAAACTGTCCCTTTGAAAGTGAATCGGAGGTACTGCCAATGAGCTGGGTAAACAGGAACATGAAGTACGCATCCCCAAGGTCCAGCGTCACAAACCACTGGTCCTGGACACAGCCTGCAACACGCGGCTGGGGATAGCATGTGGTACCTCAGTACCTTCAAATACCCATTGAGGTTGCGAAAGGTCCAGAATCGGTCAAAACCCTTATTCTCTTTTTGAGACCACAAAATAAGTGGAGTAGAACCCACCTAGCTGTTCTGATGTCTCGATCCTGCGGATGGCACCCTTGTCGAGGAGGGAGGAGATCTCCAGCCACAGGGTTTTCTTCAGGGGGTTGGCCACCGTGGTGACACGAAAGGGACCTGAAGGACGGGGGCCGGAATTGGAGTCGATACCCCTCGAGCATTGTGGACAACACCCAGGGGACTCCACACCCTCCTCCCACTTTACCCTTTGAGACCGGGAGAAGCGGCCAGGAAGGGTGTGTCAGGGGTCCTGTCGGGGCCCGCCTCTCCTCTGGCGCCCTGAGCGCCTGGGTCTTGATGGTTGACACCATCACACCTGTAACAAAGGGAAGCCATAAGCTCAACCAAGACAAGGCCACGGAGCAGGGGTCAGACGCCCTGGGAGAGCTTATGTTGTGACCACTTTGGAGGAATAGGTACCCGGTGAGGGATAAATTACCCAGCACCTCTGCAAAAACTGGGGATGACCCGTGTGGGGGAAAAACAGGCTGTTGCTTCACTGCACGCTGTGCTGCTCCCATTATCGTCCCTTAGCACAAGGTGATTGGGCAGGAGAGGGACCCTCTGGAGCAGGGAAAGCAGACAAGACACCTCCATCACTTCACGGAGGAGCTCCTTTGTCACCTCATGCCCCAGTCCAGGACTGGCAGCAGATGGGCTCTGCCTGCGGTGGCTCCGGCCTCGCTTCCTGGGAATGGTACTGGGCCCGGTAGAGGGACTAACAGCTCGCTGCCGCACCACTCCTGTGGGAGGGAGCTTGTCCCCAGCCTGAGCCCGAGCTTGGCCGACACACTCACGCATGGCCTCCAATTGCACCAGGTGCAGGCATTCTGAGAACACCACACCAAACATCACACCTGTCACAAAGGGAAGCTATAAGCTCAGCCAAGCCAACAAGGCCACGGAGCAGGAGTTTGGCGCCCTGGGAGAGCTATGTCGTGACACGCTTGGAGGAATAGGAACCCGGTGCGGGATAAATTACCCAGAACCTCTGCAAACACCGGGTAGACTCCTGTGGGAAAAACAGGCAGACCGAAAAACAGCAACCAGGTAATGGATTTATTTAATTTTTTTGCCAATATTACCTATCGGTTTCATATCCAAGCAGTAAAAACAGAACCATATGGAGTAACACCTGTTAAGGAACTCCAAAGTTAATGTCTCAACAATGGAAAGAACTCCAAAGTCAATGTCTCTTAGTGGAAAGCCCACTACGATACTCTTACACTCTGCAGGGGAAAGAACATGCAGGATAATTAACAGAGAACCAGCAGCATGTTAAGGAAATTCACAACACACACACAGAACAAGCCAGTCGGCAAGTTGTGTAAGGTCATTTACAGTTTGTGGCAGCAAGAGCCACCAATATATTAATGCACACGGATTCGTAGTGTAACGCTAATGAAACGCAAGCATGACAAACCACGGGCGGAAGATACAGATCAACCATGCACAGCGAGTGGAGCACTGAAGAGGGACTGGCCATGTGGCCAGCTGCTCCAGGCCACAAACAGCCAGTGAGTATACTTCCACGCAAGATATTACACTTACCAGTGACTTACCAAGCGAACTTCAGAAAGTTTGTACCTCAAAACATACAGACGTCCGCCGATAAAATGAAGGAGAACGTGACGCGGCCGTGGGGTCTATATATAGGCGCGGACCCCAGCTGTGACACAGGTGTACACAGAAGTAAATATCAAAATCCTCACCTCTGATGTATACCTCCGCCGCAGAGTGATACCAATATATTGGAGTGATACAATATAGTGAAACATAATACCGTACGCCTGGCAACCGTGTCAGCGTGCATTGCGCCTGGCCCGCCACAGGAGTTGCTAGAGCTCGATGGGACAAGAACATCCCTGCCGGCAAAACACTCCCCTAACCCGGACGAAGCTGGGCCAATTGTTTGCTGCCCCATGGGTCTCCCAGTTGCGACAGAGCCTGGACTCGATCCAGGATCTCTAGTGGCACAGCTAGCACTGCGATGCAGTGCCTTAGACAACTGCGCCACTCGGGAGGCCCTCACTTATCACATTCTATCATCATTATATTGAAAGATTTCTATCACCTGTGTTTCTGTGGTGTGTCTGTGTCTCCTCCAGCTCGTAATGTGTCAGTGCCCCCTGAGCGGCTGGTCTCTGTGAGGACGCTGGCTGCATCCCTCCACTGCCCCCTATTGTGTGCAGAGGATCAGGTATGAGTCAACTGTATCAGTTAACGCATAGACATGATTGACGGGTGAAACACTATTTGTGTTTATTATGCATCGTCATGCTACCAAGGCAGCAGCTACTCTTCCTGGGGTCTGGCAAAATTAAGGCAGTTATACAATTTTAAAAACCTGATTTATTTGTATTTGACTAGGCAAGTCCGTTAAGAACAAATTCTTATTTACAATGACGGCCTACCCCGGCCAAACCCGGACGACACAGGGACAACTGCGTGCGAGAGCGTCGCAAAATAAATGTAGAAATCCTTGTTATTCAATTATTGCACCCACACTGCTCGCGCGCGCCAACGAGCATCTGCGACGCCAAGGGCTAAAATAGAACTCATTCCTATTTCTGACGCAGATCGCGCTGCAAGTCCTGCATCTCCTCATTGGTTTATAGAAGCAGGTACCCACGTGCCATCTCGTCATTGGTTATACCCACGTGGGTGAATGAAAAATTAACTGTTTTGCCTGTAGTCGTGGTAATACAATGAAAGTTTAGATGCGATCACCATATAAGTTAAACGATGAAAAAGCCTGGAAGGAGGAGAGATGACTAGAAACGATTCGGTTGGCCGTTTTATGTGTGGATTAATTGTCGGAGTAGAGGTCCTTGTGCATTTCAGGTTAAATAACAACTGAATGTTTATATCCCAGGACAAATTAGTTCGCAACAGCAAGCTAGCTAAATAGGATAAATTAACGTTAGCTAGCAGGTGCAAGCTAACTGGCTAAATTGCTATACATGTTTAATGCTTTTCGACATGTCCCCAAATGAATGTCATTGGTTCAGAGTTTTTGATATTTTAACCTGCTTGTCGTGATCGCTTTTGGTGTGGGGAGGGCAAAATAAATTTATACACGATAGCGCACATGCGCAGCCGGTTTGGGTTCCGTGTTAGGGTCTCCCAATCACGTCCGCTGTTCCATAGGGTGTATTTTTATGTTTAAAAATAAATACATCAGATTATACTGCTTCGATCAGTTACCTGATGTGGAATAGAGTTCCATGTAGTCATGGCTCTATGTAGTACTGTGTGCCTCCCATAGTCTGTTCTGGACTTGGACTGTGAAGAGACCATCTCTTGTGGGGTATGAATGGTTGTCTGAGCTGTGTGCTAATCGTTTAAACAGACAGCTCGGTGCTTTCAACATGTCAATACCTCTCACAAATACAAGTAGGGATGAAGTCGATCTCTCCTCTACTTTGAGCCATCCAAGGGCCAGCCGTGCTGCCCTGTTCTGAGCCAATTGCAAATTTCCCTATGTCCTTCTTCGTGGCACATGACTGAACAGTAGTCCAGATGTGACAAAACTAGAGCCTGTAGGACCTGCCTTGTTGATAGTGCTGTGAATTAATTGTTTGTTTATTTATGAAGCTTGTGTTATGAATAGACTGACAGGTAATACAAACTCATTATCTTTTATAAGTGTGGCATTATGTTATTTCATGACAATTTTGTTTTTTTCCATTATTTATTCCTTCATCTTCCTTTCTTTCTCCACTCAGACAACAGAGGGGGTGACCACGGCAGCACACCGATTACTGGCCATTCTCAAGGTAGCGGCCGGTCTTGTCCCTATGGCAACTAGTCTCTACCTGTCCACCTTGACCCGCTGCACTGTGCCCTCTGACATTGACCAGCAGAACTTTGAGTGATCTTGACCTTTAACCCAGTCCAGAACATCACCTGGACGAGCCAAGTCTGGTTGACCAGGTAGTGACATGGACTGTTACTTGTGCTCAATAGCAATTGCGGTCTCTAAAGCAGATAAATGTAACAGGTTTATATAGAGTGGACTGCATGTGATATCGTTAAAATTTTGTTTGTATATGCAGAATGTTTACCATGCACTTAGTACCTTTTTTTTTTTTTAAATACATTTTTGGTTTTGTTCACATTGTAAACTTTTAACCATTTACACATTTTTTTTTGGCTTTGATCTCATTTCTAAAGAAATTGTCTGGTATCTTTGTAAATATAATTGGGGTTACACACTAACCTTACTTTTTAGAATCATTTGTTGCTGTGTCAATATACTGACATTAGGTGGAGTGCCTGCTGCCTGGCGAAAGCCGTTGGTTCAATGCCTCCAAATTGCTTTCTGGTTGCTATAGAAACAGGATGATGGAAAGGATGTGGTTTTCTGGGATACGCCCAACATATTGACGAAATTGAACCATGCAATTGATGTCCCCTTATCTTTCATTATGTAGTGTTTCTTTGACCTATGTGAGAAATAAACGGCTTAGCTAGTTGATACAATCTTAAAGATGCTTTTATAAAGGTTTTGTAAAATTTCAGCCAGTAGTTTTGAAAGTGCTCACGAGTCAAAATAGGGTCCTGAAAATGGTGCACAAATGTTTACAACGCCAACCATTAAAAAAAAAAAAATTTGTACAATATGTTACAAATGTGTATGTGCTTAAGATCCTGTTAAACCTCTTTAATCGTGAGCCAGCTATTTGAAGACTCCTGACCTCTTCACTCCTACCCGTCTCCCTCCTCCCTCCTATTTCCTCCATCCCTAAACTCTAAGTTCACATC
Organism: Oncorhynchus kisutch; assembly: GCF_002021735.2. NCBI lineage: Eukaryota > Metazoa > Chordata > Actinopteri > Salmoniformes > Salmonidae > Oncorhynchus > Oncorhynchus kisutch. The sequence goes on along the minus strand of NC_034174.2, from coordinate 72,589,366 downwards.
CCCTTCCTGTTCAGATCAGGTATTTTGATAACCCTTGGTTGAAGATCTCCAGTGTGCTATCCCACTGAACAAAGATATCAGTTCAACATCATTTGATTGAGTTTTCAACTAACATAAATTCAATGTGAAATAAACATATTTGAACCATGTAATTGGATTTAGGTTTAAAGTTGGGTGAATAAAAGAAACATCCCCAAAATCCCTTTACAGTGAATACTTTTTTTGCATATCCAATAAGTTTTCCACATTGATTCAACATCATCAAATGTATTTTGTTGTATTTGAAATGGCGTGGAAACAACATACAGTTGAAGTCGGATGTTTACATACACCTTAGCCAAATACATTTAAACTCGGTTTTTCACAATTCCTGACATTTAATCCTAGTAAAAATTCCCTGTCTTTGGTCAGTTAGGATCACTACTTTATTTTAAGAATGTGAAATGTCAGAATAATAGTAGAGTGATTTATTTCAGCTTTTATTTCTTTCATCACATTCCCAGTGGGTCAGAAGTTTACATACACTCAATTAGTATTTGGTAGAATTGCTTATAAATTGTTTAACTTGGGTCAAACATTTTGGGTAGCCTTCTACAAGCTTCCCACAATAAGTTGGGTGAATTGTGGCCCATTCCTCCTGACAGAGCTGGTGTAACTGAGTCAGGTTTGTATGCCTCCTTGCTCGCACACGCTTTTCCAGTTCTGCCCACAAATTCTCTATAGGATTGAGGTCAGGGCTTTGATGGCCACTCCAATACCTTGACTTTGTTGTCCTTAAGCCATTTTGCCACAACTTTGGAAGTATGCTTGGGGTCATTGTCCATTTGGAAGACCCATTTCCGACCAAGCTTTAAAACCTCTTGAATCTAGGGGGCACTATTTTCATTTTTGGAAAAATAACATCCCCAAAGTAAACTGCTATTTTGTCAGGACAAGATGCTAGAATGTGCATATAATTGATAGCTTAGGATAGAAAACACTCTAAAGTTTCCAAAACTGTAAAAATATTGTCTGTGAGTATAACAGAACTAATATTTCAGGCGAAAGCCTGAGAAAAATCCAATCAGGAAGGGACTCTTATTTAGAAAGCTCTGCGTTCCTGTGCGTCCCTATTGAGCAGTGAATGAGATATCAACCAGGTTTCTTTTCTATGGCTTCCCTAATGTGTCTAGTGTCACAATACATAGTTTCAGGCTTTTATTTTGACAAATGAGCCTGAACGTCAACATTGCGTCAGTGGTCAGCTGAAGTCTCTCAGACTGTTTTGTGCGTAAAGGACAAATGAGGCCATTGTTTCTCTCTATCCTACTAAGAAGCCACCAGTCCCGGTTGATATATTATCGAATAGATATTTGAAAAACACCTTGAGGATTGATTATAAACAACGTTTGCCATGTTTCTGTCGATATTATGGAGCTAATTTTGAATATTTTTCGGGGTTGTAGTGACTGCAATTTCCGGTCGATTTCTCAGCCAAACGTGAAGAACAAACTGAGCTTTTTCGCCTACAAAAATATTATTTTTGGAAAAAAGGAACATTTGCTATCTAACTGGGAGTCTCGTGAGTGAAAACATCTGAAGCTCATCAAAGGTAAACTATTTAATTTGATTGCTTTTCTGATTTTCGTGACCAGGTTGCCTGCTGCTAGCTAGTCATAATGCTATGCTAGGCTATCGATAAACTTACACAAATGCTTGTCTTTGTCTGTAAAGCATATTTTCAAAATCTGAGATGACAGGGTGATTAACAAAAGGCTAAGCTGTGTTTCAATATGTTTCACTTGTGATTTCATGAATAGGAATATTTTCTAGTAATATTTATGTCCGTTGCGTTATGCTAATTAGTGTCAGTTGATGATTACGCTCCCGGACCCGGGATGGGTAGTATCCAGACTTCCTGACTGATGTCTTTAGATGTTCCTTCAATATAGCCCCATAATTTTCCTCGTGATGCCATCTATTTTGTGAAGTGCACCAGTCCCTCCTGCAGCAAAGCACCCCCACAACATGATGCTGCCACCCCTGTGCTTCACGGTTGGGATGGTGTTCTTCGGCTTGCAAGCCTCCCCCTTTTTCCTCCAAACATAATGATGGTCTTTATGGCCAAACCAGTTATTTTTGTTTCATCAGTCCAGAGGTCGTTTCTCCAAAAAGTACGATATTTATCCCCATGTGCAGTTGCAAACCGTAGTCTGGCTTTTTATGGCGGTTTTGGAGCAGTGGCTTCTTCCTTGTCGATTATAGGACTCGTATTTACTGTGGATATAGATACTTTTGTATCTGTTTCCTCCAGCATCAAGGTCCTTTGCTGTTTGCGAAAAGTGCAAATCAATCCCAAAATACATTCATCTCTAGGAGACAGAACACGTCTCCTTCCTGAGTGGTATGACGGCTACATAGTCCCATGGTGTTTATACTTGCATACTATTGTTTGTACAGATGAACGTGGTACCTTCAGGAGTTTGGAAATTGCTCCAAAGGATGATCCAGACTTGTGGAGGTCTACAATTTTTTTTCTGATTCCTTGGCTGACTTCTTTTGATTTTCCCATGATGTCAAGCAAAGAGGCACTGAGTTTGAAGGTAGGCCTTGAAATACATCCACAGGTACACCTCCAATTGACTCAAATTAGCCTATCAGAAGCTTCTAGAGCCATGACATAATTTTCTGGAATTTTCCAAGCTGTTTAAAGGCCCAGTCAACTTAGTGTATGTAAACTTCTGACCCACTGGAATTGTGATATAATCTGTAAACAATTGTTGGAAATATGACTTGTGTCATGTACAAATTAAATGTCCTAACCGACTTGCCAAACTGCAGGTAAGAAATTTGTGGTTGAAAAAAGATTTTTATTGACTCCAACCTAAGTGTATGTAAACTTCTGACTTCAACTCTAGATTCAACCAGTTGGTGCCTAGTGGGATTTACATCCTCTCCTCCCCATCTTTCTCTCCCTTTCAGCTCTTAAGGTGTCTGTCCATCTCATGGGTGTCTTCCTCTTGCTCTTTACCCCAATTCTTTACTGCTCCTCAGGGTGATTCAGTGTGTATGTTGTATCGCGACTGATTTAAACATCTTGTTGACGTCTGTGTCGGCCATTGTTGGCTCTGGAGTCTGAGGGACCTGTTGCTAAATCCTTTCTGCACTGTAGGACATGACAAAATGAATACTGCATTTCAGAAGGGTTTTGCATTATGCCATCTGAAATGGAGATGTTTGCACAGTGAAACACACAATCTGCCACATACACTGTCCCAAATCATTCAGTATGTAATAGGTATGCAGGGGGTGATCACTGACAGGCTCAGGTGGAGACATTAGGATGCACACGTGTCTTCCTCTCGCTGATCAGGGCTGAGCAAAATAACCAGCAGCTAGGTAGAGAAGTTGAATGGTGTTTCTGGCTGTCATGTGAACCATAATCTGTTATCCATAAAGTGTTATTGGTTACATTGTGGAGTGTTAAGAAAAATAGGTTGGGAAGCTGTTTGAGACCTAGTCCTGGTTAGAAAATATTGGGGACACAGGTTTGGGATCCACTGTGTTAATGCTGAAGAAAGTCTGTTTCCTGTTTCCTCACTGATAATGCCATTGGACACCATGAGGGGGGGGTCAGTTAAGAACAAATTCTTATTCACAATGACAGCCTAGGAACAGTGGGTTAACTGCCTTGTTCAGAATGACATTTTTACCTTGTCAGCTCGGGGATTCGGTCCAACCTTTGTCACTGGCCCAACGCTCTAACCACTAGGCTACCTCCATTAGGGCACATCAAGCAGTTTGCAGGTGCATTTTGAATTCAGGGAAATGTCCTAAATAAACAGGGTGGTGGGGATTGTGTGTGTGCGTGCTGGCGAGTGTGAATGTAGCACTTAGGTGTGTTGAGTGCAAGAGACATCATGCACGTGTTTCAGTCGAGGGAGGGGATAGATCGCTTACTGACCGCTTGCTGACTTGCACAACAGAAACCTTTGTTAGGGCACATCAATCAGTTTGCAGGTACATATTGAATTCACCATAAACGTTAAGTGGCTAAGAGTGAACACCTGAGCCCAATGGCTGCTTTACTTCATGATAGTTACAGAATGAGTAACCTATAAAATGACTCACGTCTGGGTTCTCATATGGCTGACTCTTGACTAATGCCCCTGACCTGGGGTCAGCCGGTCTGGTCGGTGGAGACCGGCTGTCCTTGGCGACGGGTCAGCAGAAAGAAAGAGATAAAGGCAGGTGGGTCACACGAGATGAGGGTGTCAGTGTCTTTCACGTCTGCAGTGCAGCGAGTGACACAGCCAGCATATTAATAGTTCCTTCAGCAGGGCAATTAACCACAGCTTTGGCAATCAGCTCAAAGCCAGCCAGGCTAATGCCAAAACACTTATGACTGGAGACAATGGAAAAGTTAAACTTTGACCCTTACAATTTTGCCCCTAGGCACAAATGTTACAGATGTGTACTTACACTTTAGATTCAAGAAGCACCACAGAGAAATAGATGAATCCAGAATTAAGCATAGTATGTTTGAATACACCTGATTTATTGCGCCAGTACATGTATTGTAGTCATTAAAGATATTCGCATTGAGCTTATGGAAGCAATTATTTCATTCACTAGTGCGGCTTAACCAACTAGGGGCATTCTAGACATGCACTTCCTGAGAGGAATGCACTGTGCAATCTCAATAGCGCCCAAGCTAACGGGCACAGCCTGGTCTGAGGGGGTGATCTGAACTCAGAGCCCCGCCTGAGATGCTGCTCTGTGGAGTGAGTCACGTCCACACTGACCGATAAGACTGCAGGAATGCAAAGGACCGAGCCAGGGAAATGTCCAAAGAAACAGGGTGGTGGGGATTGTGTGCATGTAGCACTTAGGTGTGTTGAGTGCAAGAGATCATGCACGTGTTTCAGTCGAGGGAGGGGATAGACTGCTGACTGACCGCTTGCTGACCTGCACTGGAACAGAAACCGGACAGTAATCCAAGATAGAGGGCTGTAGAGGTGACTACCCGAATCGAGGCAAAACAGGTTGGTCACAGAGCAGACTTAACTTCAACCCTTCCTTCTGTCCTAATCAGACCTAACCACATTTTATATTTTGTCCTTAAACCACAATTCAGCTTTTAACTGTTAATGTGTACAATAGCAAATCAACCTTACTATATAGAACAGGTATGAGAAAAAAAGAACTTGTATCCTCCACCTCAGAAAATACATCTGTCCATGTCACTGGGTGAATGTTTGAAATTAGGCAAAGAGAGGAAAGGCAGAATAGACACTTTAAACAGTCATTTGCAGCTGATGGAACGTTTATTGGTTTAGTGAAAAGAGGAACAGCTTACATTCAGTAAGCAAACTACAATGAAAGGGTAGATTAAGGCAATATACTGTATAGAGAAATGTAGAATTTGCACAAATGCTTTGCCTCATACACTTTTCCAGTAAGTTTTTCTGGAAGTCACAAGCAAACCAGCGTCGATGAGGTAAACCCTTTAGCCAGCAAAGCCCAGCTCCTTGTAGGTGACATCGATGTCAGCTATGATCACACCCATCACCTGCCTCAGAGCTTCCTGTCCTGCCCCGTCCAGCCCTGCCTCCTCACCCATCACTTTGCAGATGATCTCAGTGATGAGCTGGGGAACAGCAAGAGATGTTGATGTTTAACTTCATACTGAATAATAGCACTAAAGGAAATTTCTCACTCAGCATTCGAGTAAACTAAGCATGACAGTGTCATGGTAAAACTGGAGTGAATGCAACAAATGTATGAATAAGGGGAAAGCACAGTTTCAGATGGAGGGAGGGAGAATGGAATCATTCCTCACCGTGAAGTTGTTGAGGGCAATCTTGTGCTTGGTGGCGTGGGTGGTTGCCAGGAGCTTGATGGCAGCGTGGTCACCTTTAGCTTTCAGCAGCTCACACAGCTGCTTAAGCACAGTGGCCCCGTGGGCAGCTACTGCTGTGTTCCCTGACAGGTCGCCCGCGGCAATGCCTGCGAACTTAGGGAACAACTTCAGGGTGTCTGGGTGCTCTGCAAACAGACTAGAGGTAAGGCGAGAGAGGAAGAGAGATTTGTAAGGAGAGTTCTGTGAGCCGCTACAGTACACAGACAGCATTAAATAAAAAACTCATTCCTGATTGCTATATCTACACATTGGCATCAACCCATTTTAGTATTACATTCAACACAGTCTAGTAGTTGATGGCCAGAACCATTCTCCAGTCAATCACTTAGCCAACTCAGTAAAGTCTGGCTCTGGTCCATGGCATTTCATGCATCTTGCTGATGTGTCTGCGCATCAGTAAGAAAAACGTAACAACCTGGGTCAAAGCAAACTACAGACCAATATTGTCCACTGACCGGCTCAGAACCAGTCCTCCGTGTTTGTTGTAGTCAGCCTTCACTGGCCCCCAGCACTTCAGAACCATGTCAAAGTTATCCATGACCTGAGGAAGACAGACAGGAGACTGAGTGACATGACATACAGTACAAATCAGGGCTTGGGTCTTAACTAATAAAACGGCATCCATTTTCAGACGTGTCACTCAGGTTTACTCGCGCTCGTTGTCGCCAGTTTATTCATTATTAGGCACACCTGCTGCTACCATCGTTACGGTCACCTGCGCCTCATGACTCACCTGGACTCCATCGCCTTCCTGATTACCTCCCCTATATCTGTCACTCCCATCGGTTCTTTCCCCAGGCATCGTTTCTGTTTCATGTCTGTACGCTACTCATGTTTCGTTCCATTTTCGTTTATTTTTTAAAAATTCGCTGCCTGTACTTGCTTCCCGATTATTAACGTACACGTTACAAAAGCTATTTATTCCTAACGTGTTTCCTTAAAAATAAAAATAAAATTGACCTTCAATTTGAATTGACCTCCAGCCCTGTTACAAACACGTACAATAGGAAAGCTAATATTTTCTGTGCCAAGCAGTCAGTGGGTTAGTAAGACAGACTGAAGCTGGTCTAGTAGAGGAACAAATTAATATCAGATTGAACAGGACCAATGAAGCAGCCAAAAAGACAGAATTATGGTTTTAATTTACATTATAACACTAATTCAGTAATGCATTTATCTAATCTAACATATGGCAAGCCTACTCAGCAAAACGCTATAGAAATGGTCAGCCATAAATCCTAGTGGAGGGGAGAGGGTAGCTACGGATTGCATGCATTGTTAGAGGTGGTAAGTGTTAGGTGGGTAGTAGGGGAGAGTTGAAGTAACTGAAGACATTAGTCAGTGAGTCAGTAGCACCACCTCAGTGAAACCAAAGCACTCTAGAAAACATGGATGTTACATTAGTTTGGTTTGTTTACTGCGTTAGATTACACATGGCATGCAACATTGATAGTTGAACTTGCCAATACTAATAAAATATTAAATCCAGATGTTAGTCTATTAAATGTTATATTTTCAAAGGCAACAGTACCTATGTAGTAATTAAGCCAAAGGTAATTTCCCAATAGATTTTAATTGACCATGTCCTCATAGGATTCTATACCCATAGGTCAAAAATGGTCAGTCCACACAGACATCAGCCATAAAATACAGCCCCATCAGCTCCCCCACATGGTCTTTACTAGCCAATTGTTAGATATTAATGCGCTGTTGGAGCTAGGAACACAAGCATTTCGCTACACCCGCAATAACATCTGCTAAATATGTGTAACCGACCAACAAAATTTGATTTTCTACTCTGAACAAGATAGCATGATGTAGAGGCAGCAGACTTGTTCTGTCAGGACATATGTTCCAGCATCAGTGCACCAGAAGTCCACCTGTTGCGTTGGCTTTGCATAGCCTCTAGACCAGGGGTATTCAACACTTAACCTACAAGGTCCGGAGCCTGCTGGTTCTGTTCAACCATGTAATTAATTGCACAAACCTGGTGTTCCAGGTCTAAATCAGCCCCTGATTAGAGGGGAACAATGAACAAACGCAGTGGAACTGGCTTCGAGGTCCAGAGTGTAGGTTGAAAGCTCTGGACTATGGGCTTTCTGTGTACATGTATGGTGTTGGTTTCTCGTGGAAGGACACTGACAGTCAAGCTGATGACAGGATTAGATGTCATACAGTTCAAGTAGTTTACTGAAATACATTTTGGGTTACAATATCAGCTCACCCAAACTCTCACTCATGATTACTAACGTGATGTGCTTTTGCAGCCACTAATGCTAGGTAAAAATGATAAACATTGTTTTTTAAAGTGAATAAACATTTGATCCAAAAATGTATTTCTAAAGCAGGGCTACCCAACCCTCTTCCTGGATATCTACCATCCTGTGGGTTTTCAGTCTAACCTGAATTTAACACACCTAATTATACTAATTAGCTGCTCAACAAGACCTTAACTAGCTGTCTCAGATATGCTAAATTAGGGTAGGACTGAAAACCTACAGGAAGAGGGTTGGGCAGCCCTGGTTTAAAGCGTGACATAGAAGCATTGATACTGTACCAGTAAAGCAGGTAAATGTCCCGTGTCAATATTTCAAACTCCAAAATACTTTATAGTCAAACCCATCCCCAAACCATACCTTTTATACCTCCTCCTCCCTCTCATGCACTCATCCCAGACCAACCATCAATCTCTCTCTCCAAGTTAACTCCACCTCTAAACCTTCTAGCCCGCCCTCCTGTTAGGTTACCAAATTATGATACCATACCAGTTAGATTCCTTTCTGTCCCTCACTGCATTGTGAATTCTATTGTCTCATATTAAATGGTCATACTAATTTTAGAGTTCTGATGAACTGTAGCAATAAATCAAATCAAATTTATTTATATAGCCCTTCGTACATCAGCTGATATCTCAAAGTGCTGTACAGAAACCCAGCCTAAAACCCCAAACAGCAAGCAATGCAGGTGTAGAAGCACGGTGGCTAGGAAAAACTCCCTTGAAAGGCCAAAACCTAGGAAGAAACCTAGAGAGGAACCAGGCTATGTGGGGTGGCCAGTCCTCTTCTGGCTGTGCCGGGTGGAGATTATAACAGAACATGGCCAAGATGTTCAAATGTTCATAAATGACCAGCATGGTCGTATAATAATAATAAGGCAGAACAGTTGAAACTGGAGCAGCAGCACGGCCAGGTGGACTGGGGACAGCAAGGAGTCATCATGTCAGGTAGTCCTGGGGCATGGTCCTAGGGCTCAGGTCCTCCGAGAGAGAGAAAGAAAGAGAGAATTAGAGAGAGCATATGTGGGGTGGCCAGTCCTCTTCTGTCTGTGCCAGGTGGAGATTATAACAGAACATGGCCAAGATGTTCAAATGTTCATAAATGACCAGCATGGTCGAATAATAATAAGGCAGAACAGTTGAAACTGGAGCAGCAGCACGGCCAGGTGGACTGGGGACAGCAAGGAGTCATCACGTCAGGTAGTCCTGAGGCATGGTCCGAGGGCTCAGGTCCTCCGAGAGAGAGAGAGAGAAAGAGAGAATAGAGAACGCACACTTAGATTCACACAGGACACCGAATAGGACAGGAGAGGTACTCCAGATATAACAAACTGACCTTAACTGACCAATAGAGCATCAGCATACCAACTTTGGAAATCATTTCTATTCAGAATTTGATTGACTTGGAAATCTTGATTTTCTTATGAACTAACATACATAAATCTCTCAATTGTTCATAATGTGTAAGAAATGGCATTTGACTCAATCCTATGACCCTTAGTATACGACAATAGCAGTGGTGTGATGCCGACAGCATTGCTTTCTTTATGACACACTCATTGTTTTGAACAGGGCGAAAGAGCATCTGTCCTTTACAAATACATTATTGCCATGGTCAAAGACAAATGCTGCCAAAAGTCAGCAAATGAGAAAAGCAGTTGTTACACTGCAATGACAGAAACTTTGAACCTAAGGCCAAACAGGACTGTGACTCTCATATATGTCCATGAATAGGCTATACATTGTCACAATCTTTCACTATCTATCTTCCTTCCTTCCTTCCTCTCTCTTCTTTATCTCACACCTCTCTGTCTCTTTTTGCCATTATCCCCATCTCTTTCTCCTCTCCTATCTTTCTCTCTCTTCAGTCACCATGTAGCATTCTCCTATCTTTCTCTCTCTTCAGTCACCATGTAGCTTTATAAATAACTGCTGGCAGCAGCCAGGACCACTAGACAGTTTTGCTAGAGCATGTAAGCATGGATTTGTTTAGTCCCTAGCCCTTTTCCCTCCTATACTGGGGTTCAAGTTCAAGTCAAGTTTAAACCCTGCCAGGTTGGGATATAACCAACTATTGGTATTCTCTATTTTGTTCTACTGAGCTATATGGAATTGTTTTAAGAAGGTCATACCAAGGAACATTTAGCTATTTGATTTTGAATTTTAAGACCCCTTGAATTATCCCCAACATATATTTTTAAAATAATTTAATAAAAAAATATTTTGAGCCTTACTGCTATTAGCCTATACAAGCGCATTGAATAACAGATTCACTACATGGAACAACAGATAGCCCCTAAAAAAATATAAAAATGTTCTGAAGTGTCTCTCCTATATCTATTCTCAAACTATTGTAGGCTTAGGGTTTTACCATTTCTGCCACCTGGTGACCTTTTGCAGATACAACAGCATCCACTTTGTTTGTTTTAAAAGGCCTTGTAGTCCACCTCTAGAATGTTTAGAAGGCTGGAATTTCCTCACTAGTTTTCAAAATTATTTTTGTTTTTCATGCCGATAGGCTAAATGTCAGGAAATATTTCAAAATTATTTTTGTTTTTCATGCCAATAAGGCTAAATGTCACGAAATGGTTGGAACAGACAAATTCTGCAACAAACTCTAGGCCAATGCCTTGAGCTATACTGAGATGGAAAAAATATATATTGGGGACAAAGACACGTTGTTCGTAGTCTTGACCACTTGTTTGGTTTATTGCTAGAACGATATAATTCTGGATTGTAAGTATATGCATGTCCCTTAAGGTCCTTGTGTAATTGTAATTTGATATTGTACCCCCTAGCTCGATTGTCTATTGTTTGTAATCTATGTATGCTTGTGTTCCCTCATATGCTTTATGTGTTGATTTGTTATTAATTTAAAAAAAAGAATATTACGTTGTCTTGTAACGCCTTGTGTTAACCCGCCCTGTTCTCCTGACAAAGAATGTGATTGGACAATGTCTGACATAGAATTGGCGCGTGCACTTGTCAATCATTTAACCGGCCGCTAGCTGTCCAATGTTATTCGCTAAGGGGGAGACGCATTCACGTTTCATTGGGCAAAATAACACGTATCACTTCACCCGGAAGTAATGGAGAAGCGTTTCGTAGGTTACATAAGCGTGAATAGTTTTGTTATTTCATAGCTAACGTTTTATTATTTCATAGCTAACGTTTTATTATATATATATTTAATATATCCATGCTGTGGACATATAGTGCTTATGTTTAGTTAACAACCTGACGTTGAAGTTGGTCTTTCAGAATAATGCAAACTTTGAAAGGAGTCAGACACTTGATGACATCAGCTACCATGAAACAAGCAGGTAAGAATGAATCCTTTCTTGATCGTCAGAACTTATGGGAGCTGTCTTGACATGAACTTAGTGAATTCATTAGTGTGTTGTTTGTTTGTTGAGCTTCTTATAACACTTCCTCAAGCACTATTACTGATTGTTGTGGCATGTTAAATGCTTAGTAATGCGTCTTAACAGTAATTGCCCTTCAGTGACAGAGTTCAATATGCCAGTGCCGTGGGGAGAGATAAGGGGCAAGGTCTGGGGTCCTGACCATGGTCGACCAATACTCTGCCTGCACGGCTGGGCAGACAACTGTGGCACTTTCAACACCCTCATTCCACTGCTGCCAAAAGGTGTGTAGGCTGCCTGCCTGCTAGATCAGCACAGAGAATTATACAATAGATTCATGAGAACTTGTCATTGGAATTGGAAGGACATTCAGTTGCATAGTTGTTCAGTACAGAGGGAGTCAGGCTCTTACAGTCTCTCTCTCTCTCTTTCTCTCTTTCTCTCTCTTCTCTCTCTTCTCTCTCTCTTTTTTATATATATATACATACAGAGTGGAAGTGTGTAGCTGTGGATATGGCTGGCCATGGCCTCTCCTCCCATAGACCTCCTGGAGTCTTCTACAGCTTTCCTGCTTATGTGGCTGACATACGGCGAGTCATTGGAGGTATTAATAATTATTCAAATGAATTTAGTGGATGCATATATTTGTCCTATTTCACACAGGCACAAGTGTGTTTTAATACAAATGTGTGAATTGAAAATGTGTTTTTTTGCATATCCCACTCTCTCTGAGACACCCTCTGAGAATGGGGTCATGGCTGCCTGGAGGCGACCCTGGAGCAATTAGGGTTAAGTGCCGACCTTTCGGTTACTGGCTCACTGCTCAAGCCGCTAGGCTACCTGCTTGTTTGAGCTTATTCAGACCAATGTGACCTTTGCTCCAGTAAGAGCTGAAAAGCAACGATTGAAAGTAAAGTGAAGTTAGACACAGCTATATGAGGTTTCCTCATTCTTTCTCTCCTAGGTAGGTGTAATTTTAAAGTATGAAGCTACATTTAGCAGATTATCTCTCTATCTAATCCATTGAAATGGTTTGCAGCTCTCCAATGGAAGAGATTCTCTATTATCGGACACAGTATGGGTGAGTGACTGTTCATCTTCATCTCTCTTCCACTCATTGTGTTCTGATCAGACATTGTTGTTTTCCTTTCTGTACAGACATCTGATCATGTGCTCTCCATTGTACAGGTGGCAATGTAGCTGGAATGGTAAGCATCTTAAAAAAATAAGTATGTTAATGCTGTTTCATATCTGTGTGTCTCTTCGCAATGAACAATATCCAGAGACAGTACCTGTGTATGGTGTGTGTGTGTAACCATGTCCTGTTGTCTTTGTCCAGTTCAGTGCGTTGTATCCAGAGATGGTGGAGTCAGTGGTTCTCCTGGACTCCTATGGATTCTTACCCACAGACGCAGTACTGAAATAGTCAACTCTTTTATCATTTGCTCCTTGGAACTGTTCAGGACATCCACATTTTATGATGTCTCTCTACCATTGTGTCTCTTACCCTAGAAGGAATTGCATACGGTGATAAGACAGGGATTTGAAGGAATGCTTGAGTTTGAGAAGAAGAAAGATGAGAAGAAAGAGAAGGTTTACACCTATGAGAACGCATTGATGAGGTAAGACCACACTTCCTTGTTTTACAATGACACTTCTGTTATGTTGGGCTGTCTGGCCATAATCTCTCTGCTCTGATAATCATAGTCATTGCGTCACTCCTATGATGTGTTAATCACTTCCAGGCTTTTGGCAGCAAACCCCACTCTCTCGGAGCAGTCAGCCCACATTCTTCTAGAACGAGGACTCGCTCAGGTTGAAGGAGGTAAAATGATAATTCTCTCCCCCTCTCTCCCTATCTCATGTGGTCTTTTTTCTCTTTTCACTTTGTTTCTCCTTCTTGTCATCTGTCGTACTCATATCATTGTAATATAATAGTAATACTAACACTTCCTATTTTTCTTTCATAGGGGTGGTGTTCACCCGAGACTTTAGAATCAATCTGGTAAGACTAATCTTTTTGTGTTTAATAGTCCTCATAAACAATATTTACTTAAGTTGATTTGTATATTTGATCTGTTTCTAGGAATGTTAATGTGTTCTGTTTCAGAAAAACGTTGTGCGTGTCAGTCTGGAGCAGAGTCTGGAGTTGCAGTCCAGGATACAGGCCAGAGTTCTAGTAGTGCTGTAGGACACTCTCCCATCATTACACTATTTCACAATTATTACAGGATTATTACACAGTTTCTATTGTAAACTACACTTTACCACACCGTCAATCACTATTTTTTTTTTTTTACTGCTAATATGTTTTACTTGAAGAACTCTAATTCTCATGATAGGGCAGAGGAGGGGTTTGAGAAGATGTTTTCTGAACCACAACAGAAGACATTTACCTCAACGCTACTTCTAGGGTATAAAGACCAAAGCGTGAGTATACTTATGTATACACCTATTTACAAAGAAACAATGTCCTACTCACATTCTAATGTCACTTTTATGGTTGCGACTGAAACATTTTAGCGTAATATTTGTATGTTGTTACTACAGTCATATTGTGCGCTGCTCCTTGCAGCTACAGTACTGTATAGATGACAGTGGTAAAAGCTCAGCATCACAGAGAGGCAGTAAGAAAAGTTTTCGCTGCAAACACTGACCCACATACTGGCAGTCAGATTGGTCAAATGCAGTGTTTTTGGGAAAGAATAGTTTATATGTATTTGTTTTCAATCTCTCTCTCCCCCCTCTGTCTGTCTGTCTGTCTCTCTCTCTCAGGGCATGGTGGTTAACGTACCTGGTGATCATCATGTCCACCTGAACACCCCTGAGACTGTGGCTCAACTCGTCACTGACTTCCTCCAGAAAGAAGCTCCTTCACACAGCACTGCAGAGGATACACAGGCAGCCAAGTTATAATCCCCTGCCCCTCCCCCACGGTGTTAGTTAGTGTTTACAACTCTCAGATACATGCAGTGTGCCTGTAGCCTTCCGGGTGCCATCCATCCATTCATAACATGAGCAGTATTAAAGGTAGACTCAGCGACATGGCGTAGATGCAAAAAGTAAATAGCATAGTGGGTACATTTCCGCAACAATTCCTGGTGAACCCGTGAGCTGGACTGTGTGAGAGCGAAGTCTTGTATCTCACTCATCTCAATATCTGCGGTGCTGCCCGTGTCAACGTCATTCTGCTGAATCTACGCATAATATGAGACTGGATCAGTTTACAAACCTGTGGACACAGAATAAATTGCTACTACTAAACAGACTTTAAAGACTTTGAGACCATAATATTTATTATATTGTGCTGTATCTAAAACACACCAATACTTTTTTAATGGCAGTCTGTCGAGCTAGAATACTTGATGTTTACCAGTTTCTGTAAGTCATGTCTTTTTAGAACTGGGCTGTTTTCTCCCAGCTGATGACCCAGTGATGCCTTACAGTGCCTTGCTACTGGTCAGAACCTATTGAAATGCATTCATATTTTAATAAATCACACATTTTTATAAAACATTTTTTTTTATAGGATTCGGCTTCACACCAATCAGATGCAGACCTACATTTCCACTTCCTGGATGTGGCCCAATGAGAAGTGGATTAGAGGTTGATCTATTAAGCTTATCTTTCTTATCATATGGACCTAGAGCTGAGTAACAATCATTCAACTAATTGGACAAAGGCTTATTCCTGGTACAGTTTGACAATAAATAGGTCATCCTTCCTGCTCTTCAGTCTTATTTTAGTCATTGTCTCAGATAAAAGTAATTGTCTCGGACGTCAAGAGAAAAAAAACATGACATGTTGTGCTTTGTAGATGAGCAGTCTCCTTATAAGGAAATCATATTGCTTCTTCCTGAGCGACGGATATGAAGGAGAACATTACCCTCTTACTCTGTGATGGTTTGTGCGTTAAATGAACTGGAATCGATTTCATGCAGAAGATGAAGGAGGCGACCGGAGACATCTGAAGGGTCCTGGCCCAAAAAAACACCACAATAACCGTTGCATAACATCCGCCTCCACCCATCACTAGGGCTGTTGTCATAGCAATGCCCCCCTCCTCCCCTCCCTTTGAATGTGACGTCAGAACCCAGAGCAGTATGATGAACCTCTCTATCATCTGTATAGAGAGATCACCTTGGATTATATTATACCATCCAGCTGACGGTTGTGCTGCATTAGA
This sequence comes from Oncorhynchus kisutch, assembly GCF_002021735.2. Classification (NCBI taxonomy): domain Eukaryota; kingdom Metazoa; phylum Chordata; class Actinopteri; order Salmoniformes; family Salmonidae; genus Oncorhynchus; species Oncorhynchus kisutch. Next base: position 72,573,638 of record NC_034174.2, on the reverse strand, counting down.
CCAATCCATCATCTGATTAGTGACTCCATTGCTCCTCCATTTTACACAAACATCATTTTCAGAGGAAGGCGGGCACAGCAGAGACCACAGGTATGTGCCGAAACCTGCTAGCTACTGTGCGATGATATTTTTTGTCATGATCATGTGCAGTTACTCTAGCAGCTAATGTGTGCAATCAGTTACAGTGGACATAATCTACTGACACAGTACAAGGATGGCGAAGCATGTTAGAGTATTTGAATGGCAATAGCCTGCCACAGCTAATATACCTTAACACAGAGGACCATTTTATAGTCAATTTTGACAGGGCAGTTGCTTGCACATAACAGTTGACGAGATTGTGAATAAGGAGTATGTTTCCAGGTTAAGCTGCACCATGTGTACAATAGGTATATTTTGTTTGGTATTTGATAATCAGCTCACACTCTAATGTCCCCCGTCCTCCTCCTGTACCACTCCGTAACAGTACCATGTCCTGGATGTTCCTGGACTGGTTCGTCCCCATCTACCTGCTGGTGTCGGTCCTGGTGCTGGCCGGCTTCGGCGCCTGTCTCTACTTCCTCGAGCCAGGGCTTCAGGACGCACACAAGTGGAGCAACAAGACTGTGAAGCACCATCCACTGGTGGTCAGCTTGAACAGCAAAGACGAAGATGGCAATGCCCTCATATGATATGACCACACACACTACGGGAAGGACAGAAGCTGACCACATGGAGTGGAGCTGCGACTGGAGGACCGCAGGATGGTAGATAGAGACAGACACCTCCTGAGAGGTTTGGGACGTGAGAGGCCTGACTGGGAAGAAACAGAATTGAGAGGAAGGCACTGTGGTCAGGTGATGTCACCCGTTGAAATGTGAAATAACGTTATCATCGAGAGGGGAAACAAAAAATGAGGTCATTTGAACAAAGGGATAGTTCCTGTTTTCATGTTCATATCTGTGCCATTTCATGATTGTGCCAATTTTTACATATCTTTTGTAACCAGACATTCACTGCATTTATCATGATGTTTATGTATCTTAGTGCATTTGAAGCTGACTAATAAAGTGCAATACATTTCTAAATGTTGAAACCACAAAATCAGTTTTCTGAAAATGTCAATATGGCAGCTGCTATCAAGATGTCTCTTGTTTGGAAGTATTTGTAAATGAAGTATTAGTATATAGTATTTGAATGAAACTGTCAATTGCTTTCAGGAATGATATCAGTTATGTGCCAAATAGATTGATGAATAAATTCTTCAAGATGCCAAAATAATCCATTCAGAGGTCGATCCTAAGAAAACATTTGTATTTTATTCTCATCACGCTGCCCTTTTTTACTGAAGGGTGGTGGGAAAAAAGTATGTATGTATCATTTTGCACTTTTGACCATGTTACCATAATTATATATTCATAAAAAATAACCAAATAAATGGATTTATCACCACTTGAATACCCCGTGTTATGCACTAATTCTCAGCCCTGGAAAAAGTAAAACACAAAAAGAGGAAAACTTTTCAAAGATTTGTTTCAAGATTCTCCACTGGGAAGCATTGTAGTCGTTTATCCACAGACACAGACTATGTTTCCCATAGACAAACAAAATGAGGAGGGTGGGAGTGGGTGAGTGAAACAGTGCAGCTTTAGATGAGAGGAATGGGGAGAATGTAACTTTGGTACACACGAATTCCAGCTGTTCTCCCTGTCCCTCTCCCTCTCTCTTTCTCTCTCTCTCTCGCTCTCTCTGTCTCTCACTGTCTCTCACTCGTTTTCTCTCTCACTCCATGTCAACGACCCAGATAGAGCCTATCGCATACACTCAGGTCAGTGCTTGTTTAACTGTATACTCATCTTTCTGTTTATTTTTAGTTGATCAGGCTTGCAGTCTTCTGTAATGCAATGTAATGCAGATGACTATTTGAGAATGCAAGTTTTCTGCAATGCTTTTTACATTAAAGTTATGTTTCTTACAGACTTACTGCCAAACGTACAATAAAATATATAAACATAAAATAAAAAAAATGAACATAAAATGTATTTCTCTCCCATTAACCTTCTCTCACTCCCTACTCATCAAAACTGTCAGGCTTTGCAGATACTCATAATTTCTCTTTGCAATGAGTTTTGATAACCACCTTGCAACTTTCACCTCTAAACAACCCCAGAGACACCTACAAGTCCCATCGCCCCTTCCTCTCCAGCTCTCACCTATTGTCACAAAGAAACCCATCCAGATCTCCTCCTTTGACTGCCAAGGACTCCATCTTCATACAGAAAGGACTCTTGGCAACAGGACAGCACATCCTATTCTAAAGCTCAAACCTGGTGTCTCTCCGACACTTCCTACTCCTAAGGTCAGGCTAGGCCCATCCCCAACACTTCTTACTCCAAAGCCTATTTGGAAAGTTCCTATTCCAAATCCTAGCATCTCTCCAAAAGTTCATATTCCAAATCATAGTGTTTCGCCACCACTTATCATTACAAACCCAGACCTCTCTCCAAGCCTTTCCATCCCAAAGATCCGGCTTGGCCCATCTCCAAAACTGTACTGTCAAACAATGCCATTGGAGAGCCAAGGCACAAAACAGACCTCCCCGGTGGCCAAAGAAATATGGGCCCGTTCAATCCCTATCTCTAGTACTAAAGGTCAGGCTGAGCATCGTAACAAGTGTTCCCCTAAACCAGCAACCCATGACATACTTGACCAAGAGGTTCTGATGGACTTTGTAACACGTTCTGGGTTGATGAAACCAACATCTTATTCTAGAGGTGTAGGCACACCGCCTGATACGTACACCCATTCCTCGCCACAATCTCAACAGCCAGGGGCCCACAGGACAAGAGGCATGAAGTCTCAGGACCCGAACTTGTTGCAGGCCAGGCTCGGACTAAGAAAAACAGGAAGGATAACAAAATCCAGTCCTGGGTTTCTTCTAGGTAAGGATGGCATTTCCAAGCAAAAAGTTGCTGACACAATATCTGAACCAAGACCAACTGACCTGGTAACCCCATCAGGTGCTGCTCTGTCAGGAGGTGTGGCAGCCAGACAAAATGTTGTCTCAAGGAGGAAAGTTCCAATTATTGTTGAGAATGATTCTCAATCAATTCATTTTCAGTTTAAGTCAAAGAGGGGTGGACAGGGGTCCCAATGTGGCCTTGCTTCACCAAAAACACAAAAACACATTGGACATCTTCAGAAGGGACTTCACTCTCAAGCTGCCAGCGTTTATGCTGGTCGAATACCTTTCAGTCAAAAGGAATACTGTCAAAGTGCTTCTCCTCCTATGCCTCCCAAGACACCATCTTGGAAAGAACACCTAAGTCGATCAACATCTGCAGCAGTTACAGAAGTCAAAAGAAGCAGCTATGACCTCAACCCTCGGGCAAAGAAGGGAGCAACATTCATAAAGGACTTTACCACCAAAGAGTCTCATCTGGAAGAGTCTACAAAGACAATCTTAGATGCTGCATTTCAACCTTTAGCACAAGCCAGCCCTACTGGAAAATACAAGAACCTCCAAAGACCCAAATTCTGGACTAGACCTCAGTGTCAAAGTCTACCGACCGATACACAAACCATTGAGAGGAAACAGAATCAATGTAACCAGTCAAATAGCAGCATTTTGATGGGTAGGTGTCTTTTAGAAGTCAGTCAGAAACAGGAAGCCCTTCAGTCTGGGGTTAAAAGGTCAAACAGCGACAACTCCCAGACATGTCTGGTGGTACCTCTGACACAGGGGGCCTCCCTCACACCCTCTACCCTGTCAGAGGCCCCTGAGAGATCAACTATTAAACATGGACAGGGCTTGGATTTGGACCATTGCCAAAATATCAATAGTGGTCAAGTTACAGAATCCACCAAACTCAATCTAGATGAATGTGTGCTGCACAGTGGAACCGTTCCCAAAATGTTCAGCCAATCACAGAAACCTATTTTACATCCTGTCCAATTGGCTTTGCGAATGGTGAAGAACAACGACGGAAATCACAAAGGAGTCCAAGGACTAAGGCCAGTTCATCTAGAACCCACCCAAACAGGTCCACCTCCACCACCTGACCATGAGAGGCCCAACATAAACCCATCAGAATATTTCTCAGAAGAATGGACTGTGCACTGGCCCCTGTCCATGGAGCGCAATGAGCAGCACAAAACACCACAGGTTGGCCCAGATTCAACAGAGGTCGCTGAGCAACCATCTCAACCCCAGAGCCAGGGTATAGACTGCTACATACCAGGAGAGATGGATATCTCACCATCACATGAATTGGATCACCCTCTTTCAAGCATGACATTTGTTGATGAAGAGGCAGAGCAATTACATGATGACATCACCACACCTCCTCGAGTGTATTTGTCAATGGGTGAGTAATGAGGAAAACGTTTCAAAGAAGGCCATGCACATGGTAGTGTAAACAAAATCGGATTTGTTGGTTATAATTTCTCTTTATTCAGACTTAACATATTACTCTGAAAGTCAGGATGAGAGAGAGAGAGAGAGAGAGAGAGAGAGAGAGGAGGGGGGTCAGAGAAGGCACTGGAGGGAATTTGAGACATGGCTCCTTATCAGAAGAGTAACAGACATGCAAAAACTGTGTGATAAAACCAAGTTTGGGGGAACAGTGTAGTAAAGTGAGTGACACATGACACAACGCAAAAAGTCTGTACACCATGTAGACTAGAGAGAACAAACAAATTTAGACAACATGAACACAAAAGACATCAGTGTGAGAACCTAAGAGCTGACAACAAAACGCCATATATGTGAGTATGGTACTATTTGATCATTGGATGCAAATGCTTCTCCTTTCAATTTTGTGGTGTGCTGTGACTGATTCAATGCATTTTGAAATATGGAATGTTGTAGTTAGGCCCAGGGCTGGGGAGTAACTGATTACATGTAATCTGAAGGGGAAAAACTGTAACTGTAATCAGTTACGTTACCAGCAAAAATATTGTAATCAAATTACAGATACTTTTGAAAAAAGCATAATTACTTCTTGGATTACTTTTAAATTCAGAAAGGATGTTTGCAGAAGAAATACATTATGATGCCTTTCAGCATTAAAAAAAGGTGAAAGTTTAGGTTTGTTCCACCTGAGAGAGTCTGACCACAAGTCAGAGACCACTAAGATGACACACCAAGTGTGTTTGATGGATCCTTTTCTCTTCTTCTAATGCCTCTTAATGGGTAAGTAGGCTAATCCAAAAGTAATTCAAAGTAATCAGATTACACTTTGGGTAATCAAACAGTTACTTTACTGATTACAATTGTGGACAGGTAACTAGTAATGGATTACATTTAGAAAGTAACCTAACCAACCCTGGTTTGGCCTACAGTGAATTATACAATACCAATGACATTTTGTTTGGTTGTTACTTTTTAGTTTACACACAACAATTTTATATATATTTTTATCATTCATGTATACAGACTTGCTATTAAGCATTTCATGAGAATTGTCTGTCATGACTTTAAGTTACCAAAATGCAAATGAAAGAAATGATGAAACATGAGACATGACTAATCTCGATAAATAGGCTACATGGATCAATATATTTTTCATGCAGATTTTTTATAGATTTTTGCCAATTACAATTTGGTCTAATCAAATACTGATTGGTTGTGCAAAAATAACAAAAAATACTCAGGTGATGCCAAAAAGGTTGCCTAGGGACAAGTTTCTGTTTGAGCATGCGTTCTGCATCACCTCTCTCTCATCTTGTCGCCTTGGTAACAAAAGGGGGGGGGCTCTCGACTAGAGAGAGAGAGAGAGAGGGGCAGAGAGGGACGGAGGGAAAGAGGTACTCAGACAAATCACACGACCCGTTTCCTATATCTTTGCTTCTCTATGTTGGACATCTATCGTTTATTCTTGAGCATTGGGTTGAAAGACTAGTCGAAATTTTCACTAGCGCGGAACATAACTATTTTGGAAATTGAATCTATAAACAGGAATCGGTAAGTCGCGCAACAATCAACATCACAGCAGACGAATGCGGACAGCTAGCATACCTAACGTTAGCTAGCTAACTTAGCATCATTTATCCAGCATGGATGGAGCCGGGACAATGGGTTGGTTAAACAGGTTTTGGGATGTAGGTAATCAGCTGTTATCGTGTAGCTTGTGAGGTTAAACATGATCGGGGTTATTGTTCAGGATATTTATGATCAAGCTAGCGAAATGTGGATTGATCTGGCTAGCCTTCAGTCAGACCGTAGAAACGACGTTAAAACGTAAATGAACCCTCCTCAGTTTGCGGAGCACAGTGGGAAATATGGCCCTAATTGTCGCCATCAGAAATCATACAAAGATACAATGTGGACGCTCTAACATCATCATTGTAGTCTATCTTTGATGGGATGACAGACCACACATTCAGCCAGAGAATTTAGATTTAAATTTGAGATATGATTTATGACAAAAAAGAGAGGTTATACCAGCTGAAATGACATAGGGGGAGCTTAGTTGAGGCCAAATATGTATTTGTGTATTATTTTGTGTAGATCTAGCTATCATTTGTGATACCACTCCAAATTTTGAGCAGGCTTTGCATAATCTGTCAGAAGCCTATTTGATGTTGTGTATGCCTGTTTTATGTGCAGACTATTTGTGTGTGTGTGTGTGTGTGTGTGAGCAAGAGAGAGACAGCAAGCGACAGAATATGGTTATTCATTGATGCTCTAAATTCAACTGACAGACTCTGCTTTTCTGACCTGTGATCTACAGTACCAGTCAAAAGTTTGAACACACCTACTCATTCCAGGGTTTTTCTTTATTTTACTATTTTCTACATTGTAGAATAATAGTGAAGACATCAAAACTATGAAATAACACATATGGAATCATGTAGTAACAAAAAAAGTGTTAAACAATAGATGATATATTTGTGATTCTTCAAAGTAACCACCCTTTGACTTGATGAAAGCTTTGCACACTCTTGGCATTCTCTCAACCAGCTTCATGAGGTAGTCACCTGGAATACATTTCAATTTTTTTATTTATTTCACCTTTATTTAACCAGGTAGGCTAGTTGAGAACAAGTTCTCATTTACAACTGCGACCTTGCCAAGATAAAGCATAGCAGTGTGAACAGACAACAACACAGAGTTACACATGGAGTAAACAATAAACAAGTCAATAACACAGTAGAAAAAAAGAAAGAGTCTGTATACATTGTGTGCAAAAGGCATAAGGTGGTAGGCGAATAATTACAATTTAGCAGATAATTAACAGGTGTGCCTTGTTAAAAGTTCATTTGTGGAATTTCGGCATGGCCGATTAATTTGGGCCGATTTCAAGTTTTCATAACAATCAGTAATCTGCATTTTTGGATGCCGATTATGACCCGATTACATTGCACTCCAGGAGGAGACTGCGTGGCAGGCTGACCACCTGGTACGCGAGTGCAGCAAGGAGCCAAGGTAAGTTGCTAGCTAGCATTAAACTTATCTTATAAAAAACAATCAATCTTAACATAATCACTAGTTAACTACACATGGTTGATGATATTGCTAGTTTAACTAGCTTGTCCTGTGTTGCAAATAATCAACGCGGTGCCTGTTAATTTATCATCAAATCACAGCCTACTTCGCCAAACGTGTGATGATTTAACAAGCGCATTTGCGAAAAAAGCACTGTTGTTGCACCATTGTACCCAACCATAAACATCAATGCCTTTCTTAAAGTCAATACACAAGTATGTTTTTTAAACCTGCATATTTAGTTAAAAGAAATTCATGTTCGCAGGCAATATTAACTAGGGGAATTGTGTCACTCCTCTTGCGTTCTGTGCAAGCAGAGTCAGGGTATATGCAGTAGTTTGGGCTGCCTGGCTCGTTGCAAACTGTGTGAAGACCATTTCTTCCTAACAAACACTGTAATTAATTTGCCAGAATTTTAACATAAATATGACATAACAATAAAGGTTGTGCAATGTTACAGCAATATTTAGACTTATGGATGCCACCCGTTTGATAAAATACGGAAAGGTTCCGTATTTCACTGAAAGAATAAACGTTTTGCTTTCAAAATGATAGTTTCCGGAGTTTACCATATTAATGACCTTAGGCTTGTATTTCTGCGTGCTTATTATAGTTAAGTCTATGATTTGATATTTGATAGAGCAGTCTGACTGAGCGGTGGTAGGCAGCACCAGGCTCGTAAGCATTCATTCAAACAGCACTTTCCTGTGTTTGCCAGCAGCTCTTCGCAATGCTTGAAGCACAGCACTGTTTATGACTTCAAGGCTATCAGCTCCCAAGATTAGGCTGGCAATACTATAGTGCCTATAAGAACATCCAATAGTCAAAGGTATATGAAATACAAATGATATAGAGAGAAATCGTCCTATAATTCCTATAATAACTACAACCTAAATCTACTTAACTGGGAACATTGAAGAATCATGTTAAAAGGAACCACCAGCTTTCATATGTTCTCATGTTCTGAGCAAGGAACTTAAACATTATCTTTTTTACATGGCACATATTGCATTTTTACTTTCTTCTCCAACACTGTGTTTTTGCATTATTTTGTTTCATTATATATTTGAGACTAAATGTATTTGTATTTATGTATTAAGTTAAAATAAAAGTGTTAATTCAGTATTGTTGTAATTGTCATTATTACAAATATATAGATTTAAAAAAATCGGTATCAGATTTTTTTGGTCCTCCAATAATCGGCATCGGCATTGAAAAATCATAATTGGTCGACCTCTAGAAGATAGCCCTATTTGGTAGAAGACCAAGTCCATGTTGTGGCAATAACAGCTCAAGTAAGCAAAGAGAAATTACAGTTTATCATTACTTTAAAACATGAAGGTCAGTCAATCTGGAAAATCTCAAAAACTTTAAAAGTTTCTTCAAGTGCAGTCGCAAAAACCATCAAGCGCTATGATTAAACGGGCTCTCATGAGGACCTTCATGGTTGAATTGCTGCAAAGAAACAACTACTAAAGGACACCAATAATAAGAAGAGACTTGTTTGGGCCAAGAAACAAGAGCAATGGACATTAGACCGGTGGAAATCTATCCTTTAGTCTGATGAGTCCAAATTTGAGACTTTTTGTTCCATCTGCTGTGTCTTTGTGAGATGCAGAGTAGGTGAACGGATGATCTCTGCATGTGTGGTTTGCGCTTAGTGGGACTATCAGTGGTTTTTTTAAAGGACAATGGACCAATACAATTCCAGGCTGTTTAAGTGCTCTTTGACCAAGAAGGAGAGGGATGGAGTGTTGCATCAGAGGACCTGGCCTCCACAATCATCGACCTCAACCCAATTGAGATGGTTTGGGATGAGTTGGACCGCAGAGTGAAGGAAAAGCAGCCAACAAGTGCTCAGCATATGTGGGAACTCCTTCAAGACTGTTGGAAAAGCATTCCAGGTGAATCTGGTTGAGAGAATGCTAAGAGTGTGCAAAGCTGTCATCAAGGAAAAGGGTGGCTACTTTGAAGAATAAACATCTAAATTATATTTTAATTTCTTGAACACTTTTTTGGTTGCTACATGATTCCATATGTGTTATTTCATAGTTTTGATGTCTTCACAATTTTTCTACAATGTAGAAAATAGTAAAAAATAAAGCAAAACCCTTGAATGAGTAGGTGTGTCCAAGCTTTTGACTGGTATTGTATGTCAAGGCATATGGATGATCTCATACTCATACACAGAAGCAGCTAAGTTTGTATGCCCTGTAGTGTCCTAGGCTCAAATTGCGCATGCATAGCCATATGTCTGTTTTCATCGCCATCTGTTGTACAGTAGTGCACTATTTACTGTGGTAAACCAGTCTGCTACAGGTATCATTCTCTTTACAGTGCCTTCAGAAATTTGCCATACCTGTTTATTTATTCCACATTCTATTGTGTTACAGTCTAAATTCAAAATGGATTAAATATTTTTTTAATCTCACTCATCTACACACAACACCCCATATTGACAAAGTAAAAATATGTCTTTCAAAATGTTTGCAAATATATTGAAAATGAAATAAATATCTAATTTACGTAAGTATTCACATCCCTGAGTGTTAGAATCACCTTTGGGAGCGATTACAGCTGTGAGTCTTTCTGGGTAAGTCTCTAAGAGCTGTGCACACCTGGATTTCACAATATTTGCACTAGAGGTTACCGATTTAATCGGCATGGTTAATTAATTGGGGCCGATCTCATGCTTACATAACAATCGGTATGCCGATTATGGCCGATTACATTGCAATCCACGAGGAAACTGTTACGCGAGTGAAGCAAGGAGCCAAGGTAAGTTGCTAGCTAGCATGAAACTTATCTTATAAAAAACAATCAATCTTCACATGATCACTAGTTAACTACACATGGTTGATGATATTACTAGGCTAACTAGCTTGTCCTGCGTTGCATATAATCAATGCGGTGGCTTTTAATTTATCATCGAATCAAAGCCTACTTCGCCAAATGGGTGATGATTTAACAAACGCATTCGCAAATAAAGCACTGTCGTTGCACCAATGTACCTAACCATAAACATCAAAGCCTTTCTTAAAATCAATACACAGAAGTATATATTTTTTAAACCTGCATATTTAGTTCAAAGAAATTCATGTTAGCAGGCAATATTAACTAGGGAAATTGTGTCACTTCTCTTGCGTTCAATGCAAGCAAAGTCAGGGTAAATGCAACAGTTTGGGCTGCCTGGCTCGTTGCGAACTAATTTACCAGAATTGTACATAATTATGAGATAACATTGAAGGTTGTGCAATGTAACAGCAATATTTAGACTTAGGGTTGTCACCCGTTTGATAAAATACGGAACGGTTCCGTATTTCACTGAAATAATAAACGTTTTGTTTTCGAAATGATAGTGTAACGGTCGTTGATGGTGGAAGAAGTTGAGGACCAAGGTGCAGCGTGGTATGTGTCCATATTTATTAGAATGAACACGGAAATAACAAAATAAAGATAAACGCCCAAAAACAGTTCTGGCTGGTACAGACACAACAGAAAACAGAAAATAATCACCCACGAAACACAACAGAAAACAGGCTCCCTAAATATGGTTCTCAATCAGGGACAACGATTGACAGCTGCCTCTGATTGAGAACCATACCAGGCCAAACATGGAAATAGCAAATCATAGAAAAACTAACATAGACAACCCACCCAACTCACGCCCTGACCATATTAAAACAAAGACATAACAAAAGAACTAAGGTGACAGTACCCCTCCCCCCCAAAGATGCGGACTATGGCCGCAAAACCTGAACCTATAGGGGAGGGTCTGGGTGGGTGTCTGTCCGCGGTGGTGGCTCTGGCGCGGGACGTGGACCCCACTCCACCATAGTCCTTGTCCGTCTCTTAGCCCGCCTCCGTGGCCTCTTAAGAGCGGCGACCCTCGCCGCCGACCTCGGACTGGGGACCCAAGCCAAGGGTCCCGAATGGACGGGAGATTCCGGCAGCACCGGACAGACGGGAGACTCCGGCAGCTCTGGAGTGAAGGGCGGTTCTGGCAGCTCCTGGCTGACTGACGGCTCTGGCAGCTCAGGACAGACGGGCGACTCTGGCAGCTCAGGACAGACAGGCGACTCTGGCAGCTCAGGACAGACGGGTGACTCTGGCAGCGCTGAGCAGGAGGAAGACTCTGACAGCGCTGAGTAGGTGGGAGCACCTGTAGGAAAGAAACGGAGAGACAGCCTGGTGCAGTGGGCTGCCACCGGAGGGCTGGTGCGTGGAGGTGGCACCGGATAGACCGGACTGTGAAGGCGCACTGGAGCTCTCGAGCACCGAGCCTGCCCAACCTTACCTGGTTCAATGCTCCCCGTAACCAGGCCAGTGCGGCAAGATGAAATAGCCCGCACTGGGCTGTGCTGCGGGCGAACCGGGGACACCATGCGTAAGGCTGCTGCCATGTACCCTGGCCCGAGGAGACGCACTGGAGATCAGATGCGCTGAGCCTGCTTCATGGCACCTGGCTTGATGCCCACTCTAGCCCGGCCGATACGAGGCGCTGCTATGTATCGCACCGGGCTATGCCTGCGCACCGGGGACACAGTGCACCTCACGGCATAACACGGTGCCTGCCCGGTCCCTCTCTCTCCACGGTAAGCACGGGGAGTTGTCGCAGGTCTCCTACCTGACTTCGCCACACTCCCCGTGTGCTCCCCCCCAAGAAATGTTTGGGGCTGCCTCTCGGGCTTCTAACCGTGCTGCTGTGCTGCCTCCTCATACCACCGCCTCTCGGCTTTCGCTGCCTCCAGCTATGCCTTTGGGCGGCGATATTCTCCAGCCTGTGCCCTGGGTCCCTTGCCGTCCAAAATCTCCTCCCATGTCCAGGAGTCTTGCGCTTTTGGCCGCTGCCCGTTACCACGCTGCTTGGTCCTTTGGTGGTGGGTAACGGTCGTCGATGGTGGAAGAAGTTGAGGACCAAGGTGCAGCGTGGTATGTGTCCATATTTATTAGAATGAACACGGAAATAATAAAATAACAAAGAGAAACGACTGAAAACAGTTCTGGCTGGTGCAGACACACAACGGAAAACAGAAAATAATCACCCATGAAACACTAACAGAAAACAGGCTCACTAAATATGGTTCTCAATCAGGGACAACGATTGACAGCTGCCTCTGATTGAGAACCATACCAGGCCAAACACAGAAATAGCAAATCATAGAAAAACTAACATAGACAACCCACCCTGACCGTACTAAAACAAAAACATAACAAAAGAACTAAGGTCAGAACGTGACAGATAGTTTCCGGATTTGACCAAATTATGACCAAAGGCTCATATTTCTGTGTTTATTATATTATAATTAAGTCTAAGATTTGATATGCGGTGGTAGGCAGCAGCAGGCTCGTAAGCATTCATTCAAACTTTACTGTGTTTGCCAGCAGCTCTTCGCAATGCTTGAAGCACAGCGCTGTTTATGACTTCAAGCCTATCAACTCCTGAGATTAGGCTGGCAATACTATAGTGCCTATAAGAACATCCAATAGTCAAAGGTATATGAAATACATATGGTATAAAGAGAAATAGTCAACACGTCAAAATTCCTATAATAACTACAACCTAAAACTTCTTAACTGGGAATATTGAAGAACTGGGAATATTGAACCACCAGCTTTCATATGTTCTGAGCAAGGAATTTAGACGTTAGCTTTTTACATGGCACATACTGCACTTTCACTTTCTTCTCCAACACTGTTTTTGCATTATTGATTTGAAACTAAATAGATTTTATTTATGTATTTTAAGTTAAAATAAAAGTGTTCACTGTTCATTCAGTATTGTTGTAATTGTCATTATTACAAAATATATATATATATAGCCGATTAATCAGTATCAGTTTTTTTGGTTCTCCAATCAGTATCGGTATCTTTGAAAAATCATAATCGGTCGACCTCTAATTGCACATTATACTTTTTTTTAAATCTTCAAGCCATTTTCAAGTCTTGCCATAGATTTTCAAGCCGCTTTAAGTCAAAACTGCCACTCAGGAACATTTCATGTCGTAAACCAGAGTAGTGGGACAAAGGTACGGGACTGTAGGCAGGCTTAGAGTCAGCCAGGCAGAAAACTAGGAAATAGGCACTATGGACAAGACAGGAGCAAGGGGAAAAACAGGAGACAAAGGGCTGTGAGACGTGTTTAATTCTGGACACATGAAAGGTAGGATGTATACGAAGGGTCCGGGGCAACAGAAGACGAACAGCAGAGGGGCTAATGATTGGAGATGGGGAAATGGGCCGATAAACCGGGGGAAGAGATTGCAGGATTCCACCCGGAGGGGCAGATCCCAGGTGGACAGCTATACTTTCTGCCCGAGATGATACCGGGGAGCCAGTGTCCGGTGGCGATCCGCTTGTCGTCGATACCTGGAGGTGGTCTTGAGGATGGGCCGACCGGCCTCTCCAAACTTCTGGGCAGAAGGTATGCCACCCTCCTTCGGCTGGGAACGATGTACCTCCCGGACCTGTTTCCCTATTCTCTAGCTGTGTGCCGTTGCCAGGCACGAGGTGGGAAGGATAGTCTCAGGCTCCGGGGTAATAGCCGTGGGGCTATAACGGCGAGACAGTGCATCTGGCTTGACATTCTTGGATCCTGGCCGATATGAGAGGGAGAAGTTGAACCGTGTGAACAGCAGGGCCCATTTATAGCTTGCCTGGAGTTGAGGCATTTGGCGGTGCGGGGAGATACTCCAGATTTTTGTGGTCGGTCCATACGATGAACGGGTGTTCTGCTCCTTCCAGCCAGTGCTTCCATTCCTCCAACGCTATCTTCACTGCGAGAAGCTCACTATTTCCCACATCGTAGTTTTTCTCCATGCGTTGAGGTGATGGGAGAAAAAGGCACAGGGATGTAGCTTCAGGTCCAGGGCAGAACGCTGGGACAGGACCGCCCCCACTCCTACATCAGACACATCGGCCTCCACCACGAACTGACGGGAAGGGTCAGGATGATCCAGGATGGGAGCAGTGGTGAAGCGGTATTTGAGGTCCCGGAACGCCCGGTCAGCAGCAGGAGACCACGTGAACAGAACCTTGGGAGAGGTGAGTGCTGACAGGGGGGAAACCAGGGTGCTGTAACCCTGGTGATAGACGTTGGCGAACCCCAGGAAATGTTGTAGCTGCACCCTGGACAAAGGCTGGGGCCAATCCACCACCTCCCTCACCTTCCTGGGATCCATCTGAACACTCCCAGCAGAGATGATGTACCCCAGAAAGGGGATGGTGGAGTGATGGATCTCGCATTTCTCTGCCTTAACAAACAACTGGTTTTCCAGGAGGTATTGAAGAACCTATCGGACGTGGAGCACATGTTCTTGGGGGGAGCGAGAGAAGATGAGGATGTCTTCAATGTAGACAAAGACGAACTGGTTCAACATGTCGCGGAGAACATCATCATGAGTCTGGAACACAGCAGGGTCGTTGGTGAGGCCAAATGGCATGACCAAATACTCGTAAGGGCCGCTGGCCGTGTTGAAGGCAGTCTTCCACTCATCCCCCTCCCGTATCAGCACCAGGTGGTAGGCGTTCTGTAGATCCAGTTTAGAAAACACGGTGGGTCCCTGGAGCGGCTCGAAGGCCGAAGAGATGAGTGGTAGCAGGTAGCGGTTCTTCACCGTTATGTCATTGAGTCCCCGGTAGTCGATGCACAGGCGCAGCCTATTGTCCCTCTTCTCCACAAAGAAGAACCCTGTGCCGGTGGGAGAGCACGAAGGACATATAAATCATGCAGTTAGGGAGTCTCCAATGTAGGTGTCCATAGGCTTGGTCTCTGGGCCCGACAGCGAGTACAGTCGTCCCCGGGGAGCAGTGGTGTTAGTGAGAAGGTCAATCCCGCAGTCATATGGTCGGTGCGGTGGAAGCGAAGTGTCCCGAGCCTTGTTGAACACCTCCCGAAGGTCCTTGTACTCCACGGGAATGGTGGAGATGTCCGGGGCACCTTCCAAGCTCCCAGGAAGACATCCCAGGGCATGTTGCGCTGACTTCAGACACTGGGCGTGGTAGAACAGACTCCAGCCCACGATGGCACCAGTAGGCCAGTTGATCAGGGGATTGTGTCGCTGAAGCCAGGAGAATCCCAAAACCATGGAAATCTGAGGGGACTTGATGAGCAGGATTTGAATAGTCTCGCTGTGATTCCCTGACACCCATAGGTTGATGGGAGTGGTAATATGAGTGACCTGGCCTATAGAGCGCCCGCATAGCGCTCTAACGTCCATGGCAGTGGAGAGGGGCTGAGTGGGGATGTTCAGCTCGGAAGCCAGGGTAGCGTCCAAAAAGAGTTAATGAGGACCCATAGAGATTTAGACTGGTTTCCCCACAGCAGAATGGCATGAAAAAGGGTGTGAGCAAGGGAGGCAGGAAAGTTCTCCATATATCCCACCAGACTACTCACTCTTACCATTGAGCCTGGTTTTTTTTAAAGGACAAGAGGACACAAAATTGCCAAGAGTCCCGCAATACAGACAACTCTTCGTGTTGATCCTGTATTGCCGTTCCGCTGGCGATAGCCCAGCTCTACCTAATCCTTGGGTTCACTCTGCAATGGGATCGTTGGGGACCTCCGGGTGACTCGGAGGCAAGGTGGAATCCCTGGACGTGCGAGCAAAGTTGAATTTCCTCTGCCTCCGTCGTTCCAGTAGTCGTCCATTGATTCGGATGGTAGGTAACTCCCGAGCTGCAAGCTCGTCCTTGACCTCCTCAGAGACACCGTGCAGGAACATATCGAACAGTGCTTCCTGGTTTCAAGCACTCTCCGCTGCCAACGTGTGGAAATCCCCCGCATAGTCTGCCACACTGCGGGAGTCTTGCCGAAGCTGAATCAGCTTCCGGGCAGCTTCTCTCCCAGAGAACGGGGCGTAAAAAACCTTCTTCATATCCTCCCACAAACCACTCTAGACTAACGCATAGGGCCGGCTGCTGTTCCCATACAGCAGTAACCCAGATGAGAGCCCTCCCGGACATCAGCGTGATGAGATAGGCTATCTTGGAGCGATCCAAGGGGAAGGAGGAAGGCTGAAGCTCGAAAGCGAGGGCACACTGGTGCTCGGCTCTCCATTGAAGCATTCCGGGGGGGGGGGGGTAAGTGGGGCTCCCGAGAAGGTGGAGTGACCGATGAGACGGTGCTGCTAGCAGCTGGGTTACTGAGGTGCTGTGGGGTTACCACCATGGTAGGCTGCCTCCCAGACAACCTGCGGAATTGCTCCAGCAAAATGTCTGATGCCCAGTCATGGCATTCAGCCAGCAGTTTGAGGAACTGCTTCGTTCAGCCACGAAGCAGTTCCTCATGCCTCCCAATGGTGGCCCCTTGGGAGGAGATGGTGTCGCAGGCAGAAAAATAGGAAACATGCACTATAGACAGGACAAGAGCAAGGGTAAAAACGCTGGTAGGTCTGAATGAACAAAACGAGCTGGCAACAGACAAATAGAGAACTTAGGTATAAATACACAGGGGATAATGGGGAAGATGGGCGACACCTGGAGGAGGCTGGAGACAATCATAAAGACAGATGAAACAGATGACAAGCATACCGATAACATGATGCAGCCACCATCTTGCTTATGTCATGGCTGTTGAAGGATGAGGACCAAGGTGCCCCGTGGTGAGCGTGCATCCTACTTAATTTAAGAAATGACGCAGACAAAACAATAAACAATACAAAACAACACGTTAAGCTTAAGGCTATTAAACAAAGTCAACTTCCCACAAACACAGGTGGGAAAAAGGGTACCTAAGTATGGTTCCCAATCAGCTGTCCCTGATTGAGAACCATACCCGGCCAAAACATAGAAATAGAAAATCATAGAAACACAAAACATAGAATGCCCACCCCAACTCACGCCCTGACCAAACCAAAATAGAGACATAAAAAGGAACTCTAAGGTCAGGGCATGACAGTACCCCCCCACAAAGGTGCGGACTCTGGCCGTAAAACCTATAGGGGTGGGTCTGGGTGGGCATCTATCCGCGGCGGCAGCTCAGGTGCGGGACGCAGACCCCGCTCCACCGCTGGCTCACCCCACTTTGGTGGCACCTCTGGTGCAGGGACCCTCGCCGCAGACCCCAGACTGGGGACCCTCGTAGCGGGCCCCGGACTGGGGACGTCGTAGCGGGCCCCGGACTGGGCGCCCTCATTGCGGGCCCCGAACTGGCGACCGTCGTCGCTGGAGGCTTCGGACTGGCAACCGTCGTCGCTGGAGGCTCGGGACTGGCGACCGTTGTCGCTGGAGGCTCGGGACTGGCTACCGTCGTCGCTGGAGGCTCCGGACTGGCGACCGTCGTCGCTGGAGGCTCGGGACTGGCTACCGTCGTCGCTGGCGGCTCCGGACTGGCGACCGTCATCGCTGGAGGCTCTGGACTGGCGACCGTCGTCGCTGGAGGCTTCGGACTGGCGACCGTCATCGCTGGGGGCTCCGGACTGGAGGGCGCCTCTGGAGGCTCCAGACTGGAGAGCTTCGCTGGAAGGTTCGGACCGTCGTCGCTGGAGGCTTCGGACGGTCGACCGTCATTGCTTGGGGCACCGGGCTGGAGGCCGTCTCTGGAGGTTCCGGGCTGGGTGCAGGCACCGTACTCACCAGGCTGGGGAGACACACAGGAGACCTGGTTCTGGGAGCAGGCACAGGACTCACCAGGCTGGGGAAACATACAGGAGGCCTCTTCCTTGGCCGAGGCACCGGATACACTGGGCCGTGGAGGCACACTGGCGGTCTCGAGCGCAGACCTGGCACCACCCGTTCTGGCTGGATGCCCGCTTCCACCCGGCACATGCGGGACGCTGGTACCGAGCACACCGGCCTGTGAATGCTCAGCCTCGACACAGTGCGCATCACCCCATAGCACAGGGACTGACCAGTCACATGCTCGCCACGGTGAGCACGGGGAGTTGGCTCAGGTCTCCAACCTGACTCAGCCACACTCCTCGTGTGCCCCCCAAACATTTTTTTTGGGGGGATGCCTCTTGGGCTTCCATGCCAGCCGTGCTCCCTCATAATGTTGCCTCTCCACCTTAGCTGCCTCCAGTTCCTCCCGTGGACGGCGATACTCCCCAGCCTGCCTCCAGGGTCCCTTACCATTCAGGATCTCCTCCCATGTCCAGGAGTCCTCTTTACAACGCTGCTTGGTCCTTTGGTGGTGGGAATTTCTATCACGGCTGTTGAAGAATGAGGACCAAGGTGCAGCGTGGTGAGCTTACATCTTACTTTATTTAAGAAATGACGCCGACAAAACAATAAACAATACAAAACAAACCGTGAAGCTTAAGGCTATGTGCCATCAAACAAAGTCAACATCCCACAAACACAGGTGGGAAAAAGGGTACCTAAGTATGGTTCCCAATCAGAGACAACGATAGACAGCTGTGCCTGATTGAGAACCATACCTGACCAAAACATAGAAATAGAAAATCATAGAAACACAAAACATAGAATGCCCACCCCAACTCATACCCTGACCAAACCAAAATAGAGACATAAAAAGGATCTCTAAGGTCAGGGCGTGACAGCTTAAAAATATGAAGAGTGGAACTCAGTGATGTGTTGTGTTGGAATTGCCCCAAACATAATGTTTTGTATTCAGGAGATAAAGTGAATTTCTTTTCACTCTCATTTAGGTTAGTATTGTGGAGTAACTACAATGTTGTTGATCCATCCTCAGTTTTCTCATATCACAGTTAGAGGTCGACCGATTATGATTTTTCAACGCCGATACCGATTATTGGAGGACCAAAAAAAGCCGATACGATAATTTGTATTTATTTATTTGTAATAATGACAATTACAACAATACTGAATGTACACTTATTATAACTTAATATAATACATCAATAAAGTCAATTTAGCCTCAAATAAATAATGAAACATGTTCAATTTGGTTAAAAAAATGCAAAAACAAAGTGTTGGAGAAGTAAAAGTGCAATATGCTCAGTGCTCAGAACATGAGAACATATGAAAGTTGGTAGTTCCTTTTAACATGAGACTTCAATATTCCAAGGTAAGAGGTTTTAGGTTGTAGTTATTGTAGGAATTATAGGACTATTTATCTCTATACCATTTGTATTTCATATACCTTTGACTATTGGATGTTCTTATAGGCACTATAGTATTGCCAGTGTAACAGTATAGCTTCCGTTCCTCTCCTCACCCCTCCTTGGGCTCGAACCAGGAACACATCTGACAACAGCCACACTCGAAGCAGCGTTACCCATCGCTCTACAAATGTCGGCCCTTGCAGAGCAAGGGGAATAACTACTCCAAGTCTCAGAGCGAGTGACGTTTGAAATGCTATTAGCGCTCAGCCCGCTAACTAGCTAGCCATTTCACATCAGTTACACCAGCCATTAGGCTGATAGGCTTGAAGTCATAAGCAGCGCTGTGCTTGCGAAGAGCTGCTGGCAAAACGCACAAAAGTGCTGTTTGAATGAATGCTTACGAGCCTGCTGCTGCCTACCATCATCGCTCAGTCAGACTGCTCTATCAAATCATAGACTTAGTTATAACACACAGAAATACGAGCCTTTGGTCATTAATATGGTCGAATCCGGAAACTATAATTTCGAAAACAAAACGTTTATTATTTTTGTGAAATACGGAACCGTTTGGTATTTTATCTAACGGGTGGCATCCCTAAGTCTAAATATTCTTGTTACATTGCACAACCTTCAATGTTATGTCATAATTACATAAAAGTCTGGCAAATTAGTTCGCAATGAGCCAGGCTGCCCAAACTGTTGCATATACCCTGACTCTACGTGCAATGAACGCAAGAGAAGTGACACAATTTCACCTGGTTAATATTGCCTGCTAACCTGGATTTCTTTAAACTAAATATGCAGGTTTAAAAATATATACTTCTGTGTATTCATTTTAAGAAAGGCATGGGTGTTTATGGTTAGGTACAGTTGTCCAACTACAGTGCTTTTTTCGCAAATGCGCTTTTGTTAAATCATCCCCCAGCGTTGCATCGATTATATGCAACACAGGACACGCTAGATAAACTAGTAATATCATCAACCATGTGTAGTTAACTAGTGATTATGATTGATTGATTGTTTTTTATAAGATAAGTTTAATGCTAGCTAGCAACTTACCTTGGCTTCTACTGCATTCGCGTAACAGGCAGTCTCCTTGTGGAGTGCAACGAGAGGCAGGTGGTTATAGCGTTGGACTAGTTAACTGTAAGGTTGCAAGATTGGATCCCATGAGCTGACAAGGTGAAAATCTGTCGTTCTGCCCCTGAACAAGGCAGTTAACCCACCGTTCCTAGGGCGTCATTGAAAATAAGAATGTGTTCTTAACTGACTTGCCTAATTAAATAAAGGTATAAAAAAATTATCTGCAAAATCGACACCCAAAAATACCGATTTCTGATTATTATGAAAACTTGAAATCGACCCTAATTAATTGGCCATTCCGATTAATTGGTCGACCTCTAATCACAGCGATTAAACTCTGTAACTGTTTTAAAGTCACCATTGGCCTCGTGGTGAAATCCCTGAGAGGTTTCCTTCCTTTCCGGCAACTGAGTTAGAAAGAATGCCTGTGTCTTTGTTGTGCCTGGGTGTATTAATTCACCATCACTACCTGACTGAGGCACCTTACAGATAATTGTATGTGTAGAGTACAGAGATGAGGTAGTCATTCAAAATTAATGTTAAACACTATTATTGCAGACAGAGTGAGTCCATGCAACTTATTATATGACTAGTTAAGTATATTTTTACTACAGAACTTATTTAAGCTTGCCATAACAAAGGGGTTGATTACTTATTGACTCAAGACATTTCAGCTTTTCATTTTTAATAAATGTATAAACATGTCTAAAAACATAATTCCACTTTGACATAATGGGATATTAGGTTTAGGCCAGTAACACAACATCTCAATTGAATCCCTTTTAAATTCAGGCTGTAACACAACGATATGTGGAAAAAGTCAAGGGGTATGAATAATTTCTGAAGGTACTGTACAATATATAGCCCAATGAAATAGGCCTAATAAAAGCATATTTTACCCTCCAGACATGTCAGAGTCCATTGTTCCCCCTGAAGTGAGACCCAAACCTGCTGTCCCTGCCAAGCCCCCTCATGTGGCAGCACCATCCCCCACAGCACCCCATGGACCATCAGGGCTAGGTGGTGGGTTCGGGGTTGATCGAGTTCCAGGGTTGGGACACTCTGGCAGTGGATCCACGTTGCTGGGATACATTGGGATTGACACCATCATCGAGCAGATGAGGAAGAAGACCATGAAGGCTGGTTTCGACTTCAATATTATGATAGTGGGTAAGTAAGGAAGGACAACCTCTTCAGTTTGTGTCTGGTATGATTGATATATTTAGTGTCTTTCAGAAGAGTACGTGAACCCATGGTGTGCTAGCAAACACAGAGACATGAAACATGAAATTAAGTCGTGCCTCTCCCTTGTTCTGTCTCTCTTCTCAACAACATCATGCCTCAAACCATGCTCTCCCTCCACTAACTCTCTCTCTCGCTCTCTCGCTCTCTCTCTCTCTCTCGCTCTCTCAGGTCACAGCGGGCTGGGGAAGTCAACGCTGGTGAACACGCTGTTCAAGTCCCAGGTCAGCAGGTGGAGCTCAGGATGGGGCGGCGAGCATAAGATCCCCAAGACAGTGGAGATCAAGGCTGTGTCCCACGGTGAGAGAGACATTTCCTCTAAGCTCTATATGTGTGTGTGTGAGCAAGAGAGAGAGGGATAGAGTGTGTGTGTGTGTGTGTGTGTGTGTGTGTGTGTGTGTGTGTGTGTGTGTGTGTGTGTGTGTGTGTGTGTGTGTGTGTGTGTGTGTGTGTGTGTGTGTGTGTGTGTGTGTGTGTGTGTGTGTGTGTGTGTGTGTGTGTGAGCAAGAGAGAGAGGGATGGAGTGTGTGTGTGTGTAAGCAAGAGAGAGGGAAAGAGTGTGTGTGCGTGCATGCGTGGGAGTGTTTGTGTGTGAGTATGTATGTATCTTCTACTGTTGATATTTGTCTTAGTTTGGCACAGCTGGCACGTGCAGCCCACATGGCATTCCAGACAGAGGAAGACTGTCTGGCCAAAAACACTGTACTGCTAGCTTTATTTCTGCATCGTTGCACATTTGTCATCCTCACTGACATCAAAGAAAAATCCCCATCTACAAGTCAAGGAAAAAACGTACATATCATTCATTGACTGCTTGCGTGTTTAACTTTTTGTCACCTGATTTTGGCAAAAGTACTTACAGTGTGAATGTTGTATTGAATGTGGTAATTGAATGTTGCAGTGATCGAGGAGGGCGGAGTGAAGATGAAGTTGACAGTAATCGACACACCGGGTTTTGGTGATCAGATCAACAATGAAAACTGGTGAGCATGTGGGAAGAATGTTCATTATTGTGCGCTTACACACAGTCTATGTTTTGTTTGGGGTCACTACATTTTTCAATTAGTTAAGCACAATGGCATGCATAGGATTTAGATTCAACCGTGCATATGATTCAGATAGGAATAGAACTGCCAAACTATAAAATATTTTTTACATACTGTACATTCTCCTTATCCTGACCGTACCCAACTACCCACCACGGCTATAATGGTTTTGTGTGTATTTATACTCTATATTCCTAACACCCACCTTGTTCCATTCATCTGCAGCTGGGATCCCATCTCCAAGTACATCAACGAGCAGTATGAGAAGTTCCTGAAGGAAGAGGTCAATATTGCCCGAAAGAAGCGAATCCCTGACACCAGAGTTCACTGCTGCCTCTACTTTATCTCCCCAACTGGACACTCGTGAGTTAAAAATAAATCATGTGATTCAGAAATAGAAATGTCCTAATTTAGAACATACTCAAATGTATGCATGAGTTACATCCACTTCTCTCTGATTGGCATTTACGTGTGCTCTCATGCATGGAAGCTCACGTACACACGCAGACTCTCTCTCAGTTCTCTATCTCATTTCTAATGAGTTTACTTCCAGCTGTACTGACATTTACTTTGAGATCTAAACACATTCTTGAGCTCCATCACAACACAACCAGGCAACATGGTTCGCTCCAACAGATGAAGCCCTCATCTGAACTGTGAAATTGCTCTATACATAAACAGTTGTTCTGTGTGCCATGTTCTTTTTCTTGCGTTGATCATTGCGACTAATTTTCAGTTTTCTGTTAACGGGATGTTTTCTGTGCTGTCACCTACACCCAAGGACCTCAATCAGGGACAGAACTGTTGTTCAATGAGCCTGTATCTGTCCTAAAGTCGGGAGACAGACATAGAACTCTTCTGAAAAGACTGGGTTTTGCCAGTCCTGCTGTAAGATTGCTAATTGTTATTAGTAATGTCTCTCTTTGTCTCTTTCTCTCTCTCAGTCTTCGACAGCTAGACATTGAGTTTATGAAGCACCTAAGTCGTGTGGTGAACATCATCCCCGTCATCGCCAAGTCTGACACCATGACCCCTGACGAGAAGAATGAGTTCAAACACAGGGTGAGGGATGAGAGACCTTGACCCTTGACCTCGATGAACCCTAATACAGTGGGGCAAAAAAGTATTTAGTCAGCCACCAATTGTGCAAGTTCTCCCACTTAAAAAGATGAGAGAGGCCTGTAATTTTCATCATAGGTACACTTCAACTATGACAGACAAAATGAGAAAAGAAATCCAGAAAATCACATTGTAGGATTTTTTATGAATTTATTTGCAAATTGTGGTGGAAAATAAGTATTTGGTCAATAACAAAAGTTTATCTCAATACTTTGTTATATACCCCTTGTTGGCAACGTTTTCTGTAAGTCTTCACAAGGTTTTCACACACTGTTGCTGGTATTTTGGCCCATTCCTCCATGCAGATCTCCTCTAGAGCAGTGATGTTTTGGGGCTGTTGCTGGGCAACACAGACTTTCAACTCCCTCTAAAGATTTTCTATGGGGTTGAGATCTAGAGACTGGCTAGGCCACTCCAGGACTTTGAAATGCTTCTTACGAAGCCACTCCTTCGTTGCCCGGGCGGTGTGTTTGTGGCCAATTAACCAAATCTAACATAGCCTATTAGCTAAAAATGTAACTCCAAACACATTTTTTGATAATAGTAGCTGTTTAGCTGGTTAAACAAAGGTTTGCCATTTATGTCCATGTCAAGAAAGTTTACGAACAGCCAGCGGCACTTGCTGCTACTGGTACTTGCGGGTGCTTTTTCAAAGCCTATGTCAGATACTCAAGTGAGTCTAATTAGCACCAATGAGTGTAATTAGCTCAATTAGGAGTTGAGAAATAATGTTGGCAAAGAAGATATTTTCCTATTTTCTACTGTAGATATGTAATTAAAAAAAAAAAAAGTCTGTTTCGCTAACGATATTCATAAAAACATTGGAATACATTTTTTTTTCTCACTTTTGTATATACTATATATATATACAGTGGGGTCTGAAATTATTTATACCCTTGTTAAAGATTAGCAAAAATTTGAAAGTAATACTTTTTTTCTCAAAAAGTCTAAATTATTGACTCCCCTGTTTTCAGTACTTTTTAATTCCTCACCTTGTGAGGGTAATGGCACTGAGCCTTTTTCTAAAATGTTTACTAAGTTGGAGATCACATTGGAAGGGATCTTAGACCATTCCTCTATATAGAATCCTCCCGAATCCTAGATTTCCTTTGTCTGCGCTTATGGACTGCCCTCTTCAATTCAACCCACCGGTTTTGAATGGGTTTCAAGTCCGGAGACTGAGGTTGCCATTGCAAAATTATGATTTTGTGGCCAATTAACCATTTCTTTGTGGATTTTGATGTTTTTGGCAAAAATATCCTGGAACTGGGTAAAGTTAATGATGCTGTTGACCTTAACAAGGGCCCCAGGACCAGTGGAATAGCCCATAACATCAAAGATCTTCCACCATATTTTACAGTAGGTATGGGGTTGTTTTCTGCTTATACATTATTTTTTAGACACCAAATCCAGCACTGGTGTGCGTGGCCAAAGAGCACTATTTTCATGTCATCTGTCTTAAGCACCAATTCCAATCCATGTACCAATGCTAGTGAGTAAACTCCAGGCGTTTAGATTTGTTGGGTGACATGAAAATAGAGCTCTTTGGAGCTCTTTGGTATCTATATTTTCGCGGACCCCCAGCTGTACTAGGGGCCGCGGACCCCAGGTTGAATATCCCTGGTCTAGATAGAAGTCATGGTAGAACTTGTTATGGATAACCAAGTCATGAGGGAACACATTATTCTAGTGCACATTAGGATATGTAACCTCTGCCTCCTCTTCATCTCTTAGGTGAGGAAGGAGCTGGAGACGCATGGGATTGAGTACTACCCGCAGAATGAGTTTGATGATGATATGGAGGATAAGAATGAAAATGACAAGATTAGGGTAATTTTTTAAATCCATGACCTTACATCCTACTGTAAAGGACTCAATCACTTCAATTGATTATGTCTCCCTAATACTCTTCCTCTCAAGTGGAATAATGTGAACATGAGATAAATCTGTACCTCTTTTTCTCCCATGCCTCAATGGTATGAGCATGCAAAATAGCAATTGCCAAAATGGTTAGGCAATTCAAATATTGAAATTAATTTCATATGAATATCAGACTATTTCTCTTATTCTATCTTTCTGGTTCTTTGTCATTTTAGCTCTCTTTTTGACACCCCTCCTCATAAGAAGAATAACTCCTGACTCTGTCTATTGCACGGGATTTGTAAATTTCTTATGTTTTCCTCGTCCAATTGAACCCTGTTTAAACGAGTCTGTTCACAGGAGGCCATGCCCTTTGCAGTGGTGGGCAGCGACAAGGAGTTCCAAGTTAACGGCAAACGGGTTCTGGGGAGGAAGACAGCCTGGGGTGTGGTAGAAGGTAGGTTTATTTATAACCTCAATATAATTAATTAGGTCCTATATTAATGCCAAGCGTATTATGTTGACCTTTCTCCTCAGAGAGGCAGAGGGAATGGATTTATGGAGGTTGTTATACTGTAGTTGGGCCAAAGCTTAGACATGTGAAGCAAATGTGATTCAGATTTTTTTTTTGCCAAATGGGTTCTTTCTTGTATTTTGTTGCAGTTGAAAATCCCAATCACTGCGAATTTGCTCTGCTACGAGATTTCCTCATCAGGTAAAGCAATCAATCGTACATTGATCTATCTTTTACTAATGCTTTATAGCTTTCCTATTCTTACAATACAATTACAGATGAGTCTCTTATGGCTTTGAAGTTGACTTTAGTAACCAAATCCAACTGTATGTAGCTATCAGCTAATGCCCGCCCTCCACTCTCCCTCCCAGGTCTCACCTCCAGGACCTGAAGGAAGTCACCCACAACATCCACTATGAAACCTACCGCGCCAGGAGACTCAACGACAACGGAGGTCTGCACCCCATCTCGGCCAACAACACTCAGGAGAGCAACCTTTAAATTTACGACTAGGGATTAAGGAAAGAGAGAGATAAACAGAGAGATCAAAAGCAAAAGATATTGATAGACAATTCTATGTTGTGATATGAGCATCACTGCATGCTTTGGAGAACATTATAGATGTGGAATTCGTTGTCAAAATATCATGTTAGGAGAGCTTTCATTCCAAAACACGTCCTACGTCTCCCTTTCCTCCGCCCATCGTCCTAAACCACCCACACTCACATCCCAGTTACACCTGGGATTAACCTTTGATCCTGCAATCTAAAATAAGGCCAACCCCAGTGTTTCCCCCGAATGCATTTTGCAACGGCGCAATAAATAGTGACCGCCACTGCAAATGTTTTTTGTTATAATGTAGCTGTGTAGATGTATGCCCCAGGAAGAACCCATCCGCCGCCCCCCGCAGGAAGACCCCATCTGCCACCCCCAGCTACATCTGCAACCCAAAGCATTTTGGGATTGAAGGGAATGAATCAAATGAAGTACTTCAAATTCGATGGAATTCCCTTTATTCATAAAAAAATGATTTCCTTTTTCCGCTCACCTTGTGCTCTACTCATCCTTGCCCTGTAAGTATACAGTATGTTATGTAGCTGCCACCATAATAATAGATTTTGAGCCGAAATACTTTATGATGGGGCTGGTAAATGAGTACCTCAACTTCCACGAAGCAATGTGACGTAAATATAAATTGACAAAGGGCTTTATTTATTTACAATATAGCTATTTTGTCACTTTTGCACAAAATATAGAAATCACAGTCTGAAATTCATAGTATTTGCCATTCACAACTTTTGTGGGCTTTTTTGAAAGCTCTGATGTCAAAGTGACGTGCCAATTCCCTTTAATGCTTTAATGCCGGCTTTCCTTCTCCCTGCCACACGAGGGCAGCGCTTCCCTGCGCATACTCATCCTGTGACAGGAAATGGTTTATTCATAGACTTAGATAGATGTCTCTTTTTAGTCCGGTATCTATCTCTATAGTTTACTTGCCTCCCTCCTATTCACTCCCTCCACTTCATCTGGTGACCCATGCCCAGTGCATGTTTACAACAAGTCCTCCATTACCAGAGTAATCAGTCCAAATATAACCGATCAGTTATGACATGGTAATGTTTACCAAGGTTTCTTATGGAAGTCACCCTTCGATAGAGCACAGGTATTCCAGAAGTAGCCTACAAGCAATTAAGTTTCACTATATTTATCAAACAATTCACTTTTGACCTAAACTGTATCCTGAAAGGGGTTTCCCTGCAAAATTTTTATACAATCATACAGCGTGTGTGTGTTTGTATGTGTGTGTGAGTGAGAAGTGACTCAATTTGGTGTCTAACGTTTGGAAATGTGTAGTTGTATATCATTAGTGTGGTATTAGTGAAGACGTTTTTTCAAGGAACAATTTAAATAATACAAAAAAACCTATTCTCACTCTTGTTTCTATACAATGTTTTTATGTGTGCATGTCAGGAAACGTCTCTCCTAGTCCTTCTGTCATGTTCATTTAAGGATATCCCCAGCTCGCATATCAATGCACAGTCATTTCAATACATTAACCATTTTTGAACGTGGTGTGCACATCAACCAACCGCGAATAACAATGCATCACTAAAACTCCAGTAACTCAAATCATTCCACATCTCTTAAAAACAGCAGTGAAACCTTTGGCTGTGAATTTTCTGTTATCGTTTCATTTAAAACCCATTTTTCTTAAAAGTTGTTCTGATATGCTGAGATGTCAATTCAGTATTGCATTCATTATTTATATATTCATGTATTATTTATAGTAATTTATTGTTTATTTAATAAAAAATACTTTTGCCATCTCGAGTAGTGTATTGACTGATTTTCTTATCTTAATTCATTCTTTATTATCTCTGTATTGCCTCTACTTGACAATAGTTCACATTTGGAAATACCGTACATTTTGTATTTACATACAGAGAGGGAAGGGTGCTCCCTACTGGTCCTCCTGTTTCAATACAATTTCAATGTATGAATCACAAATGGGTACATTTCCCCCTCCCAGGAACTATGGAGACAATTATGCTTGTAAATGAATCAGTGGTGTAGAGTACTGAAGTAAAACTACTTTAAAGTACTTCTTAAGTATTTTTTGGGGGGTATCTGTACTTTACTATTTATATTTTTTTACAACTTTTACTTTTACTCTACTACATTCCTAAAGAAAATAATGTACTTTTTACTCCATTCAGTGCATTCGGAAAGTATTCAGACCCCTTTACTTTTTTCACATTTTGTTACTTTACAGCCTTATTCTAAAATGTATTATATTTGGGGGTTTTCCCTCAAATGTACACACAATAGCCCATAATGACAAAGGAAAAACAGGTTTTCAGATTTTTTTCTAACCTATTAAAAATACAAAACTGAAATATTACATTTACATAAGTATTCAGACCCAATACTCAGTACTTTGTTGAGCACCTTTGGCAGTGAGTACAGCCTTGAATCTTGGGTAGCACACTACAAGTTTGGCACACCTGTATTTGGTGCGTTTCTCCCTTTCTCTGCAGATCCTCTCAAGCTTTGTCAGGTTGGACTGGGAGCGTTGCTGCACAGCTATTTTCAGGTCTCTCCAGAGATGTTAGATCGGGTTCAAGTCCGGGCTCTGGATGGGCTACTCAAGACTTGTCCAGAAGCTATTGCTGCATAGTCTTGTCTGTGTGCTTGGGGTCGTTGTCCTGTTGAAAGGTGAACCTTCGACCCAGTCTGAGGTTCTGAGCGCTCTGGAGCAGGTTTTCATTGAGGATCTCTATACTTTGCTACGTTTATCTTTCCCTCAATCCTGACTCCCAGTCTCTGCCGCTGAAAAACATCCCCACAGCATGATGCTGCCACCACCATGCTTCACTGTAGGGATGGTGCCAGGTTTCCTCCAGATGTAACGCTTGGTATTCAGGCCAAAGAGTTCAATCTTGGTTTCATCAGACCAGTGAATCTTGCTTCTCATTGTCTGAGAGTCCTTTAGGTGTCTTTTGACAGACTCCAAGTGAGCTGTCATATGCCTTTTACTGAGGAGTGGTTTCTATCTGGCCACTCTACCATAAGGCCTGATTGGTGGAGTGCTGCAGAGATGGTTGTCCTTCTAGCAGGTTCTTCCATCTCCACTTAGGAACTCTGGAGCTCTGTCAGAGTGACCATCAGGTTCTTGGTCACCTGCCTGACCAAGGCCCTTCTCCCCGATTTGCTCAGTTTGGCCAGGCAGCCAGCTCTAGAAAGAGCCTTGGTGGTTTCAAACTTCTTCCATTTAAGAATTATGTAGGTCACTGTGTTCTTGGCGACCTTCAATGCTTCAGAAGTATTTTGGTACCCTTCCCCAACTCTGTGCCTCGACACAATCCAGTCTCGTATTCCTTTGACCTCATGGCTTGGTATTTGCTCTGACATGCACTGTCAACTGTGGGATCTCATATGGACAGGTGTGTGCCTTTCCAAATTTACCACAGGTGGACTCCAATCAAGTTGAAGAAAAATCTCAATGGAAACAGGATGCACCTGAGCTCAATTTCGAGTCTCATAGCAAAGGGTCTGAATACATGTAAATAAGATATTTCTGTTTCTTATTTTTAATACATTTGCAAACATTTCGTAAAACCTGTTTTCACATTGTCATTATGGGGTATTGCATATACCTAGATTGATGAGGATTTAAAAAAAATACATTTTAGAATAAGGCTGTAACGTAACAGCCTTACGACTGAACACACGACTGAACAGTAGTCCAGGTGCGACAAAACTAGGTTCTGTAGGACCTGCCTTGTTGATAGTGCTGTTAAGAAGGCAGAGCTGCACTTTATTATGGACAGACTTCTCCCCATCTTAGCTACTGTGGTATCAATATGTTTTACAATCCAAAGTTTACAATCCAGGATTACTCCAAACAGTTTAGTCACCCCAACTTGCTCAACTTGCTCAATTTCCACATTATTCAATACAAGATTTAGTTGAGGTTTAGTGAATGATTTGTCCCAAATATAATGCTTTTAGTTTTTGAAATATTTAGGACTAACCTATTCCTTGCCACCCATTCTGAAACGAACTGCACCCCTTTGTTAAGTGTTGCAGTAAATTCAGTCGCTGTAGTAGTTGAAGTGTATAGTGTTGAGTTATCAGCATAGCAGGGGGTGTAAAGCCATAACACATACGTTTTTCCAGCAGCAGACTATGATCTATAATGTCAAAAGCCGCACTGAAGTCTAACAAAACAGCCCCCACAATCTGTTTATCATCAATTTCTCTCAGCCAATCAAGTGCTGTGCTTGTTGAACGTTCTTCCGTATAAGCGTGATGAAAGTCTGTTGTCAATTTGTTTACTGTAAAATAACATTGTATCTGGTCAAACACCATTTTTTTTTTGTAACAGGCTGTTTGGTCAACTATTTGAGCCAGTAAACGGGGCTTTACTATTCTTAAGTAACAGAATGACTTTTGCTTCCCTCCAGGCCTGAGGGCACACACTTTCTAGTAGGCTTAAATTGAAGATATGGCAAAAGGAGTGGCAATATCATACCTTGAAGGCAGAACTCAGTGTGTCAGAGTAAGCAATGAGCTGTCGCCCACTCGTAGCTATGATGTGGGCGTGCCCCAAGGGTCAATACTGGGGCCCCTCCTGTTCAGCCTGTACATTAATGATCTGCCTTCTGTCTGTACTGGGTCTGAAGTTCAAATGTATGCAGATGATACAGTGATATATGTGCATGCAAAGAGCAAACAACAAGCTGCACAAGAACTCACTACTGTAATGGTCCAGGTTACAAAGTGGCTCAGTGACTCGTGTTTGCATCTCAATGTGAAAAAAACTGTTTGCATGTTCTTCACAAAGAGGGCAACAGATGCTACTGAGCCAGATGTCTATGTGTCAGGGGAGAAGCTCCAGGTGGTATCCGATTTTAAGTACCTTGGCATCATACTTGATTCCAACCTCTCTTTTAAAAAGCATGTGAAAAAGGTAATTCAAATAACCAAATTCAACCTAGCTAATTTCCGATTTATACGAAATTGTTTGACTACAGAGGTAGCAAAACTGTACTTCAAATCTATGATACTCCCCCACTTAACATACTGCTTGACTAGTTGGGCCCAAGCTTGCTGTACAACATTAAAACCTATTCAGTCTGTCTACAAACAGGCTCTCAAAGTGCTTGATAGGAAGCCCAATAGCCATCATCATTGTCACATCCTTAGAAAGCATGAGCTCTTGAGTTGGGAAAATCTTGTGCAATACACCGACGCATGTCTTGTATTCAAGATCCTCAATGGCCTGGCTCCCCCTCCACTCAATATTTTTGTTAAACAGAAAACCCCGACATATGGCAGCAGATCCACAAGGTCTGCCATGAGAGGTGACTGTATAGTTCCCCTAAGGAAAAGCACCTTTAGTAAATCTGCATTCTCTGTGAGAGCTTCCCATGTCTGGAATACACTGGCATCAGACACACATAACTGCATAACCACATATCACACTTTCACAAAATGCTTGAAGACATGGCTAAAGGTCAATCAGATTTGTGAACATGGTCCCTAGCTGTGTGTTGCCACTCTCCATGTTGTCTGTTGTCTGTAGCTTGTGAGGTGTGGAAACACTTTGTTGCTTTTATGAATTTTGTCTTGCTGCTTTTTGTTTTATGCTGCTCTGTCTGTATGCTACGTCTTGCTTGTCCTATGTTGCTCTGTCTGTATGCTACGTCTTGCTTGTCCTATGTTGCTATGTCTTGCTTGTTCTATGTTGCTATTGTCTATATTGTAATTGTTTTTAATAACCTGCCCAGGGACTGCGGTTGAAAATTAGCCGGTTGGCTAAAACCGGCACTTTTACTGAAATGTTGATTAATGTGCACTGTCCCTGTAAAAATAAAAATAAACTCAAACTCAATATCATCTGGTATTATCCTCAGTAATTTTCCAAGTTGTCAGACCACCGTGGCTTGTAATTGTTGACAGACAACAATTTTCTCACCTCTTCCACACTAATTTTACGGAATTAAAAATTACAATTCTTGTCTTTCATAATTTGGTCAGATATACAGTACCAGTCAACAGTTTGGACACACCTACTCATTCAAGGGGTTTTCTTTATTTAAAAAAAAAAAAAATCTACATTGTAGAATAATAGTGAAGACATCAAAACTATGAAATAACACATATGGAATCATGTAGTAACCAAACAATTGTTAAACAAATCTAAATAGATTTTAGATTTTTCAAAGTAGCCACCCTTTGCCTTTATGACAGCTTTGCACACTCTTAAGATTCAATCATTCAGCTTCATGAGGTAGTCACCTGGAATGCATTTAAATTAACAGGTGTGCATTGTTAAAAGTACATTTGTGGAATTTCTTTCCTTCTTAATGCATTTAAGCCAATCAGTTGTGTTGTGACAAGGTAGGGGTGATATACAGAAGATAGCCTTATTGGGTAAAAGACCAGTAGTTGGCAATATCAGTGGGTTTTGTGATGAATGAGCCATCTGATTCAATCAATTATGGATCTGAGTTTGCCCTTTTGCCCAAAATTTCATTAATTTATCTTTGTTTCATAGTGTAGTTTATTTTTCTTCAGTTTAGTCACATGATTTCTCAATTTGTAGAATGTTTACCAATTGGTTGTGCAGCCAGACTTATTTGCCTTTCCATTTGCGTCATCCCTCTCAACCATACAATTTTTCAATTCCTCATCAGTCCACAGGGATTTAACAGTTTTTATAGTAATTTTCTTAACGGGTGCATGTTTATTAGTAACTGGGATAAGCCATTTCATAAATGTGTCAAGTACAGCGTCTGGTTACTCCTCCTTATACACACCATGGACCAAAAAATATTATTTACATCAACAACATGGAATCACTACAAAACTTGTATGACCTTTTATATACTATATTAGGCCCAGCCTTTTGAAATCTGGTTTTCCTAGATATGGCTACTATATTGTGATCAGTACATCCGATGGATTTGGATACTGCTTTAAAGCAAATTTCTGCAGCATTAGGAAAGATGTGATCAATACATGTTGATGATTTAATTCCTGTGTAGGTTGACTGATAACCTGAACCAGGTTGCAGGCACTAATTAGTTTGAAACTTTCTCTTGAGTGGGCAGCCTGAATGAAAGCCATTCAATAGTTAAATCACCCAGAAAATAAACATACAGTGGCTTGCGAAAGTATTCACCCCCCTTGGCATTTTTCCTATTTTGTTGCCTTACAACGTGGAATTACAATTGATTTTTTTTACACATTTGATTTACACAAAATGTTATGCAAAATATTTTTTATTGCGAATCAAACTAGAAAAAAATTGAAAAAACGGAACACTTGAGAGCATAACTATTCACCCCATTAGCTTGCCACATCTAGCCACTGAGATTTTTGCTCATTCTTCAAGGCAAAACCACTCCAGCTCCTTCAAGTTGGATGGGTTCAGCTGGTGTACAGCAATCTTTACTTCATACCACAGATTCTCAATTGGATTGAGGTCTGGGGTTTTACTGGGCCATTCCAAGACATTTAAATGTTTCCCCTTAAACCACTCGGGTGTTGCATTAGCAGTATGCTTAGGTTCATTGTCCTGCTGGAAGCTGAACCTCCTTCCCAGTCTCACATCTCTAGACGACTGAAACAGGTTTCCCTCAAGAATTTCCCTGTATTTAGTGCCATCCATCATTCCTTCAATTCTGACCAGTTTCCCAGTCCCTGCCGATGAAAAACATCCCCACAGCATGCTGCCACCACCATGCTTCACTGTGGGGATGTTGTTCTCGGGGTGACGAGAGGTGTTTTCCTTGATGGCTTAAAAACTCAATTTTAGTTTCATCTGGCCAGAGTACCTTCTTCAGTATGTTTGGGGAGTCTCCCACATGCCTTTTGGCTAACACCAAACATGTTTGTTTATTTATTTTTCTTTAAGCAATGGCTTTTTTCTGGCCACTCTTCCGTAAAGCCCAGCTCTGTGGAGTGTACTGCTTAAAGTGGTCCTATGGACAGATTCTCCAATCTCCGCTGCGGAGCCTTGCAGCTCCTTCAGGGTTAGGTGGGCGGCCCTCTCTTGGCAGGTTTGTTGTGGTGCCATATTCTTTAATTTTTTTAATAACAGATTTTATGGTGCTCCGTGGGATGTTCAAAGTTTCAGATATTTTTTTATAACCCAACCCTGATCTGTACTTCTCCAGAACTTTGTCCCTGACCTGTTTGGTGAGCTCCTTGGTCTTCATAGTGCCGCTTGCTTGGTTGTGCCCCTTGCTTAGTGGTGTTGCAGACTCTGGGGTGTTTCAGAACAGGTGTATATATATATAGAGATCATGAGACAGATTATGTGACACTTAGATTGCACACAAGTGGACCTTATTTAACTAATTATGTGACTGAAGGTAATTGGTTGCACCAGATCTTAGGGGCTTCATAGCAAAGGGGGTCAATACATATGCAAGCACCTGTCACGAATCCCGCCGAAGATGGTGCCTCTTCCTGTTCGGGCGGTGCTCAGCGATCGTCGTCGCCGGCCTACTAGCTACCACCCATCCCCTTTTCTGTTTCATTTAGTTTTGTCTGATTAGTTGCACCTGTTTTTTGTTTAGGTTCTGGGTTTGGGTTATTTAAACCTGGTAGGCCCGCCGGCTTTTGTGCTGGCTTGTTTTCTGTGATTTGATGTGTGTGATTTCTGTGGAA
Organism: Oncorhynchus kisutch; assembly: GCF_002021735.2. Lineage (NCBI taxonomy): Eukaryota > Metazoa > Chordata > Actinopteri > Salmoniformes > Salmonidae > Oncorhynchus > Oncorhynchus kisutch. The sequence continues at coordinate 72,538,097 of NC_034174.2, read as the reverse complement.
GTATTTTGTTCTCGAACCGTTTCGTCCTGTTGTTTTGGACTGGGTCTTGTTGCACCCGTGTGTGTGGCGTTGACCGACACTGTTGTTTTGGGAAAAACATTCCACATATCAACTACCCTGCTCTCTGCGCCTGACTCCTCCACCCACTACTTCTAGAAGTAAACGACAGAAGCACACCCCCTACCCAATGGAGTCAGCAGGAGCAGCAACCGCCCCTCTTCCATCGATGGGAGCGTGTCCTCCATCATACAGCCGTCCTCCATTGGATCGGTTCAGCGATGGACCTGATGATGGAGAGGATGGAGCGATGGGAGAGGAGTGGTCTCCCGACATCTACCCCAGCTCCCCCACAGACGACGCAACCCACTCCTCCACCGCCATCGTCTGGTCCCAGCGCATTGCGTCTCGCACCACCGAGGGAGTACAATGGAGCTACGGCTGGGTGCTAGGGTTTTTTGCTCCAGCTTGAGCTCTACCTGGCTACCGTTCGTTCGACTCCCTCGGGTGAAGAGAGTGTGAGCCTCCTCGTCTCCCGTTTGACGGGTAGAGCCCTGGAATGGGCCAACCCTGTCTGGAACGGCCCAGACTCTGCTCGGGACCACTACCCGGAGTTCACCCGTGAGCGACTGTTTCACCTCAGACAGGAGAAGAGGAGCGCGCAAGACTTCGCCTTGGATTTCCGGACCTTGGCTGCTGGTGCAGGTTGGAATGACAGGGCCCTGATGGACCACTACCGATGCAGCGTCCGGGAGGACGTCCGCAGGGAGCGGACACCACACTCTCCTTTTACGAGCTTATAGACATGTCGATCCGACTGGGAAACCTGCTAGCTGCCCACGGGCGTTCAGAGGGTGTCCTGTCAGTTCCACCTCCCAGCCCTCCCGCTCCATCTCTGATGGAGTTGGGAGGAGCTGCATCTAGGGGGACCGGTGGAGGAGGCTCCTCCTGCACCTACTGCGGCCGGAGAGGACACACTTCGGACCGGTGCTGGAGGAGTCCGTCTGGGAGTCGAGATGGCAGGGGGAACACTTCTCGGCCACCCCAGGTGAGTAGGCACCAAACTCACCCAGAGCTTCCTGTTGGTCACATGTTTTTATTAGATTTTTTCCCTAGATTTTTTACCTCTCCAAACGAGCCGTTTCCATCCTGGGTTAACACATTTCCGGTAAAGGAGGTGCAGCGGTTTTTAGGGTTTGCCAATTACTACTGGAGGTTTATCCGGGGTTTTGGCCAAGTGGTGGCACCTATACCTCACTGCTGAAGGGGGGGCCGGTGCGTTTACGGTGGTCGACCGAGGCAGATGGAGCTTTCAACCAGTTGAAGGCACTGTTTACTGACGCGCCCGTTTTGGCGTATCCGGACCCTTCGTTAGCGTTCATAGTGGAGATGGATGCGTCCGAGGCTGGGGTTGGAGCCGTGCTGTAACAGCGCTCGGGCATGCCACCGAAGCTCCGCCCCTGCCCTTTCCTTTCTAAGAAGCTGGGTCCGGCGGAGTGGAAATATGATGTGGGGGACCGGGAGTTGTTAGCTATGGTAAAAGCCCTGAAGGTGTGGAGACACTGGCTTAAGGGGGACTAAGCACCCTTTCCTCATCTGGACTGACCACCTCAATCTGGAGTATATCCGGGCGGCAAGGAGACTGAATCCTCGTCAGGCTAGGTGGGCCATGTTCTTTACCCGATTTATATTTACGATCTCTAATAGACAAGGTTCCCTCAACACTAAGGCCGACGCGCTGTCCCGTCTCTATGGCACCCCGTAGTGCCGGAGGACATCGTATCTGATCGACGTCCCCAGTTCACGTCCAGTGTTTGGAGGGCGTTTATGGAACGTCTGGGGGTCTCGGTCAGCCTGACCTCTGGTTATCACCCCGAGAGTAATGGGCAGGTAGAGAGAGTGAACCAGGAAGTGGGTAGGTTTCTGCAGTCGTATTGCCAGGACCGGCCAAGAGAATGGGAGAGGTAAGTCCCATGGGCGGAGTTGGCCCAGAACTCACTCCACCACTCCTCCACGAACATGTCGCCATTCCAATGCGTGCTGGGCTACCAGCCGGTCCTGGCTCCGTGGCATCAGAGTCAGACCGAAGCTCCTGCGGTGGAGGAGTGGGTACAGTGCTCTAGGGAGACCTGGCGGGCAGTCCAGGACGCTCTCAAGCAGGCCGGTGGACGGCAGAAGAAGAGCACTGACCGCCACCGCAGTGAGGCCCCTGTGTTCGCACCAGGGGACAGGATCTGGCTCTCGACCCGAAACCTGCCCCTCCACCTGCCCTGACGGAAGCTGGGGCCGCAGTGTGTGGGGCCATTTAAAGTCCTGAGGAGGATAAACGAGGTGTGTTATAGATTACAACTTCCCTCTTACTATCGCATTAACCCCTCATTTCATGTGTCTCTCCTCAGGCCGGTGGTAGCTGATCCCCTACAAGAAGGTGAGGTGCCGGAGGTCCCTCCGTCCCCTCTGGACATCGAGGGGTCCCCGGCGTACACGGTACGAGCTATTCTGGACTCGAGACGCCGGGTGAGGGGCCTGTAGTACCTCGTGGACTGGGAGGGGTACGGTGCGGAGGAGAGGTGCTGGGTACCGGTGGGGGACATTTTGGATCCTTCCCTCTTGAAGGACTTCCACCGCCTCCACCCGGCTCGCCCTGCGCCTCGCCCTCCAGGTCGCCCTCAAGGCCGGGGTCGGCGCTGCGGGAGCAGGCATGTGACTCACAGGCATGTGACTCATAAAATGTACTCTATATCATCTACTGCATCTTTATGTAATACATGTATCACTAGCCACTTTAAACTATGTCACTTTGTTTACATACTCATCTCATATGTATATACTGTACTCGATACCATCTACTGCATCTTGCCTATGCCGTTCTGTACCATCACTCATTCATATATCTTTATGCACATATTCTTTCTCCCTTTACACTTGTGTGTATAAGGTAGTAGTTTTGGAATTGTTAGTTAGATTACTCATTGGTTATTACTGCATTGTCGGAACTAGAAGCACAAGCATTTCGCTACGCTCGCATTAACATCTGCTAACCATGTGTATGTGACAAATAAAATTTGATTTGATTTGATTTGATAAACACGAATCCGACTATCACCCCTGGTGAGACAAAACTGTGACTCGTCAGTGGAGCACTTTTTGCCAGTCCTGTCTGGTCCAGCAACGGTGAGTTTGTGCCCATAGGTGATGTTGTTCCCGGTGATGTCTGGTGAAGACCTGCCTTACTACAACAGGCCTACAAACCTTCAGCCCCTCTCAGCCTATTGCGGACAGTCTGAGAACTGATGGAGGGATTGTGTGTTCCTGGTGTAACTCTGGTAGTTGTTGTTGCCATCCTGTACCTGTCCCGCAGGTGTGATGTTCGGATGTACCGATCCTGTGCAGGTGTTGTTACACGTGGTCTGCCACTGCGATGACAATCAGCTGTCCATCCTGTCTCCCTGTTGCGCTGTCTTAGGCGTCTCACAGTACGGACATTGCAATTTATTGCCCTGGCCACATCTGCAGTCCTCATGCTCCTTGCAGCATGCCTAAGGCATGTTCAAGCAGATGAGCAGACTCATCTTTCTTTTGGTGTATTTCAGAGTCAGTAGAAAGGCCTCTTTAGTGTCCTAAGTTTTCATAACTGTGACCTTAATTGCTTACCGTCTGTAAGCTGTTAGTGTCTTAACCACCGTTCCACAGGTGCATGTTCATTAATTGTTTATGGTTAATTGAACAAGCATGGGAAAAAGTGTTTAAACCCTTTACAATGAAGATCTGTGTTTGGATTTTTACGAATTATCTTTGAAAGACAGGGTCCTGAAAAAGGGATTTTTTGTTGTTGTTGCTGAGTTTAGTAAGTAATGAAGGTAGTTATGAAGTTCAGGTGTGACTGATGATGGGGCACAGGTTGCCAGGTTCAGTGGTTAGTAGACCTGAGACTTCGAGCGCCGGAGCGGGAGTAGATGTAACAGTACCCCCCCACACACACACACTCCCGACGGACTACACCGGCCAGGGGAACGGACCCAAGGGCGAGTAGCGGGCTGGTCCGGACAACAAAGGTGGAAATCTCAGATGATGTTGGGATCTAGCGTTTTGCTACCGGAACACAACACAGATCCTCTAGACCATGCCTCTCCCAGTCCACCAGGTACTGGAGCCAACCCCCACGATGTTGGGGGTCTAGGAGGGATCTGCTGATGGCACAGGATGGGCACCCCTCGATGTCCAAGGGAGGTGGAGGGGTGTCGTGTGGGACAGCATCAGCAAGGGAACCAGGAACCACGGTCCTGAGAAGGGAAACATGAAAAGATGGTGAGATCTGGTAGTTAGTATGGAGTTGTAATCATTAAGTTACCTCATTGACCCTCCGGAACTTGAACGGCCCCACAAACGAGGGATTCAGCTTCTTACAGGGCAGGCGGAACGGAAGGTTCCTAGTGGAGAGCCAGACACGATCACCAGGATGGAACACGGGAGCCTCACTGCGGTGGCGATCCGCCTGCTCTTTCTAACACTGGACGACTCACGTGGGCATCGTTCCATACCTCTTCTGCATGCCTGAACCACTTGTCCACCGCAGGAGCTTCGGTCTGGCTCGAAGTTCACACAGCCAGGGGCTGGATGATAACCCAGAACACACTGGAAGGGAGTCACTCCGGTGGAGGAGTGTCACAATGAATTCTGGACGTATTCATCCCCTGCCGGTCCTGGCAGTGGCTTCTTAGAAAACTCCCCAGCTCCTGGGTCATCCTCTCCACCTGTCCGCTAGACTGAGGCTGGGACCTGGAAGTGAGGCTGACCTTGACCCCCAGCTTTTCCATGGCCTTCCATACACGTGATGTGAATTGGGGGCCACGATCGGAGATGATATTCTCCGGAAGGCCATAGTGCTGGAAGACCGGCTGGAACAGTGCCTCAGCAACCTGAATAGCAGTAGGGAGACCAGAGAGAGGGATGAAACAGCATGATTTTTAGAATCTGTCCACTATTACAAAAATTGTGGTAAAACTGTGTGCACACAGGTCAACAACCGATCCCTTATCCCCGTGGAAATGTAGGTGCATTCAGGAGGACAGGCTAGCAGGTGTGGGTTCCCTATCCAGGGACTGGCAAATGTCCACATCAGCATCCCAGAGCACAGGGGCTAAGACTCGAGAGGGTGAAATTATGGGTGCACTCAAGAGAGGAACCTCTCCTGAATCATAGAGATGGGACAGGTCATCGGCTTTAATGTTTTTTTGACCCTGGGCAATATGTCAGCGGGAAATCGAATGTGGTGAAGAAAATGACCCACCTGGCATTTGTGCGGGTTCAGTCGCCTCACTGTCCGTATGTACTTTAGGTTCCAATGGTAGGTGAGGATGATAAATGGGTCCTGGGCACCCTCCAGCCAGTGTCTCCACACTTCTAATGTCAACTTTGTAGTCCTCTCTGCAGGAGACAACTTTTTGAAGTAATATGCACATGGATACCATTTCCATGGATTACGTTGATGTTGGGACAGGACAGCCCCCACACCTACTTCCGAAGCATCCACCTCCACCATAAAGGGCAGCGTAGGATCTGGATGTTTGAGCAACGGGACGGAGGTGAAATGTCCCTTCAGTAGGACGAAGGCTTTGTCAGCTGCAGGATTCCACCGCAACTTCCCGAGGACTTCCCGAGGACCACCCTTGAGGAGAGAAGTGAGAGGACAGGCGATCTGTCAGGATTTGGCCAGGATTGTTCCGGTTTTGGCCACTAGATGCCCCCATTGTGCTTTTTTGACCCTTTTGTTTTCCCTTGTTTCCAGTTATTATTTGCACCTGTGCCTCATTTTCCTTCAACGTATTTAAACCCTTAGTTTTCCTCAGTTCTTTGCTTTGTGTTTGAATGTTAGCACCCAGCCCCAGCGATGCTGTGAACATTTGTTACTCCAGTTGGACTCTCTTGTGGTACTCTGTTTTTGTTCTCGTTTATTTATTTTTGATTATCTTTTGAGGCTTTTTCCCTGCTGTACCTACCACCTTGTGGATGTACCTTTTGACTTCGAGGATTACCTTTTTCTCTTGGAATTTCTTTTGACGTTGTGTTGTATTTTTGCCTGAAGAACCTTCCTTTTTACTTTATTAAAACACAGTCTCAAGAACTGCTGTATCTGCCTCATCTCCTGGGTTCTGCCGACTATTAGTGGCTCAGTTTGCTAAGTGACTGTTCGTAACCGGGTCCTGACAGAAACACAGGGCCAAAATGAACCCAGAGGCAGCCAGTTCCCAGGACCTTTTTGCCATGCTGTCCCACCACGAGAGGACTGTCCAACGCCATGAAGCCGCTCTGGTTCAGCAAGAGGCCTTAATTAATGGCTAGACATTCTCAACTTCTGTCAGAGATGCTGACATACCTTAAGGGAACATTTTGACATTTGCCATATGGTTAGTGAGAAAGTCCATATTGCAAATGTACGGTCCCTTACCAGACGTACGAAAACGTTTGTAAAATTCGCGGATGGCGTCGGGCCTTGCGGCAGGGCCGGATCTACCGGTAAGTCATCAAACGAATTCTCTCGGACATTCGGTTTCCGTTTGATAAAATAATCCAATTTTGGTCATTTTTCCTCTGTCCCGGTAAATCCCACAAGAGGGCATAAGCAATCATATTGCAAATGTACAAAACATCACGAATCACGACGTGGCCTTATCTCCTAAACGGAAAATATTTCGAAGCTGAAACTAGGTTTGGCATAATGGTTTAGGTTTGGCATAATGGGCAGTTGGCCCCGAACAATATGGCGTCTAGGCCTCAACGGTTTTTGAGTTATGGCCATTTTTCTGGGATTAAAGGTCCAAAATGAAAATAGAGCAATAATATTTCCGCTTCACGTCAAAGTCAAGGAGCCTCCAGTGAATAAAAAAAGAACCAGCCATTTATCTATCGTCATTTAAGAGAAATCGTCAAATTGTGTCAAATGTCAAATTGGTGATGTTCAAAAATAGTTTTTTTTAAACAGTTACAGATCCAGTTGCAGCGTGTTCATACGAATCTTTTTAAAGTGTGCTTCAGAGCTCTGCGAGATTTCTGTGATTTTCTGAAATAACACACACTCACTAAACACTCCGTAAATAAGTCAGTTCTTAACATAAAACTCAAAATTCTATAATTTCCTACCCCAAGGAGGATATGTGTTCACTTTCAGCTTCCTGTGTAAACCGGAAGTGCCTTAAAATGCCTCCTAAACTTTAGAAACCTGTTCTAGACCACAGCTCGATAGTGCGTGGTGAGTTACGTGGCTCTAGAAGGTTCTCGGACCGAGAAACAGCCTCGTACATTTGCAATAACTTCAATTCATTTTTGCATCACGAAAATGACGAAATTTTGAAATGTCCCAGAGTCACAAGACTAGGTGCATTGCGACCGCCTTGTACCATATAGACGGACCCCAACGTTTCTGTCCGATAGCTCATTCAAGGACCCCGTAGCAAGTCATGGAAAAAAAGTGGATTTTCAGCACCAATTATGGTCTTGCTCGGGCACCAAATGACCTATCGAGCCGAAACCTGGGATTCGGGGTCGCCTCAGCTAGGCCTACACATAACATCAGAACTGGACCCGCAGCTAGACTGTAACTATGTGTTTTACGTTTTTATTATGGTTTGAACAGAAGACGTCATAAATTTTGGGCCAGCTCTGAAGTATGTGATAGTTGGCTACTAAACGAGTTGGAAAAAGTGGGTTTGGTGTCAGTTTGTATCAGTTTTGTGTCAGAATGATATCTAATTGACTGATGGACGGTGACTTGCTGGTGACTCTTGTCCATTTGCAATATGTTTAAACAGTGAGGTACCATCACCAAAGTGACATTCTGAAATCAACCCTAACGAGCGATGGAGAGGAACCAGAATCACTGCCCAGCCATCCCGAGTTCATCGGGCCAGTCAATTTCGTATTCCTATAGGATTTTTGAGCATGACAAATTTGTGATGGTAAATGCCCATTGAAACATATTGCAAATGCACGTGCACTTGCAATATGATTTAACAGTGAAAAAACATTACCAAATGGACATGATGAAATCAACACAACGAGTGATGGAAAGGAACAACTATCACTGCTGTGTTCATCGGGTCAGTCAATTTTGCAATTCTGCATGATTTTTGAGCATGCCGAATTTGTGATGGTAAATGCCCATTGAAACACATTGCAAATGCACGTGCATTTGCAATATGATTCAATAGTGAAAAAAACATCACCAAATGGACATGATGAAATCAACACAACGAGCGATGGAAAGGAACAACTATCACTGCCCGGCCATCCCGAGTTCATCAGGCCAGTCAATTGTGCATTTCTGCAGTATTTTTGAGCATGTCAAATTTCTTATGGCATTTGGCCTCAAAAAGAGTGACTTTTGACTTTGACTTTTGACTTCCTATGAAATCATATTGCAAATGGACAAAACATATTCCTTATGCACAAGTTAAACATTTTTTAAATGATGATAACAAATTTTTAAAAAAGTATATTCATACAGTTCCTACACCTGATTAATTGACAAAAAAAATCGAAAGAATTTCGAAAAACGGTCCAGAAAGCACTTTTTTACGGGGGTGAAAAGTTTTTCAAAAACAGTTCACATTTTTTACTTTTGACTTCCTATGAAATCATATTGCAAATGGACAAAACATATGCCTTATGCACAAGTAAAAAAAAAAAAAAAGTGATGATAATAAAATATGACTAAAGTATGTTGATACAGTTCTTATATGCATGTAATTGACACAAAATTCGAAATAATTTCAGAAATGCTCCAGAAAGCACTTTTTTAAGGGTGTGTGAAGGTTTTTTCTAAAATTGTGCTATTTTTGACTTTTGACTTCCTATGAAATCATATTGCAAATGGACAAAACATAAATATTTTTTTTATTTTTTTATTATGATAATAAAATTGGACAAAAGTATATTCATACAGGTCTTACACATGTGCAATTGACAAAAAAAATCGAAAGAATTTCAAAAAACGGTCCAGAAAGCACTTTTTTATGGGGGTGATAAGTTTTTGATATTTTTTTCACTTTTCAAAATTTTGCTTTTGGATGTTGACTTGTGTTGCATTTGCAATATGAAAAACCACGCTGGAGGGCGCTCGCCACCTGTTGGATTTTTAAAGTGTTACAACTGACATTTGCCATATGGCATTTGCAATCAACCTTGAATGAAACAACGCCGAATTGAGTGGTATTGGACACCGTGTATATGGTTTGTCCAGGGCCAATGACTTCCCATTCATTTTTGTCCATTTCAGGGGGGTGTTCCCTTACTTCCATAAAGCAGATATCTGATCGACTTTCCCCCGCAACCGCTCCCACCCCAGTACCTCAGATTCAAGTGCCCGTGGCAGTTAACCCCCTGGCTGAACCTCGTCTTCCGCCTCCCCAACGGTTCTCAAGTGATTCAAAGGCTTGTAAGGGGTTTTTCACCCAATGTTCTCTCTCCTTCGAGCTGCAACCCTCGTCGTTTTTACCGACCGGTCCAAGATTGCATATATCATCACCCTGCTGTCAGAAAAAGCCCTGGCCTGGGCTACTGCTGTGTGGGATGCCCAAAGTCCATGCTATGCCAGCTACTCTGTCTTTGCTGAGGAATTCAAGCGAGTGTTTCAAGGTCCTACCAGCGGCCCTGACTCAGCCAAACAGCTCCTGACTCTCTGCCAAGGTCGGCGCAGCGTGACGGACTATGCCATCCAGTTCCGCACGGTGGCAGCAACGAGTGGCAGGAACGACGAGGCACTCACAGTGTGCTTTCTGAAGGGTCTTTTCGACACCATCCACTCGGGAACCACCGGACAACCTCGAGTCCCTGATCAAGTTGGCCTTCGCGCATTGACCAGCGTCTGAGAGAGAGAGAACTCAACCGTAGACCTCTCGCCCTAGCTCCTATCGGTCCCAGCTCCGAGTCCCCACCTTTATCCTCGCTGGCTCCACCGGAACCCATGCAGATTGGACGCATCTCCCAGGCTGAGAGAGACCGCTGGATGAGGGAGCGATGCTGTCTATATTGTGGCAAACCGGGCCATTTCCGCTCCACGTGTCCCAGGCTCCAGGGAAACGCACTGTCCCGTGCAGGCCTGGGGGGACTGTAACGGGAATCATAACCTCCTCCCATCCGTCCAACTCCCGGGCTGCTCATTCCAGTCACCCATTCCTGGGACAACCACGAGCTTCCCCTTCAAGCCTTGGTAGACTCTGAAGCCGCAGGAAACTTCATGGATGGTAACTGGGCGAAGGAGAATGGCGTCCCCTCTGAACCTCTAAGGGACCCCCTTGCGACTTTCAGTTTCCCAACACCAGGAAGTGACAAACTTTCATTTGATCCCCTGTCCTTGGCTACCCCTGGCTTCACAGCCATAACCCTCACATCGACTGGTCTGTGGGCACTGTCAAGCAGTGGAGTCCTACGTGCCAAGCCACTTGTATGGGTGGAGTCTCACAAGCTGTCCCAGAAATACGCAAGCGGTCCCTTTAAGGTTGCCAGGAGAGTGAACACCGTTACATATCGCCTGCACTTACCCAGATCCCTTAAGATTAATCCCACGTTTCACATTTCCTTATTAAAACCTGTTGTTTTTTCTCCCCTTGTCCCGGCAGGCAGACCTCCCCCTCCGCCCCGTGTTATCGGAGGCCAGCCGGCTTATACCGTCCATCGGATACTGGATTCCCGCCGGGTGCAGCGGTCCTGGCAGTATCTGGTGGACTGGGAAGGCTACGGTACCGAGGAGCACTCCTGGGTTGCTGCCAAAGACATACTGGACCCTGACCTCATTCGACAGTTCAGGGCCCTCCACCCCGAGGAAGCTGGTAGGAACATCAAGAGCCGTTCCTAGGGGGGGTTCTGTCAGGATTTGGCCAGGATTGTTACTGTTTTGGCCACTAGATGCCCCCATTGTGCTTTTTTGACCCTTTTGTTTTCCCTTGTTTCCAGTTATTATTTGCACCTGTGCCTCGTTTCCCTTGAATGTATTTAAACCCTTTGTTTTCCTCAGTTCTTTGCTCTGTGTTTGAATGTTAGCACCCAGCCCCAGCGATGCTGTGAACATTTGTTACTCTAGTTGGACTCTCTTGTGGTACTCTGTTTTTGTTCTTGTTTATTTATTTTTGATTATCTTTTGATAATTTTTTCCCTGCTGTACCTACCACCTTGTGGATGTACCTTTTGACTTAAAGGATTACCTTTTTCTCTTGGAATTACTTTTGACGTTGTGGATTTATATTTTTGCCTGAAGAACCTTCCTTTTTATTTGATTAAAACACCGTCTCAATAACTGCTGTGTCTGCCTCATCTTCTGTGTTCTGCCGACTATTAGTGGCTCAGTTTGCTAAGTGACTGTTTCTCACACCGGAGACCCGAGTTCATAACTGGGTCCTGACACGATCGAGCCAAAGTTCTTAATGAATCGTCCGGAGAAGTTGGCAAATCTCAAAAACCGTTGTAACCGCTTTATGGTGGTTGGGACTCACCATGACATGACAGCCAGCATCCACCTCCTTCTCATCCAACATGACTCCTTGTGGGCTGATCTGGTAACCCAAAAAGGAGACATCCTCCTAATGGAATTGACACTTCTCCGCTTTGACGTAGAGGTGGTTGGCCAGGAGGCATTCCAGGACTTCTCTGACTTGGGCGATGTGATCCTGCAAAGTAGACCAGGATGTCATCGATATACACGTCCACCTGGCATCCAAGCACGTCCCGGAACACCTCTTTGATGAATTCCTGGAACACTGACAGAGCATTGGCTAATCCAAAAGGTATCACCAAGTTCTCGTAGTGACCAGACATCATGCTGAAGGCAGTCTTCCTGTCACGTACTGACCTTAGTTCCTTTTTTATCTCTCTATTTTAGTTTGGTCAGGGCGTGAGTTGGGGTGGGCATTCTATGTTTTTGTTCTATGTTTTTGGCCTGGTATGGTTCCCAATCAGAGGCAGCTGTCAATCGTTGTCTCTGATTGAGAACCATACGTAGGCAGCCTGTTTTCCCACTATGGGTTGTGGGTAGTTGTTTTCTGTGTCTGTGTTTCACCATACAGAACTGCTTCGATTTTCATTGTTTCACTTTGGTTATTTTGAATTCAGTGTTCAGTTGTATTTTATTAAAATGGACACTTACCACGCTGCGTTTTGGTCCGATCTTCCATACTTCTCATCAGATGAAGAAGATCGTTACACTTCCATTCATCCCCCTCCCGGATGCGGATCAAATTGTTGGCACACCACAGTTCCAACTTGGTAAAAAAAACAGGCCCTGCGGAGTTGTTCGCTTGTGGCCGGCACCAACGGGAGAGGGTAGCGGGACTTTGTGGTGATAGAATTCAAATTTCTGTAATCGATGCACAGGCGCAACCCTCCATCCTTGTTCTCCATGAAGAAGAAGCCTGACGATGCAGCGGAGGTGAACGTGCAAATGAAACCCTGCTGGAGCACCTCCTGGATGTACTCCTCCATAGCCTTGGTTTCAGCCATCGACAGAGATTAGATGCGGCCGCATGGAGGTGCAGAGCCTGCAAGCAGGTCGATGGCACAGTCCTGGGGGTGATGAGGAGGGAGACAGATGGCACAGGTCTTCGAAAAAAAGTCCCAAAGTTTCTGGTATACCTCCGGGATGTTGGGCTTAAGGGCACCCACAGGACTATCAACCGACGTGGAACCACAGGGAAAGGAAAAGCAGGTCCGGCATTCGGGTCCCCAGTCTGTGATTTTCATCCTGGCCATGAGATGGGGGGGTTATGACATCGAAACCATGGGAGGCCAAGGATGATCTTGTGTACATGTACAATGATGTTGAGGGAGGAAAAGGCTTTCTTGATGTATTGATTCCACGGTGAGGGTGAGTAGTGCTGTGATGTGTGGGATTGTCCCGGATCCTAGTTGTTGACTAGTGCTAGTGCTTAAACAGGACAACGAGAGAAGTGCTGGACTTCTCCACACAATCCTCTTCTGAATAGGCTGCTGAGCACCGGTTCATTCCATCCACTGGATGCTGCCACTGTCCGAAAGGTGAGCACATACTCCAACGCGGTCTGGCCATCCTGCTGTAGTTGAGTAGGTGCTCATCCCCCTCTCTGCCCTCCGGTGGATGGTTGAAGACCCCCTGAATAGAGCTATGAAACCCACATAGGAACCCAGATCCTCTTCTCGTCTCTCCCAGACGGCCATGGCCAATTCCAACGCCTGGCCGGGTAGCAGAGAAATAACAGTGGAAACCCTAGACCTCTCGGTGGTGGGGGCTCCCAACTGATGAGTGAAAATAGAGGGAGCACTGGAGTAGGAAGCCACGGCATTTCGATTGAGTTCTGTCATATTTGTCCGGGAGGGACAATCGGGCATCGCTGACCAGGATGGACTGCTGGATGGGCTGGGGTACTGGCTCGATGGGTCGACTTGTGGTAGAGAATCCTCCGCTGTTTGGAGATGATGCCCCTAGTTGAAGAAGGAGTAGGACCTCATCCATTCCCAAATGAGCCAGCCGGTCATGGTGTTGATGAAGTAGGTGTCCCTGTTCATGTTCACCGACCATCTGGGAGATATCTTGATTAATTGCTGCTTCCATTTGTTGAGGTAGTATTCTGTAACGCAGACGCAGGGAGTCAGGAAGCAGTTAGTGAGTTTAATGATAATGAACATGTAATGATACAAAACAAGAGAAGAGTCTGACATGGAGACATAAACAATACTACCTGATGACTGTCAAAACAGAGTACTAGATAAATGGTAAGTAATGAAGGTAGTAATGAAATATAGGTGTGACTGATGATGGTGAGCATGTGTGTGTAATGATGGTTGCTAGGTGTGCGTAAAGATGGGTTGTCAGGACCGGTGGTTAGTAGACCGATGACGTCGAGAGCCGGAGCGGGAGTTGAAGTAACAAGCACTGGTGGTCAATAGCAGCTTCCCACCAGAATGGGCTTAAGGTGAGGTCAGATGAACCGGTAGTCATATTACTTCGACAGTGTTTAACATGAGGTCCTCTCTAAGCTGGTTAGTACTACTTCCGGCGCCGACAGAGATGTCCACCTCGCTTCGCGTTCCTAGGAAACTATGCAGTATTTTGTTTTTTTACGTGTTATTTCTTACATTGGTACCCCAGGTAATCTTAGGTTTCATTACATACAGTCGGGAAGAACTACTGAATATAAGAGCAACGTCAACTCACCATCAGCACAACCAGGAATATGACTTTCCCGAAGCGGATCCTGTGTTCTGCCTTCCACCCAGGACAACGGAATGGATCCCAGCCAGCGACCCAAAACAATGACGTCGTAAAAGAGGGAAACGAAGCAGTCTCGCACACCACTCCCTAGCATACTACTCGCCAATGTCCAGTCTCTTGACAACAATCCGAGCAAGGGTAGCATTCCAGAGGGACATCAGAGATGGTAACGTTCTTTGCTTCACGGAAGCATGGCTCACTCGAGAGACGCTAACGGAATCGGTGCAGCCAGCTGGTTTCTTCACGCATCGCGCCGACAGTAACAAGAAGAAGAGGGGCGGGGGTGTATGCCTTATGATTAACGAGACGTGGTGTGATCACAACAACATACAGGAACTCAAGTCCTTCTGTTCACCTGATTTAGAATTCCTCACAATCAAATGTCGACCGCATTATCTACCAAGGGAATTCTCTTCGATTATAATCACAGCCGTATATATTCCCCCCCAAGCAGAAACATCGATGGCCCTAAACAAACTTTATTTGACTCTTTGCAAACTGGAAACCACATATCCTGAGGCTGCATTCATTGTAGCTGGGGATTTTAACAAGGCTAATCTGAAAACAAGACTCCCTATATTGTATCAGCATATCGATTGCGCAACTAGGGCTGGTAAAACCTTGGCTCATTGCTATTCTAACTTCCGCGACGCATATAAGGCCCTCCCCCGCCCTCCTTTCGGAAAACCGCGACTCCATTTTGTTGCTCCCTGCCTACAAACAGAAACTAAAACAAGAAGCTCCCACGCTCAGGTCTGTTCAACGCTGGTCCGACCAATCTGATTCCACGCTTCAAGACTGCTTCGGTCACGTGGACTGGGATATGTTCTGCATTGCCTCCAACAACAACATTGACTAATACGCTGATTCGGTGAGCGAGTTCATTAGAAAGTGCATTGCCGATGTCGTTCCCATAGCAACGATTAAAACATTCTCAAACCAGAAAACGTGGATTGATGGCAGCATTCACGTGAAACTGAAAGAGCGAACCACTGCTTTTAACCAGGGAAATGTGACCGGAAACATGACCGAATAAAATCAGTGTAGCTATTCCCTCCACAAAGTAATCAAACAAGCTAAGCATCAGTATAGAGACAAAGTAGAGTCACAATTCAATGGCTCAGACACAAGAGGTATGTGGCAGGGTCTACAGTCAATCACGGATTACAAAAAGAAGACCAGCCCCGTCTCGGACCAGGATGTCTTGCTCCCAGGCAGACTAAATAACTTTTTTGCCCGCTTTGTGGCACTGCCACTGACACGGCCCGCTACCAAAACCTGTGGACTCTCCTTCACTGCAGCTGACGTGAGTAAAACATTTAAACGTGTTAACCCTCGCAAGGCTGCAGGCCCAGACGGCATCCCCAGCCGCGTCCTTAGAGCATGCGCAGACCAACTGGCTGGTGTGTTTACGGACATATTCAATCAATCCTTATCCCAGTCTGCTGTTCCCACATGCTTCAAGAGGACCACCATTGTCCCACCACCGCCACCGCCCCGTAGCACTCACTTCTGTCATCATGAAGTGCTTTGAGAGACTAGTCAAGGACCATATCAACTACACCCTACCTGACACCCTAGACCCACTCCAATTTGCTTACCGCCCAAATAGGTCCACAGACGATGCAATCTCAACCACACTGCACACTGCCCTAACCCATCTGGACAAGAGGAATACCTATGTGAGAATGCTGTTCATCGACAGCTCAGCTACAGCTCAGCTACAGCTCAGCATTTAACACCATAGTACCCTCCAAACTCGTCATCAAGCTCGAGACCCTGGGTCTCAACCCCGCCCTGTGCAACTGGGTACTGGACTTCCTGACAGGCCGCCCCCAGGTGGTGAGGGTAGGTAACAACATCTCCACCCCGCTGATCCTCAACACTGGGCGCCCACAAGGGTGCGTTCTGACCACTGCGTGGCCATGCATGCCTCCAACTCAATCATCAAGTTTGCGGACGACACTACAGTGGTAGGCTTGATTACCAACAACAACGAGACGGCCTAAAGGGAGGAGGTGAGGGCCCTCGGAGTGTGGTGTCAGGAAAATAACCTCACACTCAACGTCAACAAAACAAAGGAGATGATTGTGGACTTCAGGAAACAGCAGAGGGAGCACCCAGCTCCTCGTATCGGCCGGGCAAGAGTGGGCATCGAGCCAGGTGCCATGAAGCCGGCTCTACGCATCTGGTCTCCAGTGCGT
The DNA here is from genome assembly GCF_002021735.2 of Oncorhynchus kisutch. Taxonomy (NCBI): domain Eukaryota; kingdom Metazoa; phylum Chordata; class Actinopteri; order Salmoniformes; family Salmonidae; genus Oncorhynchus; species Oncorhynchus kisutch. The sequence continues at coordinate 72,521,660 of NC_034174.2, read as the reverse complement.
CTCCTCGGGCCAGCGTACATGGCACCAGCCTTACGCATGGTGTCTCCGGTTCGCCAGCACAGCCCAGTGCGGGCTATTCCACCTCGCCGCACTGGCCCGGCTACGGGGAGCATTCAACCAGGTAAGGTTGGGCAGGCTCGGTGCTCAAGAGCTCCAGTGCGCCTGCACAGTCCAGTCTATCCGTTGAAACCTCCACGCACAAGCCCTCCGGTGGCAGCCCCCCGCACCAGGCTTTTCTCTCCGTCTTCTCCCTACAGGTGCTCCCGCCTGACCAGCGCTGCCAGAGCCTTCCTCCTGCCCTGCGCTGCCATAGACTCCCATCTGTCCTGAGCCGCCAGAGTCTCCCGTCTGTCCTGAGCTGCCAGAGTCTCCCGTCTGTCCTGAGCCGCCAGAGTCTCCCGTCTGTCCTGAGCCGCCAGAGCCGCTAGTCTGTCCTGAGCCGCCAGAGCCGCCAGTCAGCCAGGAGCCGCCAGAGCTGCCAGCCAGCCAGGAGCCGCCAGAGCTGCCAGCCAGCCAGGAACCGCCGGAGTCGCCAGCCAGCCAGGAGCCGCCAGAGCCGCCAGCCAGCCAGGAGCTGCCAGAGCCGTCAGTCAGCCAGGAGCCGCCAGAGCCGTCAGCCAGCCAGGAGCCGCCAGAGCCGTCAGTCAGCCAGGCGATGCCAGAATCGCCCTTCACTCCGGAGCTGCCGGAGTCTCCCGCCTGTCCGGCGCTGCCGGAAATCTCCCGTCCATTCGGAAACCGTGGCGTGGGTCCCCAGTCCAAGGTCGGCGGCGAGGGTCTCCGCTCTAAAGAGGCCACGGAGGCGGGCTAAGAGGTGCAAAAAAACTAAGGTGAAGTGGGGTCCAAGTCCCGCCCCAGAGCCGCCACCGCGGACAGACGCCCCCCCAGACCCACCGCTATAGGTTCAGGTTGTGCGGCCGGAGTCCGCACCTTTGGGGGGAGGTACTGTCACGTTCTGACCTTAGTTCCTTTGTATTTTTCTTTGTTTTAGTATGGTCAGGGCGTGAGTTGGGGTGGGCAGTCTATGTTTGTTTTTCTATGTTGGTTTTTGAGTTCGGCCTAGTATTGTTCTCAATTAGAGGCAGCTGTCAATTGTTGTCCCTGATTGAGAATCATACTTAGGTAGCCTGGGTTTCACTTTTGGTTTGTGGGTGTTTGTTTCCGTGTGAGTGTTTGGGCCACAAGGTACTGTTTCGGTTTTGGTAAATTCACGTCATCGTTTATTGTTTTGATTCAGTGTTCAGTGCTTTCTTTAATTAAAATTATCATGAACACTTACCACGCTGCGCTTTGGGTCCTCCTCTCTTTCTCCCGAAGACGATCGTTACACACTGACTCAACTCCAGCCACTTTAATAATGGGAATTGATGGAAATTGATGTAAACACCCCCCTATCCACATCGATGGAACAGTAGTGGAGAGGGTAGCAAGTTTTAAGTTCCTCGGCATACACATCACAGACAAACTGAATTGGTCCACTCACACAGACGGCATCGTGAAGAAGGCGCAGCAGCGCCTCTTCAACCGCAGGAGGCTGAAGAAATTCGGCTTGTCACCAAAAGCACTCACAAACTTCTACAGATGCACAATCGAGAGCATCCTGGCGGGCTGTATCACCGCCTGGTATGGCAACTGCACCACCCTCAACCGTAAGGCTCTCCAGAGGGTAGTGAGGTCTGCACAACGCATCACCGGGGGCAAACTACCTGCCCTCCAGGACACCTACACCACCCGATGCTACAGGAAGGCCATAAAGATTATCAAGGACATCAACCACCCGAGCCACTGCCTGTTCACCCCGCTGTCATCCAGAAGGCGAGGTCAGTACAGGTGCATCAAATCTGGGACCGAGAGACTGAAAAACAGCTTCTATCTCAAGGCCATCAGACTGTTAAACAGCCACCACTAACATTGAGTGGCTGCTGCCAACACACTGACAATGACACTGGCTCAACTCCAGCCACTTTAATAATGGGAATTGATGGGAAATGATGTAAATATATCACTAGCCACTTTAAACAATGCTACCTTATATAATGTTACTTACCCTACATTATTCATCTCATATGCATACGTATATACTGTACTCTATATCATCGACTGCATCCTTATGTAATACATGTATCAATAGCCACTTTAACTATGCCACTTTGTTTACATACTCATCTCATATGTTATACTGTACTCGATATCATCTACTGTATCTTGCCTATGCTGCTCTGTACCATCACTCATTCATATATCCTTATGTACATATTCTTTATCCCCTTACACTGTGTATAAGACAGTCGTTTTTTGGGAATTGTTAGTTAGATTACTTGTTCGTTATTACTGCATTGTCGGAACTAGAAGCACAAGCATTTCGCTACACTCGCATTAATATCTGCTAACCATGTGTATGTGACAAATAACATTTGATTTGATTTGGAAAATATATGACTAGCCACATTAAACAATGCTACTTAATATAATGTTTACATACTCTACATTACTCATCTCATATGTATATGTATATACTGTACTCTATATCATCTACTGCATCTTTATGTAATACATGTATCACTAGCCACTTTAAACTATGCCACTTTGTTTACATACCCTACATAACTCATCTCATATGTATATACTGTACTCGATACCATCTACTGCATCTTGCCTATGCCGTTCTGTACCATCACTCATTCATATATCTTTATGTACATATTCTTTATCCCTTTACGCTTGTGTGTATAAGGTAGTAGTTTTGGAATTGTTAGGTTAGATTACTCGTCGGAACTAGAAGCACAAGCATTTTCGTTACACTCGCATTAACATCTGCTAACCATGTGTATGTGACAAATACATTTGATTTGATTTGATTTGAAGCTTAACAGGAATGTGGTTCTGAATATAAACGGTAACACCTCCACCTTTGGCATTTCTGTATTTTCTGTAGCTCTTATAACCATGTATTGCTACCACTGTATCCTTAAAGGTATTACATAAGGTAGTTTCATAGAATATTAATGTCATCTGTTACTAGCAAATTATTGATTTCATGAACCTTGTTTCTTATTAAACTACATATGTTAACGTCGGCAATTTTTTTGCACTTTTCTGGGATTCTTGATTGTTTTCATTGCTTTACTGGGAAGCTTAGCAGAGGTAGACATGCTCATGTTATTTATGTTAGTGCAGGGTGAGCTGCACACAGTGGACTTCCTACTAGGGCATACCACCTCATTGCGAACAGTATAACTCTAGTTCATAGGCACATTATTACTGCATACAATAGCTGTGGGATCAGAAGAGGCATTCAGGGCAGTAAGAGGAACATTAGGTTACTTACATTACTTCCAACGGCCCTGGGATAATGTACATTTGCTGAAGCATTATCACAACTCAGTGACACAATGGTAGGGATTAACTGAGCTGGGCTTCATTGATAAGTAATTGTCTCAACGCAGCCTTATAATGCTGTGAAAGGATCCAGGAATCCAAAGGATTTGGGTGGATCCCATCCTCCTTATAAAACAAGCTTTGTTTCCAGACGGTATCATGTTAAATGTTACACCCACAGAGCTGCAGTTGGCTCGTAGTCAGTTATGGAGGGCTAAACGTCTGCTGAATCATTCAATGCCATGATTTAGGGAGGGTAGAGGGACAGATATTATGGGGCGTTTGTTGATGTCAAGCAGTGGCCCAATCAGTTCTTTAAAATCCATATTCAGCTGTTCTGAGCTGCCCTTCATAGTGTCATTGAATCCCATATGAACTCTGACAGACTCAATTTCCTGATGCTGGTTTAAAATATTTGGGAGCGGCCTCCCGACTGGCACAGTGGTCTAAGTGACTGTATCGCAGTGCTTGAGGTGTCACTACAGACCTGGGTTCGATCCTGGGCTATGTAGTAGCCGGCCTCAACCGGGAGACCCATGAGGTGGCACACAATTGGCCCAGCATTGTCCGGAATAGGGGAGGGTTTGGCCGGCCGGGATGTCCTTGTCCCATCGCGCTCTAGCGACTCCTTGCCGGGTGCATGCACGCTGACACGGTTTACTGTTGTACAGTGTTTCCTTCGACACATTGGTGATGCTGGCTTCCAGGTTAAGCGAGCAGTGTGTCAAGAAGCAGTGCAGGTTGGCAGGGTTGTGCTTTGGAGGAAGCATGGCTCTCGACCTTCGCCTCTCCCGAAACCGTGCCGGAGTTGCAGTGATTAGACAAGACGATAACTATCAATTGGATGTCACAAAATTGGGGAGAAAAAGGGGTAAAAAGTGCCCCCCACCAAATAAATTCAAATAATGTTTGGCAGCAGCTTATTGATGTCCTGTCCTCGTGCTCCTGGATGGCACAACGTTTTTTCTCCAGGGACTGAGACATTTCTCACCATTGAACTGCCCAATACAACGGCCGGAAAAGGGAATGGAGAAATCCGCCCATTCCTCCCCCTTCACACAATTTGTTTAATCTTTCACGGGCCCACGAAAAGCTGGATAGCGTTCGCCCGCTGCTCCCAGAGATAGGTCGAGACCTCCCACAGCAGGCAGTGCCCCATCAGATCCAGAGAGAGGGAAAGGAGCCGAACTCAATGACAAAGCCGCTGCTGGAGTCAGCGTAGTTGGAGTCATTACAGCCATCGCATACACAGGCAATCCCAACGATGAAGGCGCAGGCACCAGTGCAGCAAAGCTATTCCTCATGTCAATCTGCTACGAACCTCTCACAGTCACTCCGTCCGATTAGTAGCTTGCCGCTGCCTTCGGTTTTCAATAGTAGAGACATGGGACCAGCGCTGATTGGAACATTTTTCTTTCTGTTCAACATCTACTTCACTACAGGATGGAGGAGGAGAAGCAGATTGAGATGACTTCCTTGGTAGGCAAGTTCCAGTTAGCGCAGGCCATTTGGATAGTGACAGATGACAAGGCGGGGAAAATTCCATCAGGCCCGAGCGGCATCCAGCCATAGGAGTTGAGAACGAGAAAGTTCCAATTTGCATTGTCCCCATAAATTCGATCAAAATGTTTATTAGTTTGCTAAATTTAACCACCTCATTCCTGTAATCCTCCTCTAGCAAACAATTGCCACATTGGAACTCCAGATTGTCAATATTGTCCCGGATAAGAGCTTAATAAACACAGTTCTACAGCGTTGGAAATGTTCGTTAGCTATTCCAGTTGAAGCAGGCCCCATTACAACCTAGCTAGCTAACTTGCTAGCTGGCTAGTTTGTAGCACTGTTAGGGACAAAGAATGGGGCAATTGTTAGTAAAAGGCAGATGTCAGCAGCAGACCAAACTCAAATCAAGTAAAAACGAGTTTGTTTTGACAGCATAGCTAACTAGAGCACTAGCTAACATACTTACATCATAATTTTCTCTGATCAGCTGAAAGCCACTCTTCCCGATGTCAATCATCTCTGGTCCTCTCTAGGCCGAGGAGGCACTGGCTTGCTTACAATTTGTGATGAGTGAGTTTATTGTTGCAGAAAATAAGACTTTATGAAAATTTGGCTACAGAGGCAGTTGGTATGTTATGTATTTCGTGTGAATTAATTATGAAAGGTGATTATTTTTTATTTCTGCCCTTTTTTATTTTGAGCACCTGCCCCCCAAATGTCTGTGCACGGCCCTGCATGTGATCAAATGTCATGCAGTTTTTGATTAAGTTGACACTGTTGCTTTTTTCCAACAACAGCCATCACCTGCAATTGTGAGAGGCACTATTTGTCAACCAGTCATTTGGTTGATTTTGCCTGACCCAAAGCGAACGTGACCTGAAACAGGAACCAACTTTGCTGAGATTCTAACACTACACTACGGGGGATACAAATTAAAGTGATATTTGAGACCTATGTTTTTAGTTTGTGATTGTGTGATATGGGGGTATAGAAAACTTTATTAAGACATTTATAAAGAAAAACCTTTATAAACAATAAAAGCTATGTTCACACTGCATTGTTGATCTGAGCCTTGCTGTTGGAAAACCCCTAAGGTGTACGATTTTCAGCTGTCGTAGATGTACCTCCCCTGACTTTCATCTATTGCCGACTTTTATCTACAGTTGGCTTTGCTAGCCTTTTCATGCTCTTGTGACACTTGATATTCTGGATTTCCCTTGATTTGTCTGTGATTAAACTGTGGGTCAAAAGGGAAATAAAAGTATTATCTGATTATCTTTTTTTTGGGGGGGGGGGTGAATCCCACTGTACCGGTGTCCTAGACAGCTAGCTACCAGTGTCGCCCCCGCCTAAAACCCCAAACAGCAAGCAATGCAGATGTAGGAAACAACACCTCCACTTCGCTGATCTTCAACACAGGGGCCCCACAAAGGTGCGCACTCAGCCCCCTCCTGTACTTCCTGTTCAACCATGACTGCGTGGCCATGCACCCCTCCAACTCAATCATCAAGTTTGCAGATGACCGATATGGTCATCCAAGATGGCGTAGCAGTCAGACGTCTTGTCGTGTCGTGTCCCTTGTATATATCGTTTTTTTAAATATATTTTTCTTCGCATATCTTTTAAAACATTTTGCTAAACCTCAACATCTAAATACTCTCCTGCAACCCGCCTCACCCAATGTAGCGTGGATCTGATTTTTTTTCCTAAAGTATTTATATTTACTTCGGATCCGGAACCCCTCAACTGAAGCTAGCCAGCTAACTACCAGCTATCAGTCAGTAAACCATTGCTAGCGGTCATCAGCTAACCGGTCATCAGCTAACCTTTAGCTCGGAAAGCTCTCGCCAGTTCGAACAACGCGACTCTAACCAGAGCATAACGGACCTATTATTTTTATCCCTGGATTCCCACCGCAAACGGAACATTCAGCTGGATCTTCACAACTAGCTAACTAGCTAACCGCAACCCCGGATGATTACTCCTGGCTAGCGTTTCCATCCACTTAGCTTGAAGCTAGCCCGGCCAGAGCTCCTGAGCTACCACCGAAGCATACTCCTGGTCTACAATATCCGGACCCACGACCGGTCTATCGATGTCACCGCATGAAGAGACATAAACAGACTCACCCCATCGCGACGTCCCCCAAAGGCTAACTTTCTAGCCCTTGCTATCTGCTTGCTTGCTAATTCGGCCTGCTAACTGCTAGCTTGTTTAGCCCCGGTCTGATAACTGCTAGTTTGTTTAGCCCCGGCCTACTAACTGTTAGCTTGTTAGCACAGGCCTGCTAACTGTCTGAATTGCCGCGTCCCCAGCCAGCCCAACCACTCACTGGACCCATATTTACTTTCAATCTCTTTTCAATTTTTAATTCGATTATACCTTCCGGTAACCTGCCTCACCCAATGTGATACGGAATCGCTATTATTTTTTATTTTTAGAACACATTCAAGAACCTCCAGAAGCTAACCAGCTAACTAGCTACAAGCTATTTAGTCATTGTTAGCCACTGCTAGCGGCTTTTACCTTCTGCACAGCCAGCCAGTTTTTTTTACCTGGATAATAATCGCCAGTCTAGCTTCCCTGCCCCATCCACCGCTGCCCCCTGGACACTGATCACTTGGCTACATAGCTGATGCATGCTGAACTGTCCATTAATCACGGTACTCCATTCTGCTTGTTTATGTTTTATCTGTCGGCCCCAGCCGCACTCAGGCTCTGTGGGTAGTTAATCCGACCCTCCCTGCCTAGTCAACGCCATTTTACCTGCTGTTGTTGTGCTAGCTGATTAGCTGTTGTCTCACCTACTGTTTTAGCTAGCTCTCCCAATTCAACACCTGTGATTACTGTATGCCTCGCTGTATGTCTCTCTCAAATGTCAATATGCCTTGTATACTGTTGTTGAGGTTAGTTATCATTGTTTTAGTTTACAATGGAGCCCCTAGTTCCACTCTTCATACCCCTGATACCTCCTTTGTCCCACCTCCCACACATGCGGTGACCTTACCCATTACAACCAGCATGTCCAGAGATACAACCTCTCTCATCATCACCCAGTGCCTGGGCTTACCTCCGCTGTATCCGCACCCCACCATACCCCTGTCTGCGCATTATGCCCTGAATACATTCTACCATGCCCAGAAATCTGCTCCTTTTATTCTCTGTCCCCAACGCTCTAGGCGACCAGTTTTGATAGCTTTTAGCCGCACCCTCATACTACTCCTCCTCTGTTCCGCGGGTGATGTGGAGGTAAACCCAGGCCCTGCATGTCCCCAGGCACCCTCATTTGTTGACTTCTGTGATCGAAAAAGCCTTGGTTTCATGCATGTCAACATCAGAAGCCTCCTCCCTAAGTTTGTTTTACTCACTGCTTTAGCACACTCTGCTAACCCTGATGTCCTTGCCGTGTCTGAATCCTGGCTCAGGAAGGCCACCAAAAATTCTGAGATTTCCATACCCAACTATAACATTTTCCGTCAAGATAGAACTGCCAAAGGGGGAGGAGTTGCAGTCTACTGCAGAGAGAGCCTGCAAAGTAATGTCCTACTTTCCAGGTCCAAACCCAAACAGTTCGAACTACTAATTAATAATAAGAACAGATATAGCCTTTGGTTCACTCCAGACCTGACTGCCCTCGACCAGCACAAAAACATTCTGTGGCAGACTGTAATAGCATCGAATAGTCCCTGCGATATGCAACTGTTCAGGGAAGTCAGGAACCAATACACGCAGTCAGTCAGGAAAGCTAAGGCCAGCTTCTTCAGGCAGAAATTTGCATCCTGTAGCTCCAACTCCAAAAGGTTCTGGGACACTGTGAAGTCCATGGAGAACAAGAGCACCTCCTCCCAGCTGCCCACTGCACTGAGGCTAGGTAACACGGTCACCACCGATAAATCCATGATTATCGAAAACTTCAACAAGCATTTCTCAACGGCTGGCCATGTCTTCCGCCTGGCTACTCCAACCTCGGGCCAACAGCAAAGCCCCCCCCCCCCCCCCGCAGCTACTCGCCCAAGCCTCTCTAGGTTCTCCTTTACCCAAATCCAGATAGCAGATGTTCTGAAAGAGCTGCAAAATCTGGACCCGTACAAATCAGCTGGGCTTGACAATCTGGACCCTCTATTTCTGAAACTATCGGCCGCCATTGTCGCAACCCCTTTTACCAGCCTGTTCAACCTCTCTTTCATATCGTCTGAGATCCCCAAGGATTGGAAAGCTGCTGCCGTCATCCCCCTCTTCAAAGGGGGAGACACCCTGGACCCAAACTGTTACAGACCTATTTCCATCCTGCCCTGCCTATCTAAGTTCTTCGAAAGCCAAGTCAACAAACAGGTCACTGACCATCTCGAATCCCACCGTACCTTCTCCGCTGTGCAATCTGGTTTCCGAGCCAGTCACGGGTGCACCTCAGCCACGATCAAGGTACTAAACGATATCATAACCGTCATCGATAAAAGACAGTACTGTGCAGCCGTCTTCATCGACCTTGCAAAGGCTTTCGACTCTGTCAATCACCATATTCTTATCGGCAGACTCAGTAGCCTCTGTTTTTTCTGATGACTGCCGTGCCTGGTTCACCAACTACTTTGCAGACAGAGTTCAGTGTGTCAAATCGGAGGGCATGCTGTCCGGTCCTCTGGCAGTCTCTATGGGGGTGCCACAGGGTTCAATTCTCGGGCCGACTCTTTTCTCTGTGTATATCAATGATGTTGCTCTTGCTGCGGGCGATTCCCTGATCCACCTCTACGCAGACGACACCATTCTGTATACTTCCGGCCCGTCCTTGGACACTGTGCTATCTAACCTCCAAACGAGCTTCAATGCCATACAACACTCCTTCCGCGGCCTCCAACTGCTCTTAAACGCTAGTAAAACCAAATGTATGCTTTTCAACCGTTCGCTGCCTGCACCTGCACGCCTGACTAGCATCACCACCCTGGATGGTTCCGACCTTGAATATGTGGACATCTATAAGTACCTAGGTGTCTGGCTAGACTGTAAACTCTCCTTCCAGACTCATATCAAACATCTCCAATCGAAAATCAAATCAAGAGTCGGCTTTCTATTCCGCAACAAAGCCTCCTTCACTCACGCCGCCAAACTTACCCTAGTAAAACTGACTATCCTACCGATCCTCGACTTCGGCGATGTCATCTACAAAATAGCTTCCAACACTCTACTCAGCAAACTGGATGCAGTTTATCACAGTGCCATCCGTTTTGTCACTAAAGCACCTTATACCACCCACCACTGCGACCTGTATGCTCTAGTCGGCTGGCCCTCGCTACATATTCGTCGCCAGACCCACTGGCTCCAGATCATCTACAAGTCCATGCTAGGTAAAGCTCCGCCTTATCTCAGTTCACTGGTCACGATGGCAACACCCACCCGTAGCACGCGCTCCAGCAGGTGTATCTCACTGATCATCCCTAAAGCCAACACCTCATTTGGCCGCCTTTCGTTCCAGTTCTCTGCTGCCTGTGACTGGAACAAATTGCAAAAATCACTGAAGTTGGAGACTTTTATCTCCCTCACCAACTTCAAACATCTGCTATCTGAGCAGCTAACCGATCGCTGCAGCTGTACATAGTCTATCGGTAAAGAGCCCACCCATTTTTACCTACCTCATCCCCATACTGTTTTTATTTATTTACTTTTCTGCTCTTTTGCACACCAATATCTCTCCCTGTACATGACCATCTGATAGTTTATCACTCCAGTGTTAATCAGCAAAATTATAATTATTCGCCTACCTCCTCATGCCTTTTGCACACAATGTATATAGACTCTCTTTTTTTCCAGTGTTATTGACTTGTTAATTGTTTACTCCATGTGTAACTCTGTGTTGTCTGTTCACACTGCTATGCTTTATCTTGGCCAGGTCGCAGTTGCAAATGAGAACTTGTTCTCAACTAGCCTACCTTGTTAAATAAAGGTGAAATAAAAAAATTAAATAAAAAGATGACAACAGCAGTAGGCCTGATTACCAACAATGACAAGATAGCACACAGGGAGGATGTGAGGGCCTTGGCGGAGTGTGGTGCCAGGAAAATGATCTCTCCCTCAACGTCAACAAAACAAAGGAGCTGATCGTGGACTTCAGGAAACAGCAGAGGGAGCACGCCCCTATCCACATTGACGGGACCGCAGTGGAGAAGGTGGAAAGCTTCAAGTTTCTCGGTGTACATATCACTGACAATTTGAAATGGTCCACCCACACAGACAGCGTGGTGAAGAAGGCTCAATAGCTTCTCTTCAACCTCAGGAGGCTGAAGAGTTTCGGTTTGGCCCATAAGACCCTCACAAACTTTTATAGAAGTACAATTGAGAGCATCCTGTCGTGCTGTATCACCGCCTGGTACGGCAACTGCACCGCTTGTAACCGCAGGGATTTCCAGAGGGGGGTGCTGTTTGCCCAACGCATCACCGGGAGCACACTGTCTGCCCTCCAGGACACTTACAGCACCCGATGTCACAGGAAGGCCAATAATATCATCAAGGACATCAACCACCCGAGCCACGGCCTGCTTGAGGTCAGTACAGGTGCATCAAAGCTGGGACCGAGAGACTGAAAAACAGATTCTATCTCAAGGCCATCAGAGGGTTAAATAGCCATCACTAGCCGGCTACCACCCAGTTACTCAACCCTGCACCTTAGAGGCTGCTGCCCGATAGACAGTTGAAGTCGGACGTTTACATGCACTTAGGTTTGAGTCATTAAAACTCGTTTTTTCAACCACTACACAAATTTCTTGTTAACAAACTATAGTTTTGGCAAGTCGGTGAGGACATGTACATTTTTCCAACAATTGTTTACAGACAGATTATTTCACTTATAATTTACTGATTCACAATTCCAGTGGATCTGAAGTTTACATGCACTAACTTGACTGTGCCTTCAAACAGCTTGGAAAATTCCAGAAAATGATGTCATGGCTTTAGCTTCTGATAGGCTAATTGACATCATTTAAGTCAATTGGATGTATTTCAAGGCCTACCTTCAAACTCAGTGCCTCTTTGCTTGACATCATGGGAAAAGCAAAGGAAATCAGCCAAGACCTCAGAAAAAAATTGTAGACCTCCACAAGTCTGGTTCATCCTTGGGAGCAATTTCCAAATGCCTGAAGGTACCACGTTCATCTGTACAAACAATAGTACGCAAGTATAAACACCATGGGACCCCACAGCCGTCATACCTTTCAGGAAGGAGACGCGTTCTGTTTCCTAGAGATTAACATACTTTGGGGCGAAAGGTGCAAATCAGTCCCAGAACAACAGAAAAGGACCCTGTGAAGATGCTGGAGGAAACAGGTACAAAAGTATCTATATCCACAGTAAAACGAGTCCTATATCAACATAACCTGAAAGGTCGCTCAGCAAGGAAGAATCCACCGATCTAAAACCACCATAAAAAAAGCCAGGCTACGGTATGCAACTGCACATGGGGACAAAGATTGTACTTTTTGGAGAAATGTCCTCTGGTCTGATGAAGCAAAAATAGAACTGTTTGGCCATAATGACCATCGTTATGTTTGGAGGAAAAGGGGGAGGCTTGCAACCCGAAGAACACCATCTCAACCGTGAAGTACAGGAGTGGCAGCATCATGTTGTGGGAGTGCTTTGCTGCAGGAGGGACTGGTGCACTTCACAAAATAGATGGCATCATGAGGCAGAAAAAATATGTGGATATATTGAAGCAACATCTCAAGACATCAGTCAGGAAGTTAACGCTTGGTTGCAAATGGGTCTTCCAAATGGACAATGACCCCAAGCATACTTCCAAAGTTGTGGCAAAATGGCTTAAGGACAACAAAGTCAAGGTATTGGAGTGGCCATCACAAAGCCCTGACCTCAAGCCTATAGAAAATTTGTGGGCAGAACTGAAAAAGCGTGTGCGAGCAAGGAGGCCTACAAACCTGACTCAGTTACACCAGCTCTGTTAAGAGGAATGGGTCAAAATTCCCCCAACTTATTGTGTGAAGCTTGTGGAAGGCTACCTGAAACATTTGACCCAAGTTAAACAATTGAAAGGCAATGCTACCAAATACTAATTGAGTGTATGTAAACTTCTGACCCACTGGGAATGTGATGAAAGAAATAAAAGCTGAAATAAATCACTCTCTACTATTATTCTGACAGTTCACATTCTTAAAATAAAGTGGGGATCCTTACAGACCTAAGACAGGGAATTTTTACTAGGATTAAATGTCAGGAATTGTGAAAAACTGAGTTTAAATGTATTTGTCTAAGGTGTATGTATATTTCTGATTTCAAATGTACAAAGACATGGAATCACTGGCCACTTTAATAATGTTTACATATTGCTTTACTCATCTCATATGTATATATTGTATTCTATTCTACTGTATTTTAGTCAATTTTTTTATTTTATTTTTTATTTCACCTTTATTTAACCAGGTAGGCTAGTTGAGAACAAGTTCTCATTTGCAACTGCGACCTGGCCAAGACCTGGCCAAGACAATGCCGCTTCGACATTGCTCGTCTTAATATTTATAAATTCCATTCTTTTACTTTTAGATTTGTGTGTATTGCTGTGAATTATTAGATACTACTGCACTGTTGGAGCTAGGAACACAAGCATTTTGCTACACCCGCAATAACATCTGCTAAATATGTGTATGTGACCAATACATTTGATTTGGTTTGACTCCGTCCAGGTCTCGTGGAGATTCTGCAATTCCGTCCACAACAATGTTGTTCCGCCTTGATTTTTCCTCGATATAGATTTTATTTCTAAATTTCTATCATGGATTCACATACATAACTGACGTCCTCTATTAATGACTTACAGGTTGCGGTCATCTTGCCGTTCTCCTGTTTAAACTTATCGAGCTGACACTGGGAGAACTGCAAACTGTTCTTCAGGTCCTGGACCTCTCAGGTCAGGTCATCCATTCTTTTTTTAGTTGACTCAGTATTTGAATGCAACACTTGAAGATATTTTGTGGCTGTTGTAACAACTACTTGTAGAACTACTTTTGTTCATTTGAAAGATCCTTCATCTGTAATAATAGACATCACTGTCCTCAACGCTACTCCCAACGGCTTTGGTTTTTGTCATGGTCGCAATGTAAGCTACGCTGTTACTGCTTGCAGTTTCAGACAGGGAAGGTCACAGGGAAGATGGAAACAGCAACAAATAGCAGGGATCTAAACAGCCACAAGACCGGGACAATCCGTGATCCCAGCCACAAGGGCTCACCGTGTCGCGGTCTGGATTCAAGCCCTCAAGAAAACCCTGATAGCTTGATAGGCAGCTAGCAGCTAGCTGCTATGCCAAGCGGCTCCTCAGACCCTTGGTCGGCAGGATCCCTGGACAGATAGCAGCGGTCCCAGCAACTGATGCCAACCTTGTTTCTGGATCCAAACTCAAAAAGGTAGCTAGCTAGCTAGTAATCAAACCTTTTCAAAACTTTCCAAAACAACAAACCGAGCTCTCCCTCATTCCGCGTTTAACAGGAAGTGGGTGTGGAGCCAATGGCCGCCCCATAGGAGGGTGTAGGCATGGAACGCCACGTGGGGTGACTCTGGCAGGGGGTGCTGGACTCTGGGAGGGGGGGGGGATGCTGTAAAGGCCACTGGGCAGTGAGTGTTCAGGGGGAATGACACTGGTCCTTGTAGGGATCGCTCTGGGGTTGTGGTACACTGACCACTGGAAGGGGAGCGCTCTGGGGTAGTGGTACACTGACCACTGGGAGGGTGGCACCTTGGGGGCGTGGCACACTAGCCACTGAAGGGGTAGCACTCTGGGGATTTTAACCACTGGGGGGAGGTGGAACACTGAAGGGGGAACTCTGGATGGGTGGCACTTCGGGTTTGTGACAAGGGGTCTGGTATCCATTCCATCTTGGCTGGGGATGGGGGTAGCTGGCTGTCTATTCAGGGTAGGCATAGGGAGCCTGGTAAGTCTGAGCTGGTTGTTGGACTTGGGCCTAGTAAGCATGAGCTCATTGCTGAGCTGCAGCCACTGGGCTTGGCGCTAAGTAAGGTTGGGCTAATAGCTGAGCTGGGGCCTGGTAGGGCGGGATTCGTAGCTGAGCTGGGGCCTGGTAGAGATGGACTGGTAGCTGCTGCTGCTGATAGGTTTGGTATGGTTGTTGTGGCTGAGCTGTGGCCTAGCCTTGAGACTGGTATGGCTGGGCCGGAGGCTGATGGGGCTGAGCTGGTTGCTGAGCTGGGTTCTGGGCTGGAACCTGGTATGGCTGGACTAGGGGCTAGTAGGAATGATCAGGGGCCTGGTATGGCTGGGGTAGTAGGGCTGGGCTGGAGACTGGTAGGGCTGGGGTAGTAGTGCCCAAGGAAGGTCAGAGGCCGACTGGATTCTAGAATAACATTGAAGTCGTGGGTCTGTCCAGTATATGTAGGCTTGACTCTGTGTCCTGTACTGCAGCCCCTGGGTCGGATCAGTTGGTAAGGTAGCGGATGATGGGTGGAGCCTGTAGGCTGCTGGGCTGGGATCCATGGGATTGAGAGATTGTGGTATTTTATCTGTAAGATTGGTTTAATCTACCCCCACTCGGGGTGCAAACTGGTCTATGGGGCTTATGTGATCATCTGGGGAGGGTGGAATGGCCTGGGTTAGGTTGAGGCCTGGATGCCCTGGGTTGAGGCCAGGATGCCCTGGGTTGAGGCTTGAGTGGCCTGGGATGAGGCCTGGATGGCCTGGGCTAATGCCAGTGTGGCCGCTTGGTATGCCGGGGTGGCCGCTTGGTAGGCCGCTTTGGCCACTAGGGTAGCCGGTTGGCCGATGTTGGCCTAACCCATTAACAGCGAACATCTGTCGTCTCTCAGAGCAACAAGTGCCAAGCAGACTGAACTCAGGTGTGGATTTACTGTCATGGGGGAACCACCTACCTGGCTCATCCCAAAGTCATCGAGGAGGTGTGGGAACGTTACGGCAGGACTGGAGTCAGACAACGCGCAATGAGAGACCACAACGCTAAGCGTGGACACACTGGGCCCACAAGTGGCCAAACGCGCTTCCCTCCTTGGGCCTGATCCTTTCCCCCCACTCACGAGTGAGAGCGAACAGTCTATCCGTCATCCTGATAGCCCCACATTGGCCCGGGAAGCCATGGCTGGCAGAGATTTTACAGTGCCTTGCGAAAGTATTCGGCCCCCTTGAACTTTGCGAACTTTTGCCACATTTCAGGCTTCAAACATAAAGATATAAAACTGTATTTTTTTGTGAAGAATCAACAACAAGTGGGACACAATCATGAAGTGGAACAACATTAATTGGATATTTCAAACTTTTTTAACAAATCAAAAACGGAAAAATTGGGCGTGCAAAATTATTCAGCCCCTTTACTTTCAGTGCAGCAAACTCTCTCCAGAAGTTCAGTGAGGATCTCTGAATGATCCAATGTTGACCTAAATGACTAATGATGATAAATACAATCCACCTGTGTGTAATGAAGTCTCCGTATAAATGCACCTGCACTGTGATAGTCTCAGAGGTCCGTTAAAAACGCAGAGAGCATCATGAAGAACAAGGAACACACCAGGCAGGTCCGAGATACTGTTGTGAAGAAGTTTAAAGCCGAATTTGGATACAAAAACATTTCCCAAGCTTTAAACATCCCAAGGAGCACTGTGCAAGCGATAATATTGAAATGGAAGGAGTATCAGACCACTGCAAATCTACCAAGACCTGGCCGTCCCCCTAAACTTTCAGCTCATACAAGGAGAAGACTGATCAGAGATGCAGCCAAGATGCCCATGATCACTCTGGATGAACTGCAGAGATCTACAGCTGAGGTGGGAGACTCTGTCCATAGGACAACAATCAGTCGTATATTGCACAAATCTGGCCTTTATGGAAGAGTGGCAAGAAGAAAGCCATTTCTTAAAGATATCCATAAAAAGTGTTGTTTAAAGTTTGCCACAAGCCACCTGGGAGACACACCAAACATGTGGAAGAAGGTGCTCTGGTCAGATGAAACCAAAATTGAACTTTTTGGCAACAATGCAAAATGTTATGTTTGGCGTAAAAGCAACAAAGCTCATCACCCTGACCACACCATCCCCACTGTCAAACATGGTGGTGGCAGCATCATGGTTTGGGCCTGCTTTTCTTCAGAAGGGACAGGGAAGATGGTTAAAATTGATGGGAAGATGGATGGAGCCAAATACAGGACCATTCTGGAAGAAAACCTGATGGAGTCTGCAAAAGACCTGAGACTGGGACTGGGAGATTTGTCTTCCAACAAGACAATGATCCAAAACATAAAGCAAAATCTACAATGGAATGGTTCAAAAATAAACATATCCAGGTGTTAGAATGGCCAAGTCAAAGTCCAGACCTGAATCCAATCGAGAATCTGTGGAAAGAACTGAAAACTGCTGTTCACAAATGCTCTCCATCCAACCTCACTGAGCTCGAGCTGTTTTGCAAGGAGGAATGGGAAAGAAATTCAGTCTCTCGATGTGCAAAACTGATAGAGACATACCCCAAGCGACTTACAGCTGTAATCGCAGCAAAAGGTGGCGCTACAAAGTATTAACTTAAGGGGGCTGAATAATTTTGCACGCCCAATTTTTCAGTTTTTGATTTGTTAAAAAAGTTTGAAATATCCCATAAATGTCGTTCCACTTCAAGATTGTGTCCCACTTGTTGTTGATTCTTCACAAAAAAATACAGTTTTATATCTTTATGTTTGAAGCCTGAAATGTGGCAAAAGGTCGCAAAGTTCAAGGGGGCCGAATACTTTCGCAAGGCACTGTACCTCTCCTGTGCGCACAACCATAGTGCCTCCCACAAGGCAGGGATCTGCTATCCCAAGTGAAGGGCAAAATATTCCACCCTCATCCCGAGCTTATGGATTTCTGGGCCTGGCCCGTTAGAGGTCCAACTTAAACTTGGTGGGCTTGCCTCCGAACATATTTGCCACGATTCAGAGTGCAAGAGCTCCCCCACAAGAGGTCTTTATGACCTGCAGTGGAGATTGTTTGAGAAGTGATATGAGAGATACGAGTTGGTCCCCTTTCAGTGCTCCATCCCTGCCGTTCTCTCCTTTGTATAGGAATTGCTCAACATGGGCAAGTCCTTTTCCACCATTAAGGTCTACTTGGCAGCGATTACAGCCTAACATGTAGGACTAGGTGAGACAATGATCGGGGCTCAACCAATTGTTTGTCATTTAATGATGTCTCCGTCTGGTCTCTAAGCCACTTGCCCCATCATGGGACTTGGCACTGGTTCTGGATGCACTCATGCCATCATTTTGAACCCCTGGACATGGTGGATCTTAAGACTATGTCTGATAACACGGTTTCCCATACTCGGTCCTGGGCCCCCCCCCTGGGTGCATGTTTAGATTTTGGCCTTTGCACTACACAGCTGATTCAAATAATCAATGCCTAATGATGTGTTGGTTATTCGAATCAGCAGTGTAGTGCTAGGGCAAAAACCAAAATGTGCACCCAGGTGAGGTCACAGGACCGGGTTTGGGAAACACTGTCTCATAAAATGGACCTGTTGCTCACCTTGGCTATGGCCAAGCGAGTTAGTGACCTTCATGCGCTCTTGGTTCATTTTCATGTACTCAGTTTAATCCCGACTACTCCAAGATTATGATATGTCCTTATGCCGAGTTTGTTCCTAAAGTAATTCATATGGCATAGTAGTCAAGCCACTGACCTCTTCCCCTTCCACCCTCCACCATTCTCTTCCCCAGGTTGTGTCTGGTACATTCCCTGCACGTCTACATGGACAGGACTAGGCTGTTCCGGAGCTGTGACCATTTGTTTGGTTTCCCAACCCTGCTCAGGGTAGGGCTTTGTCCAAAGAACAGGCAGTGAGGGCTATTGCCAAGGCATACAGTTGTAGGGGGTTGCAGTCTCCCCTGGGTGTCCAGGCGCATTCCCCCGGAGGATTTGCTACATCATGGGCACTGTTCAGGGCCATCTCTCTGAGATTTTTGGGCTTTCCCTCACACCTTTGTTAGGTTCTGTCGTCTGGATGTCAATGCACCTTCTCTGGCGCACAAAGTCCTCGATGCTGGAGCTGAGTAGGATGAATCAGGCACATTACCATGTACCACAACAGGCTTCTCAGGAAATGGGGTATTGGCAATCAGGGCATTTTGCAAGTGTCCCATAGTGAGATGTCGAACTGAGTTGACTGAAAGATAACTTTGGGTTAAGGTTTGTAACCCCAGTTCTCTGAAGGAGAGGGGGGAGCCATCTCACCAGATTGCCCCTCTTGCAAGACTCTAGAATGAGGAAACCAGAGCATTGCAAGTGCTATATAGCCACGCGGGGTGTACACCCACAAAGCTCTGATTGGCCTGCTAGGTGTGATTCTCCTCCAGAGAACCGGGGTTACATGCGGTAACCCAAGGTTTACAGTCCCAGACAGTTCAGCCCAAGCCTGTGGTCCAGCAGCAGCCCTGGTATGAACTCAAGCAAGCTAATATAAATCATGCTGTTACACAGAGCAAAGGGGTCATGTGGAACATGGGCTCTGAAAAGGGAAGCAGTTTTTGGCCTGTAGATTCAGCAGGCAGCCGACTTACCAGTAGCCGAGTTCCCAGCAGTCCAAGCAGTCAACCTACAAGCAGCCAAGCAACCAGAAGCCCAAGCAGCCAACCTACCAGTAGCCGACCTACCAGCAGCCCAAGCAAGTCGTGCAGCTGACCTACCACCAGCTGAGACTCCAGCAGCTCAATATCATGATTAGTGATAAGTTGGAAATGTTCATGGTTTTCCAGACTCTACACCTTCCCTGAGGGTGACATCCATGGAAGCTCTGACCAGATCGAGAGAGTTTGAACAACTACACTTGAAGGTTTTGGCCTTAGAAATTGTCTATAGCAACTAACATTTTTGCTCTTGCTCTCAGTTTGGGGAAGGCCCTTTCCTGTTTCAGCATCACAATGCTCCCGTGCACAAAGCAAGGTCCATACAGAAATGGTTTGTCGAGATCGATGTGGAAGAACGTGACTGGCCTGCACAGAGCCCTGAACTCAAGCCTATCAAAAACCTTTGGGATGAATTGGAATGCTGACTGCGAGCAAGTCCCCGCAGCAATGTTCCAACATTCAGTGTGAAGCCTTCCCAGAAGAGTGGAGGCTGGTTTAGAAGCAAAGTGAGGACCAATTCCATATTAATACCCATGATTTTGGAATGAGATGTTCGACGGGCAGGTGTTCACATACTTTTATCATGTAGTGTGTGTAAACAGTGCATTCGGAAAGTAGTTAGACTTGTTACGTTACAGCCTTGTTCTAAAAATGGATTAAACAGTTTCCCCCCCTGATCAATCTACACACAATACCCCATAATGACAAAGCAAAAACAGGTTTAGAAATTTTAGCAAATGTATTAAAAATAAAAAAATAAAATATCACATTTACATAAGTATTCAGACCCTATACTCAGCATTTTTGTTGAAGCACCTTTGGCAAAGATTACAGCCTGGAATCTTCTTGGGTATGACGCTACAAACTTTGCACACCTGTACTTGGAGAATTTCTCCCATTATTCTCTGCAGATCCTCTCAAACTCTATCCGGTTGGATGGGGAGCGTCGCTGCACAGCTATTTTCAGGTCTATCCAGAGATGTTCGATCGGGTTCAAGTCCGGCCTCTGGCTGGGCCACTCAAGGACATTCAGAGACTTGTCCTGAAGCCACTCCTACGTTGTCTTGGCTGTGTTTATGGTCGTTGTTCTGTTGGAAGGTGAACCTTCTGCCCAGTCAGAGTTCCTGAGCACTCTGGAGCAGGTTTTCATCAAGGATCTCTCTGTACTTTGCTCCGTTCATCTTTCTCTCAATCCTGACTAGTCTCCCAGACCCTGCCGCTGAAAAACATCCCCACAGCCTGATGCTGGCACCACCATGCTTCACCATGGTGACAGGATTCCTCCTTTCGTGACGCTTGGCATTCAGGCCAAAGAGCTCAATCATGGTTTCATAAGACCATAGACTCTTGTATCCCATGTTCTGAGTGTCACGACTTCCACCAAAGTTGTTCCCTCTCCTTGTTCGGGCAGTGTTCAGCGGTCGACGTCACCGTCTTTCTAGCTGCCACCGATCCATGTTTCATTTTTCCTTTTGTTTTGTCTGTTTTACACACCTGGTTCCCATCTCATGATTATGTTCCTTATTTAACCCTCTGGTTTCCCTTTCGGTTTTGTGCGTGATTGTCTTTCGTGTGTTGGAGTTCGTATCCTGTTTTGTCTTTGTTTTATAATGGGATTTTTGTTCCGTTCTCGGATGGAGTACATACAGTGGTTTTTACTCTTACCTGTGTCCTGCGCTTGACTCCTTCGCTATCCTCTAGATAGACTCTGACAGAATCACGCACAAAAAGACAGGGAGTCAGCAGGTGTAGCCAGCCCTCCGCTTCAAATGGAGGAGTGAGTTCAGCAGCACCTGACCATGCTGCAGAGTCTGGGTACAGCCATGGATTGCGTGCTGCAAACCATGGACCGATGGGAGAGAGGGGTTTTTCCTGTGAACCCGGTGTCGTCTCCTCAGGTTCCACCACTACCTACCGTGATGTCCGCCCCTTCATCATCAGGATCCGGTGGGATTCAGCTCTCGCTCTCGCTATGATGGGACAGCTGCCGGGTGTCAGGTGTTCCTACTCCAGCTGGAGCTCTACCTGGCATCTGTCCGGCCAGCTCCTTCGGGACACGAGAGAGTGAGCGCCCTTATCTCCTGTCTGACCGGTAAAGCCCTGGAATGGGCCAACGCCATCTGGGGCAGGGAAGGTCAGACGTTGGATGACTATGAGGAGTTCGCCCGCCGTTTCCGGGCGGTATTCGATCATCCCCGGAGGGGAGAGCGGTGGGGGAACGCCTATTTCATCTACATCAGGGGATGAGGAGAGCTCAAGATTTTGCGCTGGACTTTAGAACTCTGGCGGACGGCGCGGGATGTAATAAGCGTGCCCTGATCGATCACTACAGGAGTAGCTTACGAGAGGATGTTCGTTGGGAGTTAGCCTGCAGGGACACCACCCTTACACTGGATCAGCTGGTGGACTTATCGATCCGGTTGGACAACCTGTTGGCCTCCCGCGAATGTCCTGATCGGGGTCCGTCAGTTCCATCCCTATGGAGTTGGGAGGCGCTGCAACGAGGGGGAACGGAGGGGGGATCATTCCCTGCACCAACTGTGGCCGCAGAGGGCACACTGCTGGTCGGTGCTGGGGGGATTCCCTGGGAGGTAGAGGTAGCAGGCAGAGTGCTGGTGGGTCATCCCAGGTGAGTAGGCACACCACTCACCCAGAGCTCCCTGTTGCACACACGTGGTTGTCGATTTAATTTCCCGAGTTCTCCCGGCGTTCCCAGCATAAGGCGCTAGTAGATTTAGGCGCAGCTGGGAACTTTATCGACCGTTCCTTTTCTATGCGATTAGGGATCCCTATGGTGTCTGTTGATGTTCCCTTCCCTATACATGCCTTAGACAGTCGTTGTTTGGGGTCGGGGCTAATTAGGGAGGTCACAGCTCCGCTCACTATGATAACGCAGGAGAATCATAGGGAGCGAATTAGTCTCTTCTTCATTGACTCTCCTGCGTTCCCTGTTGTGTTGGGGATTCCCTGGTTGGGTTCGCATGATCCCACTATTTCGTGGCAACAGAGAGCTCTCAAGGGATGGTACCGTCAGTGCTCAGGGAGGTGTGTAGGTGTTTCCTTAGGTACCACTACGGTGGAAAGTCCAAACCAGGTCTCCACCATGCACATTCCCCACGAATATGCCGATTTGGCACTCGCCGTCTGTAAAAACACCCCATCGACAGGGGGATTGTGCGATAGATCTCTTGATAGAAGCTGCACTTCCCAGGAGTCACGTGTATCCTCTGTCACAGGAGGAGATGGCGGCTATGGAGACATATGTCACCGAATCTCTGGGACAGGGATACATTCGGCCTTCCATCTCACCTGTCTCCTCAAGTTTATTTTTTGTGAAGAAGAAGGATGGAGGTTTGCGCCCGTGTATTGATTATCGAAGTTGAAATAAGATCACGGTAATATACAGTTACCCGCTATCGCTCATAGCCAGTATGACCGAGTCATTACACGGGGCGCGCTTCTTCACAAAATTGGACCTCAGGAGCGCTTACAACCTGGTGCGTATCCGGGCAGGTGATGAGTGGAAGACAGCATTTAGCACCACTTCTGGGCATTATGAGTACTTCGTCATGCCGTAAGGGTTAATGAACGCTCCATCAGTCTTCCAATCCTTTGTAGATGAGATTTTCAGGGACCTGCATGGGCAGGGTGTAGTGGTGTATACAGATGACATTCTAATATACTCCACTACACGCGCCGAGCATGTGTTCCTGGTATGCAGGGTGCTTGGTCGACTGTTGGAACATGACCTGTACGTCAAGGCTGAGAAACGTCTGTTCTTACAACAGTCCGTCTCCTTCCTAGGGTACCGCTTTTCCGCGTCAGGTGTAGAGATGGAGAATGACCGCATTTCAGCCCATTACCTCACTCCCGGCGTATACAGTACGAGCCATCATGGACTCAATACTTTGGGCGAGAGGCCTTCAGTACCTCGTGGAGTGGGAGGGGTACGGCCCGGAGGAGAGATGCTGGGTACCGGTGGGGGACATCCTGGACCCATCGTTACTCCAGGAATTTCACCAACTCCATCCGGATCGCCCTGCGTCTCGTCCCCCGGGTCGTCCCCGAGGGGGTAGTACTGTCACAACTTCCACCGGAGTTCCCTCTCCTTGTTTGGGCGGTGTTCGGCGGTCGACGTCACCGGCTTTCTAGCTGCCACTGATCCATGTTTCATTTTTCCTTTTGTTTTGTCTGTTTTACACACCTGGTTCCCATCTCATGATTATGTTCCTTATTTAACCCTCTCGTTTCCCTTTCTGTATTGTGCGTGATTGTCTTTTGTGTGCTGGAGTTCGTATCCTGTTTTGTCTTTGTTTTATAACGGGATTTTTGTTCCGTTCTCGGATGGAGTAAATTCAGGGGTTTTTACTCTTACCTGTGTCCTGCGCCTGACTCCTTCGCTATCCTCTAAATAGACTCTGACACTGAGAGTCCTTTAAGTGCCTTTTGGCAAACTCCAAGCAGGCTGTCTTGTGCCTTTTACTGAGGTGTGGCTTCAGTCTGGCCACCCTACCATAAAGGCCTGATGGGTGGAGGGCTGGAGAGATGGTTGACATTCTGGAAGGTTTTCACATCTCCACAGAGGTACTCTGGAGCTCTGTCAGAGTCACCATTGGTTTTGTGGTCACCTCCCTGACCAAGGCCCTTCTCCCCTGATTGTTCAGTTTGGCCAGGCAGCCAGCTCTAGGAAGATAATTGATGTTTCCAAACAACTTCCATTTAAGAATGATGGAGGCCACTGTGTTCTTGGGGACCTTCAAGGCTGCAGAACATTTTTGGTACCCTTCCACAGATTTGTGCCTCGAAACAATCCTGTCTCGGGGCTCTACGACAATTCCTTCGACCTCATGGCTTGGTTTTTGCTCTGACGTGCACTGTCAACTGTGGGACTTTGAACGGGGTACGGTAGTAAATGCCAGGTGCATTGGTTTGTTTTTTAAGAACTGCAACGCTGCTGGGGTTTTCACGCTCAACAGTTTCCTGTGTTTATCAAGAATGGTCCACCACCCAAAGGACATTTAGCCAACGTGACACAACCGTAGGAAGCATTGGCGCCAACATGGGACAGCATCCCTGTGGAACGCTTTCAACACCATGTAGAGACCATGCCCCGACGACTTGAGGCTGTTCTGAGGGCAAAAGGGGTTGCAACTCAATATTAGGAAGGTGTTCCTAATGTTTGGTATCATAGGTGGTTGTTGGCACCTTAATTGGAGAGAACGGGCTCGTGGTAATGGTTGGAATGGTATCAAATACATTGTTTCCAGGTGTTTGATGCCATTCAATTTACTCTGCTCCAGACATTATTATGCACCGTTCTCCCCTCAGCAGCATCCACTGTTTGGTATACTCCAGATTTATTTTGTTGAATGCCTGGTATAGCAAGTAGCGGCGAAGGAACACAATGTATATTATCCAGGTCAAACTCAAACCCTATAATCTGCATGAATAGTGTTGAATACTTCTCTGGTCACACTTTATGCTCACAAACTAAATGAGTCAAAACCAGCTATTGCACCTTATTCTACCCTATGGTGAATTATGACACTCTATGCAGACAAACGTCCAAAAGGGAAGAGCAAATCAGGGAATGGAACCTAAATTATTTTCCAATCGTTTCATTCCGATCAGAACCCCTATATTATTTTGTTCCGTTCATGTTTTGACCAGGATAATAAAGTTCTGAATAAGTTCTAACCCCAAAAAAGTAACTGTCCGTTTAGACGGAGAGGAAGCGAGAGGCCCAACTCGCCGGAAAATCTGTCTCTCTCCAGCAGGTGGCGTTTCCCCCCCGTATTTCCCCCCACTAAGCAAGAAGTTTTTGGGTGGAAGTCAATAAAATATTGTCTAATTTGGTCAACAAAAATTTGCTACGTGAGGTTTATTTGATCTAATAGAAGTTTCATAATGCTTAACTTGTTATGAGTGTACTGATATAAGTAGGACACGTGACATCCTGGCAATTTTGAGAAAAAAAACCTATCGGAGATGTCTAGAGATGACTACACATATTCATGGCATGAGGCTAGTAGCATAGCATCTCTCTCCATTAAATACAGACTGTTGATGTCAACAACCCTCATCGAATATTCAAAAAAGTATTATAATAAGGAGTTCATGTATCCACCAACCCAAAGAAAGGATAAGCGGAAACTAGATAGCCAGCCGTGCCGCTTTGTGGACAATGACTCACATTGTTAGGGCAGAAACATGCATCTTGTCAGTATATCCATACTCTTTGGTATAGTTCCTTTTCGTTAATTTGTACTGCGTGAAATCAACAGTTTTTAGATTTAGCTCATTAAGGCTGCATTCACACAGGCAGCCCAATTCTGATATTGTTTTTCACTAACTGGTCTTTTGACCAATCAGATCCACTCTGAAAAAGAGCTGACATGAAAGGATCTGATGTGATTGGTCAAAAGACCAATTAGTGGAAAACATATCAGAATTGGGCTGCGTTTAAATGCAACCTGATTTACTCCACCAACTAGGGTAGATAGAGCAGCTTGCTATGGAACAGATAAACGAGTTGTTTACATGTTTTATGGACAGATAAGCGCAGGCCACAGAAGCTACTAAAATTTCACAGGTGGGGATAGAGTGAGAGAGAGAGAGGGGTGGACATGGAGGCTTCCCTTGAAGCACTGAGCATCATGAAAAAAAAGTGTTTTCAGTTCTGTTCCCTGGAACAGTTCCAACCTCTGTATCAAATAGATACATCTTTGTATTCTATATTCTCTCCATTTTGTTTTTTATTTTGTTCTTCACTTACTTATTGTTATCCATCCACAGATTTGTCACTGAATGAACTGTAAACCCATGTGACGATGACTGTAAACTATTAGAGGATGAGTTCCAACACTTACCTGCATGTTCAAAGGTGGGTGGGTGCCTTTAGCTTTGCTATATACACTACCGGTCAAAAGTTTTAGAACATCTTCTCATTCAAGTGTTTTTCTTTATTTTACTATTTTCTCCACCTTACAAAATAACACTTACTTACAAACCCTCAACCAACAATGCAGTTTTTTTTAAATACAAAAAAAAGAAAGAAATGAAAGTAACAAATAATTAAAGAGCAGCAGTAAAATAACAATAGTGAGGCTATATACAGGGGGTACATGTACAGAGTCAATGTGCGGGGGCACCAGTTAGTAGTGGTAAATTAGGTAATATGTACATGTAGGTAGAGTTAATAAAGTGACTATGCATAGATAATAACAGAGAGTAGGAGCAGCGTAAAAGGGGTGGGGGCATTGCAAATAGTCTGGGTAGGCATTTGATTAAATGTTCAGGAGTCTTATGGCTTGAAGGGAGAAGCTGTTTAGAAGCCTCTTGGACCTAGACTTGGTCGCTCCGGTACCGCTTGCCGTTCGGTAGCAGGGAGAACCGTCTATGACAGGGTGGCTAGAGTCTTTGACAATTTTTAGGGCTTTCCTCTGACACCTCCTGGTATGGAGGCCCTGGATGGCAGGAAGCTTGGCCCCGGTGATGTACTGGGCAGTATGCACTACCCTCTGTAGTGCCTAGCGGTCGGAGGCTGAGCAGTTGCTATACCAGGCAGTGATGCAACCCGTCAGGATGCTCTCGATGGTGCAGCTGTAGAACCTTTTGAGGTTCTGAGGACCCATGCCAAATCTTTTCAGTCTCCTGAGGGGGAATAGGTTTTGTTGTGCCCTCTTCACAACTGTCTTGGTGTGCTTGGACCATGTTAGTTTGTTGGTGATGTGGACGCCAAGGAACTTGAAGCTCTCAGCCTGCTCCACTACAGCCACGTCGATGAGAATGAGTTTGTGCTCGGTCCTCCTTTTCCTGTAGTCCACAATCATATCCTTTGTCTTGATCACTTTGAGGGAGAGATTGTTGTCCTTGCACTACAGTGTCAGGTCTCTGACCTGCTCCCTATAGGCTGTCTCGCCATTGTCGGTGATCAGACTTTTGTACCATTGGCAAAATTAATGATGGTGTTGGAGTCGTGCCTGGCCGTGCAGTCATGAGTGAACCGGGATTACAGGAGGGGACTGAGCTGTCACCCGAGGGGCACCTGTGTTGAGGATCAGCGTGGCGGATGTGTTGTTACCTACCCTTACCAACTGGGGGAGACCTGCCAGGATCCAGTTGCAGAGGGAGGTGTTTAGTCCCAGGGTCCTTAGCTTAGTGATGAGCTTTGGGGGCACTATGGTCTTGAACGCTGAGCTGTAGTCAATGAATAGCATTCTCACATAGGTGTTCCTTTTGTCCAGGTATGAAAAGGCAGTGTGGAGTGCAATAGACATTGCATCATCTGTGGATTTTTATTTAACCAGGCAAGTCAGTTAAGAACAAATTCTTATTTAAAATGACGGCCTACCCCGGCCAAACCTGGATGACGCTGGGCCAATTGTGTGCCGCCCTATGAGACCCCCAAATACGTCCAGATTTGATTCAGCCTGGATTCGACCTAGGGACTGTAGTGACGACCTCTTGCAGATGCAGTGCCTTAGATCGCTGCGCCACTCGGGAGCCCTGGATCTGTTGGGGCGGCATGCAAATTGGAGTGGGTCTAGGGTTTCTGGGATAATGGTGTTGATGTGAGCCATGACCAGCCTTTCAACCACTTCATGGCTACAGATGTGAGTATTACGGGTCTGTAATCATATATGCAGGTTACCTTTACGTTCTTGGGCACAGGGACTATGGTGGTCTGCTTGAAACATGTTGGTATTACACACTCAGACAGGGAGAGGTTGAAAATGTCAGTAAAGACACTTGCCAGTTGGTCAGCGCATTACACGTCCTGTAATCTGTCTGGCCCTGCGACCTTATGAATGTTGACCTGTTAAAAGGTCTTACTCACATGCGGAGAGCATGATCACACAGTTGTCCCGGAACAGCTGATGCTCTCGTGCATGTTTCAGTGTTACTTGCCTCGAAGCGAGCATAGAAGTAATTTAGCTCGTTTGGTAGGCTCGTGTCACTGGGCAACTCTCGGCTGTGCTTCCCTTTGTAGTCTGTAATAGTTTGCAAGCCCTACCACATCCGACGAGCGTAGGAGCCGGTGTAGTGTGATTCTATCTTAGTTCTGTATTGACGCTTTGCCTGTTTGATGGTTCGTCGTAGGGCATAGCGGGATTTCTTATACGCTTCCGGGTTTGAGTCTCGCTCCTTGAAAGCGACAGCTCTACCCTTTAGCTCAGTGCGGATGTTACCTGTAATCCATGGCTTCTGGTTGGGGTATGTGCGTACAGTCACTGTGGGGACAACGTCATCGATGCACTTATTGATGACGCCAGTGACTGATGTGGTGTACTCCTCAATGCCATCGAAAGAATCCCGGAACATATTCCAGTCTGTGCTAGTAAAACAGTCCTGTAGCTTAGCATCTGCTTCATCTCACTTCAAAGGGCTCCTTTACTATGCTACCCGCACATGTTCTTCAAGCCTCCAAACAGTGGTGAATGAAAAGAGACATCTTTTCCACAAATCACCAAAAAGTGTAATGACATTTGGCGATTGTCAATTGGCCAGAATTGATGCGTCATTTGCTGTCTGCATCTGTGTCGGCCACTCATCTCTGCCTTGGCAAAATGTCAATGTTCTGGTCGAACCACATCACATTTTGGAGCCTAGGCTATACCACCTGTTTAAGTCCATTCGCAAATGTTTCATGCCTCTGACATGCGGTAGTGATTAATAATGGTGTAATAGCCTACCGTTTTCTTGACATTTTGTTTGAATTATTGTAATAGGCTCATGTTTTACCGATACGGCGTACCCCCACTATTTCTTTTGCCACCATACCGGACCTCCTTACTTTCACCCTTGGGAAAAAGTAAATGAATCCACAAATTGTACATATATTTTAAATGACCACGTTTTAAAAGCAGGAAGTAGGCTGGACTTTCATATCAGATAGACGGGTTGGCTGACAACGTCACAAACTGATGCACATGCATTGATGCGCACGCATTGATGAAGCCGGAAGCCATGCTTAGTTATGATTCTGAATAGTCAGATGCTGTATCGAGCAACAATGACATGCAGGGAATCGTAGTTGGCTCATTTCAGCTAGTTTTATCTTGATCTTGATACCATGTCTTGAATTGAGATGTTTTGACTGGTTTCATGTCAATGCTAATATGGGAATAATGCGCTAGCTAACTAACTGTAACGATGTATTTGTGCAAATGTATTGGTTTCAATAAACATTTGGGAAAGAGTCTTTCTAAATGTTTAAATGAACATTTCATAACCCCACATAACACTGCTGCTACTGTTTATCTGTCCTGTTGACTACTCACTTCATTCCTAGTTATACAGTGGGGCAAAAAAGTATTTAGTCAGCCACCAATTGTGCAAGTTCTCCCACAAATCACATTGTAGGATTTTTAATGAATTGTTTTGCAAATTATGGTGGAAAATAAGTATTTGGTCACCTACAAACAAGCAAGATTTCTGGCTCTCACAGACCTGTAACTTCTTCTTTAATAGGCTCCTCTGTCCTCCACTTGTTAACTGTATTAATGGCACCTGTTTGAACTTGTTATCAGTATAAAATACACCTGTCCACAACCTCAAACAGTCACACTCCAAACTCCACTATGGCCAAGACCAAAGAGCTGTCAAAGGACACCAGAAACAAAATTGTAGACCTGCACCAGGCTGGGAAGACTAATCTGCAATAGGTAAGCAGCTTGGTTTGAAGAAATCAACTGTGGGAGCAATTATTAGGAAATGGAAGACATATAAGACCACTGATAATCTCCCTCGATCTGGGGCTCCACGCAAGATCTCACCCCGTGGGGTCAAAATGATCACAAGAACGGTGAGCAAAAATCCCAGAACCACACGGGGGGACCTAGTGAATGACCTGCAGAGAGCTGGGACCAAAGTAACAAAGCCTACCATCAGTGACATACTACGCCGCCAGGGACTCAAATCTTGCAGTGAAGCATGGGGGTGGAAACATCATGCTTTGGAGCTGTTTTTCTGCAAAGGGACCAGGACGACTGATCCGTGTAAAGGAAAGAATGAATGGGGCCATGTATCGTGAGATTTTGAGTGAATACCTCCTTCCATCAGCAAGGGCATTGAAGATGAAATGTGGCTGGGTCTTTCAGCATGACAATGATCCCAAACACACCGCCCGGGCAACGAAGGAGTGGCTTCGTAAGAAGCATTTCAAGGTCCTGGAGTGGCCTAGCCAGTCTCCAGATCTCAACCCCATAGAAAATCTTTGGAGGGAGTTGAAAGTCTGTGTTGCCCAGCAACAACCCAAAAACATCACTGCTCTAGCGGAGATCTGCATGGAGGAATGGGCCAAAATACCAGCAACAGTGTGTGAAAACCTTGTGAAGACTTACAGAAAACATTTGACCTCTGTCATTGCCAACAAAGGGTATATAACAAAGTAGTGAGATAAACTTTTGTTATTGACCAAATATTTATTTTCCACCATAATTTGCAAATAAATTCATTCAAAATCCTACAATGTGATTTTCTGGATTTTTTTCTCATTTTGTCTGTCATAGTTGAAGTGTACCTATGATGAAAATTACAGGCCTCTCCCATCTTTTTAAGTGGGAGAACTTGCACAATTGGTGGCTGACTAAATACTTTTTTGCCCCACTGTATGTACATATCTACCTCAATTACCTCGTTCCCTGCACATCGACTTGATACCTCATATATATAATCAAGTTATTGTTACTCATTGTGTATTTATTTTTCAGGGGCAGAAAGACAGATTTGTACTTTGACAGCTTGGGGATTGATCTAGCAACCTTTTGGTTATTGGCCCAATGCTATAACCACTAGGCTACCTGCCGTTTACAAAGCACGTGAGGAATAAAAATCTATTTGATTGAACTTGTTTGCAAAAAATTGGTTAGAGATCTTAAATATCACTTTAATTTGTATCTCCTGTAGCTTTAGAATCGTGTCAAAGTTAGTTCTTGTTTCAGTAACGTCTGCGTGAGTCAACCAAAAACACCTGAATGATTGGTTGACAAATAGTGCCTCAATGCAGGTGATGGCTGCATGGTGCGGTTGGTTTGAAGCAACTGCAGCGACTTGAAGACAACTTCATTAAAGACTGTTAAAGAGGATCAAAACTGTAATGTATCATGGGTAAATTGTGACTGACTGACTGATCTACAAATAATAATGAGTAGTTATTTATTAAACAAGGTTCTTTGTAGATCAGTCAGTCGGCATTCGCCTGCACTATCGGCTGCAATGTTAAACAAGCCCATTAACGGCATGCCCTTTGATCACATGGTTTTTGTAAAGTTCATGCAGTCCACATGTAGGCGCAAGTCCGACAATTTTTGTCTCCATAATGCAACACACTTGAGCTGCTCGAACCATAGAGAATGATAGAGGCCTCTAGTGGCCAAAAGTCTGTGTTAGCATGGGAAGCACCATTGAGAGCTTCCAACATCTTAATGTAGTCAACTGGGTGGGACTTCCAACTTCATTGGCTGATCCCTCCTGAAGAAGAACAAAATGTACTACTTCAAAATGGAGATTGCCTCAATGGCGCTCCCAATGCAGTCACAGACGCTAAGATGGCAAAGATAAAGATGAGTCCTCTATCTATCTCTATGGCTAGAAGGTGCCCATTGTTTGTCTGTTTTTCAATGCCAGTTCTGCTTCATTTTAAGCTTGTCACACAGCTGGCTAGGGCTGGAAGCACCCCCCCCCCCTTTGTGGAGAAAGGGGAGGAGCATACTACAGTCACTCTCTCACTGATGTTTGCTTGTGTATGCGTGTACACTTTTCTTACTGTGATGCAGTAAGTTTTAGCAGTGAGGGGGAAAACAATTATAAAGAATAGGCAGTTTACTCCTGATTGGGTTTTCCCAATTGGGGGGGGGGGGGGGGGGCTTATATATGAATGTGCGAGACAGATTTTTAACATGGTAATTCAATCAAATAAATCACCCCCCCCCCCCAAAAAAAATGACGTGGTTCGCTATGGAAAGTGAATATAATCAATTCCAGAAAAACACACAAACCAGGAGATTAACCGAACACAGTGGCTACACAATAAAACGTGTTAATATGATAAATAAAATTCCAGACATTTCAGGCATAAACATTTTAATCACATATATATTCTTAAAGACCTCTATTGGTCATTGGTGGAACTACAGTGGCACAAGCAGACATTTTAATTGAGAAAGAGTTTGCCTGCAGAGGGGCCAGTGAGTCAAAATGGCTGACCTGAAAATAGCTCATAGGATGTGCGAAAAGAAGTAAATGTCAGTAAATGTAATTTTTCTCAATGATGAATAAGTTTGCATATGTTATTTTGGCACTGGATGTGTTTATTGATCACATACATTGTACATATAGTCCTACTAAATCACTTTAACCTATGACCAGAACAATTTAGCACTTGAAGCAGTTGAGCATCTTTTTTGTTCAGTCTGGCCTAAAACAAGTCTTACCTTTACGATTTAGATCCTAAATTTGAAGCCACAAAACTAACAAATCACCACTGTGTATAGACATTTCGATTTTTAGACACTTATGTTGCTATGCTACTATGAACAATTATAGCTTTTGAACAGTTTAAATGCTTAACAGCTACCAAGAGAGCCCACAGATCACAAGTACTGGAGTTTCAGATGAAACTTTTCTAGGACGTGGGATGAATTTTTAAAAAAGTACAATACATAATTTCCACCAAAGATGTAATACTTTACTATAATTATAAGCTGTTATAAGTATACTTGTGTTGCCACTGTTCTTAAACAGACTCCTCCCACTTATGAATTCCACCCCTGCTCCCTTCATACTTCCCTCACCCTTCCCCCATCAGAAAAGACCACACCCCATCCCCCTCTTCTTGCCATGTCAGAAAACAGTCTTTAGCTCTTCCACTATGGCAGTCTTGTGACTAATACTGTCTATTCTCCTAGTAGAGCAGGTAGTCTGTGAAAGTCTACACAAGTCTTTCATACCCTCAGGTGATCAGGTAGTCTGTTCTTACCCTCACAGATCTAAGAAAATCACGTTAGACCTGGTTCTGTTCTCTCTTCAACATATATAATTTCCTTCAACTTCTACTTACCTTGTTGAATTTAAAAAAAACTTCATAGACGACAGTATTCATACTGTACCCGATTTTTTTTTTAAAGCTACTCCTACCAGCTTTCACGTTGTTTTCTGTCATGGACGACATCTAGTAGGAGGTGCCTAGACTGCTCTCACGCACTCAACCCCCTCCCCTTGACTACGAAGGAGGAGGAGCTGGCAACACAGTGGTGGATGACTGACTGTTGTCGCTGAGAACAGTCTGCATGCACAGGTTTTGTTTTGGTGTTGTTTCTAGCCAGTGTGTCCGCGTCACTATCACGCTCATATTTACGTTTTTTTTCCCTTGGTTCAGTTTGCGATCCTCTGTACATTATAAACCGATATTGTGAGCGAGGAGCACATTCGGCTCGTGCGGATACCGGCTATATTTCGCGGGAAACAGGCAGAATTCAGAAGCATCGGTGAGTTAGCTAGCATGCTAGCTGTCTTAACTGTTTTTACAGATCATTCCAACAGTTTTGTTTTTGTCTATTTAAAATGTGTCACTTTCTCTATTAGATAGACGTTTAATTTTTTTCTGTCATGTTCTTGAACGAGTAAGTGTAAAACATTAGCTTGCGATGTAGACTGGTCTTGGCAGGGACATGGACTAGAAAAAAAATTGAGGTGGGGTGAAGGGGGGCGCTAGCTAGCTAACGTTAACTGTTAGCAAAATCATTTTAGATTTTTGCCTATTGAGTAGAGAACTACAATTGTTTGTTTATATATATATATATATATATATATATGTGTGTGTGTGTGTTTATATATCTACCAAAATATATATATTTTAAAAAATGCACACATTTTTAATAAATAGATATATTTAAAGGTGTGTGTATATATATATATTTTTTTTAAAGGTGTGTGTGTGTGTGTGTGACACACATTTTTAAAATATATATCTTTTGGTAGATATATATATATATATATATATTTTTTTTTTTAATGTCTGTCTATACACACACTTTAATAATATATGTATGTGTGTGTGTATATATCTACCAAAAAATGGCTGCAAATGTAATCATATTTAATATTTCTTATGTATGCTTTGTATTTGGCTGTACATTTTTTGTTGTTGCCCAAAATGTTATGTTTCTTTGAAGATAAAAATGTGCTTTCATTGAAAAACATGTATCAAGTACAAGTGAATGTTGCAAGCCTAGGCAGCTAAAGTGGTTTGTTTCACAGCGTAGCTTGTTGTCACGCTAACTACCATACTTTATATTTTTTGGTGTCCAAATTTGGAAATGCACACGCCATCTACAGGTTATAGTCCATCATAACCTAGCCCAGCGATTCTCAATTGATGGGTCGTGACCCAAGGAGGTTTTGAGTGGGTCGCGGATGTCTGGAGTATAAAAAATAAAAAAAACGATTGACTTAAACCAGGTAGAACATGTGTAGTATAGCAACAATATTTTGGTTGATTTTGTGATCTAAAGCCAGTGAGTTTATTAACATTCTTAATCAAGGACATTGGCAAAGTTGTATTATTGAAAATGAAAGCGGTGGGAATGTTGTTACCTTGTCTTATAATTACTGCATTTACTATCAATATAGCATTAAAACATGTTTTTCAGATTGTGTTTTGGCAATGCGAATATTGGGTCACAACTGAGACAACAGTCCCGGGGAAAAAACAGTTGAGAACCACTGATTCAGCCTATGTCGATGCACTCAGAATCTAGACAACCCCTTCAACCTTGACAACTTCTTTATAACCATGACGGCCACCAAACATTGACAAAGTTGTGAGTGCGAGACACTGGGGCTATAACAATAAATCTTGCTTCTTGCTATATAAATGAAGCAAGGAATTTGTTTCAAAAGGAATTGTCAATGATAGTAAATTAAAAGATTTATACAATTTTTGCAGGGAAGCATGGAAGAAGCCTATGTGGGATTGGGTGATGCTGGAGGGTGTCAGATGAGATGTTGCAGTATTACGACGAAAGGGGTTATCTGGCTTAAATCATTTTGGTAATCAGACTGATAGCCTCTTTTCAAGATCAGAATATTTGCAAATATTGTCAAGTTTGTAAATAGCCATCAACCATTTCAGTTTCAAAACTAGCAACCAAACAAAGAGCTAGTAATGACAAACTACCATGAGATATTGAGACAAAGTGTTGGTACACACACTATGGAAACACAGACACAACATTGAATGACAAAAGGGAAGAAATGGACAAGACTGGTCAGGATCTTTTCTTTAGAGCCACTGTTTGAGGAGTCTCGCTCTAACATCAGCAATAACATGTCAAATGTATGAGTAGGGCATAAATACATTTAGCATATGTCTAATTCAGTACCAGTAGGAACTTTAGGAAGCAACCTTAATGTGACTGCAAAGTATTTCCTGACATTGTTACAAATTGGGGATCAAGCACATGGAAAAAACCTACAGCAACTATGGTGGCCATTTTGAGTTGCTGCAATAATAAGTGGCACCGTCAGAAAATGTGGCAGCGCAGTGTTTGTGTGTGGGGGAGGGGAAGGGATAGTGAATAGTTAGCACTCAGCTAGCTGCATTAGCCTCCAAGGAAATACATAATAATTATGAACATAACTACATGATAACATTTTAGACAATCTGTTACTTTCAAAGTCTTGGGTCTTTGAAGAATACTGCCATTTTTGTTCTTGTTGGCTGTGTATAAGGCATTTTGAATATCTGCTCCCAATGTGCTCTCTATTGCAATTGGAACATTCTTTCGTCTCAGGTCTACAGAAATAGAAATGATGGTGAACAGACACAATTACTTTCCGTAACACGTTTTCATTACATTGGAAAGATTATTATCAGATTAGATGTGGGCATAGGCCTAGAATGAGCTTTTCTCCTTCTGTTTCCACACAGTCCTAAAATGAACAGTATTGTAAACTGTGTGACTTACATAGAGGGCAGACATCTCTCTTGGGGACATATTTTGCGCTGGAATTGGAATGCTCGTCTCGCTGTATGTACTAGCATACGTGAAAGGCTGTTCATGCTTGAAGAAACCTAGTGCACCCCTGGAAGCATCGTTTCAGGTAGGCCTAGATGTTTTTTACGCAAATTGTAATGAGTTTGGAACCACATTGGTTTTGAGGTAGTCTGTCTATTAGTGTAACGTAAGGCGTACGTAGAATTACAGAATTAATAGGCAATCTCCTTTAATGTGAACTATTTCAAGTTGTTTTTGATAAATATTGAAACACCTATTATTGGTTTAGTTTCTTATATATATATATTTATTTATTTTACGTAAAAAAATGTGTTTTTAATGTTCTAGCATTACTCTCCCCTCTTGTCTTGTTATTTGATCTCAACCCCCCCTGGCTTCTTAAAGTGGTACGGCCCTGGTTTGCTGTACTTTTCCACTCAGTACACAGTCAGTCTGTGAGTGACTGTGTTAGTGAGGGGGAGGGGTGTTCCAACTTCTCCTGTGTAGACCAATCGTTTACTGGATAGGTGTGCGTTTTTGTTTTGTATATTTGATCTATCGGTGCAACTTTCTGCGTGTGTGTTTTTAGGCAAATTTGGGCTTTAAAAATAAGTTATTTCAGGCACACTGGTGTGTTAGTTCATGTTCATTTGTGTAGAGACTGAGATTGCATTCGTTCGGGGGTTTTTCAGTTCCCTAGTGTAAAGTAGTTTATTACCTTGAACGTTTCATTGTAAATATGAGTACCAGTAGTTCCAGTTTGTTCACACCAAGTGTGTGTGCCCCCTCATCCACTTTAGTCTCCCCTCTGAGGAAGATGGTACAGTCCTGCAGACAGTTATCCCTCCCCCATTGCTTTTCCAGGCTTCCATATGCCTGCGGTTTCAGGGCTAGCTGAAAAGGAGGCAGAACTCAGGACAAAAGCTAGGCTTGGCCTACCTGTCCTTGCGGTTGTCATAGACTATGTTAATATTTTATATTGACTAGTTAATAGCTATTGGGCGATTCCATGCCAGCGGGAGTGAAAAATATTTTTGTTATCTCCGATTGTTTTGGCAATTCTCACATAGAAACTTCATTGGGAGGTTTGACATGTTTTTTTACATTTGTATCACAAATCATATGGTGAAAGTGTACATTTAAGGCCTTTTTTTAGACCTATACATGCTTCCTGTAAGACTATGATCTATGAACCATACATGATATTTCGGAATGAACACATACTCCATATTTGAGAGAACAATATAAGGAGGAAGATGTTGTCTGGATCATGCACGGTTCACAAATCATCGTGTCTTACAGGAGGCATGTATCGGTCTAAAAAGGGCCTAAATTGGCCACTTTAATCATGATTTTTCTCAAAAATGGTTAGTGATACAAATGTTAAGTATTTTCAAACATTTTTAATCCCAATGAAGTTCTATGTGAGAATTACCAGAAAAATCTGATGTACCTAAAATATTTTTCGCTGATGTGGAATCGCCTTATTGCTAGATGAACTACCTTTGTAATAATACATCATTGTTGAATAATTACCTAATGTTAATAAACCATATGCACATTTTTGTAAGAAAAAACAGGTAAGCGTTCTTGTGTCATCCTAGTTTCAGATAAATAACTTTGTAGAAATGACTGTTGTAAGTTTTTCATATATAACGATAGCATGGCGAGTTTCTCCACATAGACACTATTTTGAATTTGGTTAACAAAGACGTTGTTGAGTTTATTTTGGTAAATTTTTCAATCTGGTTCAACAAG
This sequence comes from Oncorhynchus kisutch, assembly GCF_002021735.2. NCBI lineage: Eukaryota > Metazoa > Chordata > Actinopteri > Salmoniformes > Salmonidae > Oncorhynchus > Oncorhynchus kisutch. Next base: position 72,483,415 of record NC_034174.2, on the reverse strand, counting down.
ACAGTTAACTGTTTGTGGTAGTATTGGACTGTAACTGGTTCGAAACAATCCCTCTTTCACCTTCTGTCAAACCAAGATGTCTGCCTCAAGCGACCTCACCAACCCTGATCAGTCATACCCAACCTGTCTCGGGACCCAGAGTATGATCTAGCCTTATAATAATATATACCATTTAGCAGACTTTTATCCAAAGCGATTTACATCAGTGTGTGCATACATTTTAATGTGGATGGCCCTAGAGGGAATCAAACCCACAACCCTGCGACACTCCTTGATCAACCAGTTTCAGAATCGAACAGCCAGTCAGTCTATGGATGAACTATAGAGATCAGCTGGAGATAATCGCTGGCAGAACATAACCCAAGGGAGGGACTGACACCAATGCAGCACAAATATGAGAAATGTGCAATCAGTTCTGTGTGGGCAATCAGTAGCAAAGCAAGGAACCCCTGTCTGGCCTGGGAGGAAAACAGTCTCCAGATACTCACTTCATCAGTGCTTTGTTGTACAGTTTAGGCCTTCAAATTTTACAGACATTACAATAATCGGAATACCATTCAGATGCCTGTATTCTGTGATTCCATTTGTTTTTTTGCATCGTGGAAGGTATTTAGTTCAGAAGTATGAAAGCTCAGAATACCAGTTGTGTGCGTAGTATTTGAAAATATGTGTTATGTACTTCATCTCAATCCGGAAATATTTAGGCTAGTGAGTGAGGTTGGACCACTTGAAGACTGCTTCCACGTTGTGACTGTTGCTGTGAGTCGCTACAGAACTGTTGTGTGGGGGATGGGCAGCATAAAAAACGAGAGCAACATTTCACTCAAGATAGCCTACACTTAACAGGATTTGTGGAGTAACATTTGTGTGAAGGCCTACAGGTCAAGTCTATAACAGAACTATAAGGTGCAGCCACTCCACCCCACCCTTGAACGACGTTTTACACGTTCATGTGATAGACATCTTTAATGGTACTTTACATAACAGAAATATAGGCCTAACACCAGCATAACGTCTTGTACTAGCCTAATCCCATTTGTGGTCAGTTAGCAATGTAGGCTAGTCACTTACATATATTTATCTAATATGCATGTAGGCTAATGTAGGAAACGTATGCCATATATCACTCCTTGTTCTGGATCCCCGGGGCTATTCATGCCAGAATTCTTCAAAACTGAAGGTCGGAGTTAACACTGTAAAGTAGGAAGTAGAGTATTGAATGATTCTTCCCTTGTCTAAATAACATTGCTTAAACTGGTTTCAGCAGGTTCTAGCTGGTTCCTTTTACACTGCATCTGGATTGGCTAACGACCTGATTGAGAGAGCAGGGGGAGGAACGTGTTCCCAATGTGGTCTTGAGTCAATATTTATGTTAGTCTTTGGTGCTTTGGACATTTCATGAATCATTTATTGTTTTATATCCCAAGGTCATTTAAACAGGTGGTTATTTAAATACTTAAAACATTTTTATGTATGTGTGTGTCAAAATGTCTGATGTACAAACTTGAGAGAAATTATGTGTTTATTGTCAGTGAGGAACGCATGAACCAACCTACTTTATGGACGACAATCAGGTCTAATTATAATTACAACAATTATTATTCTGCTTATCACAGGAGTCATTCACATAAAGCCATGCACTGCTATTGAATAAAATACTTCATGGCACTCATTAGACCAGTAAAGAATATTATGTACAGTCTTGCAGATCTATAATAAGTGTCTATAATAAAAGTGTTCACAGAACCCCCAGGGTGTAATGTAGTATATATGTACTGTGTTGCTCGGGTCTAATGATTGCACCACTATCAGTTACTAGTATAGGGCCCTATAGAATCGGCATTGAGGAGAACAAGGACAGAATCACGGAATCCAGATATTAAAACAGAATTGATCAATATTCAAAAATATATTGAACTTAGTAGGAAATCAACTAAATGTATTGAACTTATTAGAAAATCCATTAAATTGCCCAAATTAATCATAAAACATTTCCTGCACTTTCTGAAAAGATACAGGAATGCCCCTCTGTATGTGTGTGTGGTGCGTGCATATGTCTACACTTTGTGTTGCAATTAGCGATGATGCTAATGATAACCTTCTTCTGATAGCGATGGAAAGGCTTTCCTTAAAAAAAAAACTAAACGTTAACTACAAAGTAATATGCCTACCTGGCAGAATGATATCATGATTATTTGCATCAATCCAGTGGCCATTTTGTTTTGCACACACTGCAAAGTGCGAGAGAAATGTTGCTAACCAAACAAAGGTCTCTTGCGGGTGCATTAATGGGTAACTACACCCCAAAATCAAAATGTCTTCTATTTTCTCAGACCTCGAGTGGTCTCCTGATGAGGTTTAAGCATAGTTGTGGACTTAGAATATCCAATTTTTTGTTTTTCTATAAATAAATGTGTGATTTTTGAGAGCGAAAACCTGGATAATCCCCATGGGGGGGGGGCAACTGAATTTGGGGCAAAACTAAACGAATCAGGCAAAAAATAAAACATATTTTATAGTGCCCTATGTCTGTAGGCTTCTTCGACATATTTTTTTCGTGGTAGCTCGTTAGCAAGGAATTTCTCGAATTGTTAGCAATATTTGGACTTTCAACATACAATTGATTTTAGACAGATTGGGTAGTTCAACTTGGAATAGAACAAGCTTGTGGATAAAGATGCCAGGGATTTTTTGGGGTTTGGCAGGGTTATAAATCTAAATGACACATCACAAAATCTAATTTGCGACAAGATTACACATCAATCTTATTTGCCTTGAAGATACTTGAGGAACTCTCGTTGTTTTTTAAAATCCACGATAGACAAGAGGGAGACTGAAATAAATCAAGCCCAAGGCATTTTTTTTATGACAATATAGGTCAGTTGTTTGTATTGGTTCAGACAAGACTAGATGAGACCTAGTTACATAAGGCCTGTTATGTTGTCAGCTTTATGTAAAAACAAAAACAGTGATCCGGAGGCTACCATATACACAGGGTGGGTGCCATGCTTCAAAAATTTGTTGCGGATTGAAGGCTAGATGTGACCAATGTTCTCGCTAAGCTGCGCTCTTGCACTCAGTATTTCGTACTTGCACACAGTATTTCTGGCAGTGCCGAACAGAGCGGCGCTCTTGCACTCAGTATTTCGTACTTGCACACAGTATTTCTGGCAGTGCCGAACACAGGAAACAGAAGCCTGTGCAGATCCACGCATGGTGTGTCATGCCGATGGGATTCGATCTTGCAACCTTTCAGTTACTAGTCCAACGCTCTAACCACTAAGCTACCTGCCGCCCCACCGTTCTGACCCTGAACAAGGCAGTTAATCCACTCTTCCTAGGCCGTCATTGAAAATAAGAATTTGTTCCTAACAGACTTGTCTAGTTAAATAAAGGTAAAAAAACAAACAAATGCAACTCCCATCTGGTTGAACATTCACTTAAGGTCACCCAGCCTTTTGGACAGCTCTCAATTGCATTCTTTATTGAATTTAATTCTTAATTTAACCAGGTAGGCCTGTTGAGAACAAGTTCTCATTTACAACTGCGACCTGGCCAAGATAAAGCACAGCATTGAGTATTGTCTTTGTCACAAAGCACCTAATCAGAGGGAACATTGGACCGACAGGGTAACAATTGGAAGTGGGATGGACGCCAAAGACTTGGGCTTTCCTACAAACCCAGAATTTGTGAACAATCGTTATTGTGTGAACATTTCGGACAGCTGTCATTAATTTAGCCCTTCTTTAACTACTAGAATATAGAGTAACAATTCCAAGCTTGACTGAATTCTAGAGGCACTCTGAGGTCAATAGTCAAGTTCTAAGGAGAACCCCGATGGTGAAAAAGAGGACACAAAGCTCAGTGAGTAAGATACTGGAGTAGGTCTGTAAACTGCATGAGAGCTGAAAATGCATGGAATGTCTCTGTTCAAATCAGTATCTCAATCAAAGAGTCAGCGATCTTTCGGTTTCATTGATAGCGATAGGTTATGAATTGCGATCTTTCGGTACAATCCCCATTGTATGTATAATTATGGTAAGAATAAAATGATACCTTAAAGTAGGAGGAGTTTAACCTCTAGTCCTCCTGCACAAGTGAATGTTTCAGCCAACAGCTGCCAAGTGCTAAACCTGGCTGCGCACAGCAGCAGCACTGGCAGACATTTTGAGTTTCTGCTGGCAGTCCTCATGCAGTCTATGAAAGAGGAAGGGAGTGGGGGATGGGCATACTACGCAGTGAGCTATTAGCTGGCTAGTGTTCTACTGAATAACTGTAATATCAGCAGCATTTTTAAATGATCTATTTTAGGTTTCATCTTGTAATCCAAGAAATATGCAAGAAACAGAAAACATAGTTTACCCCTTCTTGAGAGTCAGGACTATCATAATTTTTTCTGCATGTTCGCTTTATCATTGTATTGCTATTGCCATTAGTGATTTATAGGCCTTTTTAATAAAGTAAAAGTTATTTCTATATTTTTATACCTATCACTTCTCAGAAATTGTGTTTTCACCTGTGTTACTTGTGTATCTTTTCTATCTGTAGTGTGCTCAGCTGCCATAATATTCCATACCGGTGTTCAGGTACAAGGAACATGATTGATCCTTGTATTGATTGATATTTGTCAAATTGTATAACTCGCAAACATTGATACATTTGATTATGGTGTCTAAGGTTATGTACTCTCTCAGGCTTTTTTTGAACATAACAGTTAAAGGTCCTTATTTTCATTTGCTTTCTTATTTTAGGACAGAGGTAATCTAGATATCTGGTGGTTAATTAAACGGTCCTCTCTAGCACCCTCTCTAGTTGGAGAAAAATCTTCTCCCCCTTCCTCTGTCAGAATGGTTTAGTCCTAGCTAGGCTGTAATTTTCCATGTAGCTACAGACTGCTAGTGTGGGGGAGGGGTGGTGCTAAGTGTGTCAGGCTGTGCACTCTAGTACTGACTGCGCTGCTAGCCTGTTTTTTTTGCGTGCCAAAAACCAAGCTCTGTGCTACATGCTTTTGCCAAAGTTACAAAAAAAAGTATATTTTGCTTTTGTTTTAATAACTTAAGATGGCCACCCTGGGGTAAATCCCAAAGGGAGAAAATCCTTTTGTTTCCATCCTTTTGTTCTGAGTGTGTTACACTGTGCAGTTTCTCAGCCTGTGCTGGGTCAGTGTTGCCTGTGCTGGCTGTCTTGAGCCACGAGGCTGAGATTGATGGTTTCACTGTGCGCACCGCCTTGCACAAGAACACTCTATGCTGAAACAGATGGAACAGTCCAACCTTAGTCCCCCTCACCCTCCTGCTTTTTTTCTTCCTCCCTCTGCTGTTGCTAGTACAATCAACACAGCCAATCGAATCACACGTACGACCACTGTCCAACGGAAGGCCTTCTTCTCCATACTACTCCTGTTCAAGGTTTACTTGAATTTCTTAATTTTTTTGAAAACTGTTGTACAGCTATAATGATGTTGCTCGGTTCTGACTATGATTTTTGGCCTACATTTCAGTATTTAACTTAGCCATTGTTCTATATATATTTTTTACGTTAAGTAGTGTTATGCTAACCACGATTCCGAAATGTAGATAATATAAGTTTTTTTAGAATATGTTATTTAAACAAACAAAAAAATGTTTACAGAAGTGCTGTATTTGTGTTTTGTATTAGTAGAAAATATTTGTATATATTTACTGTTGTAAAAAAGTATAATTTTTTTACATTTAGATTGTCATGCCCTGCTATTTACGTGTGAGAACATGAGAGGGTTGGGGGAGAATGCTAGAAGCCTTAAGTATTGTTTTCGCAGCAATGCTTTGCAACCAGTCCGAATGTGTAGAAATCTTTGTCTGACAAGTGAAAAAGGTATTGAATCATCATTGGCACCGGAATAAGAACAGGAGCTTTAACAGGGAGGTAATATCTTTATATCTACCAATATTTTCTCATATTGTTTTCTTGGCTAATGGATTCTTATGGGAATCTATAAAAAAAAAAAAAAGCGACCAGACCACAAACTGGCTCTGATCAATACTGGGATATGGACACTGATCAAAGTTCATGTTGCGCTGGCTCCTCCCGCCTTACCACTAATTGAAAAACACACCTGGGGTTTGAAAGGTATAGGGGCGGCAGGTAGTCTCGTGGTTAGAGTGTTGGGTCAGTAACTGAAAGGTTGCTCGTTCAAATCCCAGAGCTGACAAGGTAAAAATCTGTCATTCTGCCCCTGAACAAGTCAGTTAACCCGCTGTTTCCTGGTAGGCCTTCATTGTAAATAAAAACTTGTTTTTAACTGACTTCCCTAGTTAAATAAAGGTTCAATAAGAAAAGTAAAATCATCTTGGATGGAGTCCAATTAACAAAAGTTTCATTATTCAGACGCTGCTGTTTGGCCACATACCCCTCTAGAATTGTTATGAGCTATGAACAGAACACAGTAGTAGTCAAGTACTACTAGCCTAGTAAATCACTAGTGTTGGTCAGAGGAGACAAACATTACCAAAGAAATAGAAGCAAGGACAAAATGGTGATGAGGAGTCTTTTTTACTCCAGTTTGGAGGTATACAACGGACAGTTTATAGCTATTGCAGACCAGAAACCAATCATCTATGGCCCACATCAATCAGTAAATGCTGTAGTATGTAGTACAGTGGAGGACTAGCTTGAACCGCATCATGGGAGCTTCAGGAGAAAATATACCCAAACGAAATACATTTAACCTAATTGATCAGCATAAATTAACACAAAATGATGTGGGATGGATGAGGAAGTAGATCATAACTACTTTGAAAAATAAACTTATCCTACTTTTTATACAAATAAAAACGAATGAAACAGCCTGTGCAAAATTGGCATACAGAGCAGATAACATATGAACATGAAGGTGATTCAACTTGATACACTGTTGTACTACAGTGGATTGGATAAGTGTTCAGTTAGCAGTGTGTGATGGCTCAGTCTAGCTGGCTGTTCAAACAGCAGAGTTGGCGGACATTTTGTTTTTTCTGCAGTGAATCCGGAACACGTGTAATGAAAGAGGAATGGTCAGGGAAAGCCTACGTACAGTTTGCAGTAACATTGGAATGTTAACAGAGCTGTTGTAACATAGCAGTGATTTTATTTGTTTTGTATCAAGGTAACTCATATCAGAGATGAAAAAATAACATGTTAATAAATATTATAGTAAAGTTATGAGGCAAAATGTTACCGAACATATTATTTTTCATCTTCCATTCAAAGGACATTTTGGTCAAATAAGTATCTCAATCAGTGTCAGCGTTCTTTTGACTTCTTTGTTCGCAATAGGAGTCCATAGAATAGACAAAGAATGTCATAAATTGCGATCGTTCGATACATTCCCTATTGTATGTATAATTATGCAAAGAGTAAAATGATACCTAAAAGTAGGAGGAGTTTAAACTCTCGTCCTCTTGCTCAAGTTGATGTTTCAGTCAACAGCTGCCAAGTGCTAAACCTGATTGTCCACTGCACCAACACTGGCAGACATTTTGAGTTTCTGCAGGCAGTCCTCACACAATCTATGAAAGAGGAAGGGAGTGGGGGATGGGCATATACTACGCAGTGAGCTATTAGCTGGCTAGTGTTCTACTGAATAACTGTAATATCAGCAGCATTTTTTAATTATCTAATTTTGGTTTTATCTCATAATCCAGGCACTATGAAAGATACAGAAAACAGGTTAGACCTGCCTCTCAAGAATGATGTTTTTATTGGTGTTTACTTTATCATAGTATTGACATTGCCATTAGTGATTATAGGCCTATTAACTAATTAAAAATACTTATTTCTAAACGATTATCATCTCACTTTCTTCTCAGAAATTCAAATCACATTTTATTTGTCACATGCACCGAATACACCAGGTGTATACCTTACAGTGAAATGCTTACTTACAAGCCCTTAACCAACAATGCTTTAAGAAGTTTTAAGAAAAATAAGGATGAAGTAAAAAATGTAAAATATAAGTAACAAATAATTACACAGGAGCAGTAAAATAACAATAGCGAGGCTATATACAGGGGGTAACAGTACAGAGTCAATGTGCAGGGGCACCGGCTAGTCGAGGTAATATGTACATGTCGTAGTAGTAGTAGTAGTAGTAGTAGCAGCAGTGTAAAAGAGGGGTCTAGGTAGCGCTTTCATTAGCTGTTCAGGAGTCTTATGGCTTGGGGGTAGAAGCTGTTAAGAAGCCTTTTGCACCAAGACTTGGCGCTCCGGTACCGTTTGCTGTGCGGTTGCAGAGAGAACAGTCTATGACTAGGGTGGCTGGAGTCTTTGACCATTTTTAGGGCCTCCCTCAGACACCGCCTGGTATAGAGGTCCTGGATGGCAGGAAGCTTGGCCCCAGTGATGTACTGTGCCTTACGCACTACCCTCTGTAGTGTCTTGCAGGTCGGAGACCGAGCAGTTGCCATACCAGGCAGTGACGCAACCATGTTCTCGATGGTGCAGCTGTAGAACGTTTTGAGTTTCTGCGGACCCATGCCAAATCTTTTCAGTCTCCTGAGGGGGAATAGGTTTTGTCGTGCCCTCTTCACGACTGTCTTGGTGTGTTTAGACCATGATAGTTTGTTGGTGATGTGGACGCCAAGGAACTTGAAGCTTTCAACCTGCTCCACTACAGCCCTGTCGATGAGAATTGGGTAATGCTCGGTCCTCCTTTTCCTGTAGTCCACAATCATCTCCTTTGTCTTGATCACGTTGAGTGAGAGATTGTTGTCCTGGCACCACACGGCCAGGTCTTTGACCTCCTCCCTATAGGTTGTCTCATCGTTGCCAGTGATCAACACTGTTGTGTTGTCTGCAAACTTAATGATGGTGTTGGAGTTGTGCGTTGCCGTGCAGTCATTAGTGAACAGGGAGTACAGGAGGGGACTAAGCACGCACCCCTGTGGGGCCCCCGCATTGAGGATCAGCATGGCAGATGTGTTGTTACCTACCCTTACCACGTGGGGCAGCCCACCAGGAAGTCCAGGATCCAGTTGCAGAGGGAGGTGTTTAGTCCCAGGGTCCTTCGCTTAGTGATGAGCTTTGAAGGTACTATGGTATTGAACGCTGAGCTGTAGTCAATGAATAGCATTCTCAGGTAGGTGTTCCTTTTGTCAAGGTGGGAAAGGATAGTGTTGAGTGCAATAGAGTTTGCGTCATCTGTTGGTGCGGTATGCAAATTGGAGTCGGTCTAGGTTTCTGGAATAATGGTGTTGATGTGAGCCATGACCAGCCTTTCAAATCACGTCAAATCAAATCAAATTTTATTTGTCACATACACATGGTTAGCAGATGTTAATGCGAGTGTAGCGAAATGCTTGTGCTTCTAGTTCCGACAATGCAGTAATAACGAACAAGTAATCTAACTAACAACTCCAAAAAACTACTGTCTTATACACAGTGTAAGGGGATAAAGAATATGTACATAAGGATATATGAATGAGTGATGGTACAGAGCAGCATAGGCAAGATACAGTAGATGATATCGAGTACAGTATATACATATGAGATGAGTACGTAAACAAAGTGGCATAGTTAAAGTGGCTAGTGATACATGTATTACATAAGGATGCAGTCGATGATATAGAGTACAGTATATACGTATGCATATGAGATGAATAATGTAGGGTAAGTAACATTATATAAGGTAGCATTGTTTAAAGTGGCTAGTGATATATTTACATCATTTCCCATCAATTCCCATTATTAAAGTGGCTGGAGTTGAGCCAGTGTCATTGACAGTGTGTTGGCAGCAGCCACTCAATGTTAGTGGTGGCTGTTTAACAGTCTGATGGCCTTGAGATAGAAGCTGTTTTTCATTCTCTCGGTCCCAGCTTTGATGCACCTGTACTGACCTCGCCTTCTGGATGATAGCGGGGTGAACAGGCAGTGGCTCGGGTGGTTGATGTCCTTGATGATCTTTATGGCCTTCCTGTAGCATCGGGTGGTGTAGGTGTCCTGGAGGGCAGGTAGTTTGCCCCCGGTGATGCGTTGTGCAGACCTCACTACCCTCTGGAGAGCCTTACGGTTGAGGGCGGTGCAGTTGCCATACCAGGCGGTGATACAGCCCGCCAGGATGCTCTCGATTGTGCATCTGTAGAATTTTGTGAGTGCTTTTGGTGACAAGCCAAATTTCTTCAGCCTCCTGAGGTTGAAGAGGCGCTGCTGCGCCTTCTTCACGATGCTGTCTGTGTGAGTGGACCAATTCAGTTTGTCTGTGATGTGTATGCCGAGGAACTTAAAACTTGCTACCCTCTCCACTACTGTTCCATCGATGTGGATAGGGGGGTGTTCCCTCTGCTGTTTCCTGAAGTCCACAATCATCTCCTTAGTTTTGTTGACGTTGAGTGTGAGGTTATTTTCCTGACACCACACTCCGAGGGCCCTCACCTCCTCCCTGTAGGCCGTCTCGTCGTTGTTGGTAATCAAGCCTACCACGGTTGTGTCGTCCGCAAACTTGATGATTGAGTTGGAGGCGTGCGTGGCCACGCAGTCGTGGGTGAACAGGGAGTACAGGAGAGGGCTCAGAACGCACCCTTGTGGGGCCCCAGTGTTGAGGATCAGCGGGGAGGAGATGTTGTTGCCTACCCTCACCACCTGGGGGCGGCCCGTCATGCCTACAGACGTGAGTGCTACAGGTCGGTAGTCATTTAGGCATGTTACCTTAGTGTTCTTGGGAACATGGACTATGATCTGCTTGCAATATGTTTGTATCACAGACGGTCAGGGACAGGTTGAAAATGTCAGTGAAGACATTTGCCAGTTAGTCAGCGCATGCTTGTTAACGCAGATGAAAAACACACAACGGGTTAACATTCACAAGGCCGCAGGGCCAGACGGATTACCAGGACATGTACTCCTGTGTATCTTTTCTGTCTATAGTGTGCTCAGCTGCCCTAATTTTCCATACTGGTCAGGGCTCGACATAAATGCTTGTCCTCTTGTCCAGGAAAAGTTTTAAAAAAATTGTCGGACAAGAAGAATATAGATTTAAGTTGTCCGAATGGACACAATAAATTCACAATATCAAACAAGGAGGGCCCTGATACAATATTCAATAGACAATGGCTTAATATTAAAATCTATTTTTCATGTACATAAATAATAAAGACTGCATGTCATAGGGTAGGTGACATGCACATTGGCTACAGCCTTGTGTCCAAACCTATCTTGACCAGAGGGAGATGCCAGAAAATGTAGCAAAGTTTTAATGAGATTTTTAATTGCATAAATATAGGCTTAGCGGCCGACTAGTTTGACAAATATTTTGAAGGATTATTAGCCTAACATTAACATCTAAAGGCTTGATTCTGTTGACATAGGCTACACGAGGCAGGGTTTGTTCAGATTAAATGGTCACAAAACCGGAGAGTGAAGGACAGTGCCGGGTGCCAGATCACACACCTTGAATCTGAGCAGAGGCAGGCAGCATTTTGAAACTATTTAACCATAAATGTAATTGTCTAAAACTTGGAAGTTTTATGTGTCATATTAGTAACCAATGCTAGTTGATGCATCTTTAGATCTCCCCTCGATATTTTCATCTCTGTCACATGAAACCACTTGGTATTTTCCTGCTAATTGCATTTTAGAACATTTGATGTATTGTTTATTCTCCCAGGGACGACAGGACGAGCCTTGGAGGCAATTCTTTTCTAAAGACATAAAAAGTATTTGGTTGTAATTGTAATGTTGCAATATTTTATTGGCTACGGAAAATGGCCAACCATCCTCCAGAAGAGCCTTAAAGTTGTATTTTGAGACAGGCTTGAATGTGCAAAGAAGCCATTAGGCTGAGTGTGGCCAACATTTTTGTCTGATTCTCTATGGTAAAAAAGGTTCCTTGCGTCATACAATGATGTCACAGACCTTTTTTTTGTTGGAACAAGTGTTTGAGCTTTTGGACAAGTAAAAAATGGCTAAAAAAAGTTCATGTCGAGCCCACCTGGTGTAAAGGCACATGGAGAATAATTGATCCCTGTAATGATTGATATCTGTACAATTTTACAACTCGTAAACATTGATACATTCGACTATGGTGTCTAAGGTTATATACTCTCGGGCCTTTTTGAACATAACAGATAAAGGTCATTACTTTCATTAGCGTTCTCATTTTAGGACAGAAGTAGTCTAGATTTCTGGTGTTTTAATTAAACGGTTTTATCTCTCCAGCTCCCTCTCTAGTTATAAAAAAATATATTTAAAAAACCTCCCCCTACCTCTGTCAGAATGGTTTAGTCCTAGCTAGGCTGTAATTTTCCATGCTGCTGCAGACTGCTAGGGTGGGTGAGGGGTGGCCGCTAAGCTTGTCAGGCTGTGCGCTTTAGCACTGACTGTGCTGTTAGCCTGTTTTTTTGCAGGCAAAAAGAAGTCTCTGTGCTGCATGCTTCTGCCAAAGTTACTAAATAAGTAGTCTATGTTGCTTTTGTAGTAACTGTTAACATGGCCATTCTGAGGTAAATCCTAAAGGCAGAAAATTATTTTGTTTCCATCCTTTTGTTCTGAGGGTGTTACATTGTGCATTTAGTCAGCTTGTTCTGGGTCAGTGTTGCCTGTGCTGGTCATGTTTAGCGATGAGGCTGAGACTGATGGTTTCACTGTGCGCACGTGTGCACAACCTTGCAAAAGAACACACTATGGTGAAACAGATGGCACAGTCCGACCTCAGCCCCCCCTCACCCTCCCGCTTTTTTCTTCCTTCCTCTGCTGTTGCTAGTTCCCTCAACACAAACTAATCACGCCAAACTAATCACGTGTACGACCTCTGTCCAACGGAAGGCCTACTTCTCCAGACTATTCCTTTTCAAGGTTTACTTGAATTTCTTATATATATTTTTAAAACACCTATACCCAAGTTACACTATTCTGACTAGTATCTACACTTCAGTATTTAACTTAGCTACTGTTCTATTTGTTTGTTTGTTGGCTAAAGAGTGCTACGTTAACAGTGCTTCCAAAACGTAGATAATGCGTTTAAAAAAAATACGTATTTATGTAACACTAATGCCGTTTTATTTGGTCATTGTGTGTTTTGTCTTAGGAACATTTGTATTTATTTTTCTGTTTAAAAAAATATGCACATTTTTGGCATTTAGATATTCATGTCCAGCTATTTGTATGATAGAGGTGAGAGGGTCTGAACAGTTGAGGGACAATACTAGAAACCTTAAGTATTGTGATAGCAGCAATGCTTTGCCACAATTTTGTCTGACAAGTGAAAAAGGTATTGAATCATCATTGGCACAAGAATAGGAGCTTGAACAGGAAAGTGATACCTTCATATCTATCAATATTGTCTCCTTAGTTTCCCGGCTAATTGAGTCAAATGAGGATCTTGGAAAATTAACTGTAAAAGGCGACAAAACTACAAACTGTCTTTGATCAACACTGGGATATGAACACTGATCAAAGCTCATGTTGTGTGGCTCCTCCCGCCCTGCCACTAATTGAAAAACACACCTGAGGATTGAAAGGTAGAGATCATCTTGGATCTAGTCCAATTAACAAAAGTCAAATTATTCAGAGGCTGTCAAGTCATTTGTCCTCGTCGAGGCAGTGAAAAGTAAGTGGAGAAATTTTTAAAGATTTCTGCAGACCACCCACCTCAGCCAAATCAGTTGTGAATGTAAAATTCAACATACAATGTTTACTCAACATTGCTGAGACTGATCGCCTACCTTGTGTATTGGGAGAGGTCTAAAAGGGGAGGGAATTTTCACAGAAATTGTAATCTGAAAGGAGTTTCTGAAATGTATGCCGGCAGCCAGAGGATGCAGCTCACATAGGTCTAGCAACAGAACATTAGAGCACTCTGCACTTGGATCAGGGCCTTATTTAACAGGAGAGAACATTCACTAAATAAAACTGTATCTTGGACTAGGCTTGAAGCCCAGCCCGTCTCTGCTAACTTTTTGGTTTGACCATATCCTCTCACTGCCGTGTAGCAAGACAGGCGAGTTGTATTTATTCACTTTTTACTTCGTATTGCCCTATGCTAATGCTAATGATTGACAGATCAGCAGTATTTTACAATGACAAATGAGAGGACTTGCCTTCCTGTATACCTGCATAGTTTTTGAAAGTAATTTTCAGATGTTTGCCAGTGCCTGTGTTTTCATACGGATGAATTCAGGAATGGGCAGATCGCTGGAAATCTATTTATAATGCGCTCCAATCACAGACGTGCCCATGAATTTTCAAGGCTTTCCCTGATTTTACACATCTGTGAATTATTGTGCTGCTGTGTAGCCACATATCCATCTGGAATTGTTGTGAGCTATGAACAGAACACAGTACTAGTCAAGTACTACTAGCCTAGTAAATCACCAAGGTTTGTCAGAGGAGACAAACATTACCAAAGGAATAGAATCAAGGACAAAATGGTGATGAGGAGTCTTTTTTTACTCCAGTTTGGAGGTATACAACGGACAGTTTATAGCTATTGCAGACCAGAAACCAATCATCTATGGCCCACATCAATCAGTAAATGCTGTAGTATATAGCAGAAGATTAGCTTGAACCGCATCATGGGAGCTTCAGGAGAAAATATACCCAAACGAAATACATTTAACCTAATTGATCGGCATAACCAAACAGAAAATGGTGTGGGATGGATGAGGAAGTAAAAAGCAAACTTAACCTAAACCTTAACCTAAACCTTAACCTAAAAAGCAAACTTAACCCACTTTTTATACAAATAAAAACGAATGAAACCATCTATGTAAAATTGGCATACAGAGCAAATAATTTTAACATGAAGGTGATGTAAGTTGATGCACTGTTGTACTCCAGTGGATTGGATATGTGTTCAGTTAGTAGCGTGTGAGGGCTCAGCCTGGCAGTGCACATAGCAGAACTGGTGGACATTTTGTTTTTTTCTGCAGTGAATCCAGTTTTTTCTGCAGTGAATGAAAGAGGAGTGGGTGGGGAAACGACGCGCACTGTGCAATAACATTGGAATGTGAATAGAGCCATTGTAACATAACAGGATGTGATTTCACCTTATTCTTTTTATATCACGGAAACTCATCAGATGTTAGAAAATAACATGTTAATAATTCTTATTGTAAAGTTTAGGACAAATGTGACTAAACAATTTTTCATCATCCATTCGAAGACATTTGGGTAAAATCAGTCTTGCAATCAGAGAGTCAGCAACCTTTTGGTTTCTTTGTTAGCAATAGGAGTCCATACAAGAGACAAATAATTATCAATCTTTCGGTAGAATCAAAAATATGAATGCAACATGTGTTGGTCTCATGTTTCATGAGCTGAAATAAAACATCCCAGAAATGTTCCATGTGCACTAAAAGCTTATTTTTCTCATCTTGTTGACCAATTTGTTTACATCCCTGTTAGTGAGCATTTCTCCTTTGTCAAGATAATCCATCCACCTGACAGGTGTGGCATATCAAGAAGCTGATTAAACATCATGCTCATTACACAGGTGCACCTTCTGCTGGGGACAATAAAATGCCACTCTAAAATGTGCATTTTTAACACACAACACAATGCCACATGTCTCAAGTTTTGAGGGAGTGTGCAATTGGCACGCTGACTGCAGGAATGTCCACCAGCTGTTGCCAGAAAATGGAATATTAATTTCTCTACCATAAGCAGCTCCGGCATCGTTTTAGAGAATTTGGCAGTACATCCAACTGGTCTCACAGCCGCAGACCACTTTTAACCATGCCAGCCCAGGACCTCCACATCCGGCTTCTTCACCTGTGAGATCGTCGATGAGACCAGCCACCCGGACAGCTGATGAAACTGTGGGTTTGCACAACCAAAGAATTTCTGCACAAACTACCAGAAACAGTCTCGGGAAGCTCATCTGCGTACTCGTTGTCTTCACCCGTGTCTTGACCTGACGACAGTTTTGCGTCGTAACTGATTTCAGTGGGAAAAGGCTCCATTCGATGGCCACTGGCACACTGCAGAAGTGTGCTCTTCACGGATGAATCCCGATTTCAACTGTACTGGACAGATGGCAGAGAGCGTAGAGTGTATGGCGTCGTTTGAGCGAGCGGTTTGCTGATGTCAACGTTGTGAACAGAGTGCCCCAGGGTGCCATTGGGGTTATGGTATGGGCAGGCATAAGCTACACACAACGAACACAATTGCATTTTATAATTTGTGATTTGAATGCACAAAGATCTGCCGCCATCACCTCATTTTTCAGCATGACAATGCACAGCCCCATGTCTCAAAGATCTGTACACAATTTCTGGAAGCAGAAAATGTCCCAGTTCTTCCATGGCCTGCATACTCACAAGACATGTCACCAATTGAGCATGTTTGGGATGCTCTGGATCAATGTGTACGACAGCGTGGTCCACATCCCTTCGATATCCAGCAACTTCGCACAGCCATTGAAAAGGAGTGGGACAACATTCCACAGGCTACAATCAACAGCCTGATCATCTCTATGTGAAGGAGATGTCGTGCTGCATGAGGCTAATTGGTGTTCACACCAGATACTGACTGGTTTTCTGATCAATGCCCCTACCTCTTTTTTTAAATAAATATGTGACCAACAGATGCATATCTGTATTCCCAGTCATGTGAAATCCATAGATGAGGGCCTAAATAATTAATTAAAATTGACTAATTTCCTTATATGAACTGTAACTCAAGTTAAATATTTGACATTTTTGCTTGTTTTTGTTGTGTATAATTATGTGAAGTGTAAAATGATACCTAAAAGTAGGAGGAGTTTAAACTCTCGTCCTCCTGCACAAGTGAAAGTTTCAGCCAAGTGCTAAGCCTGGCTGCGCACAGCAGCAGAACTGGTGGACATTTTGAGTTTCTGCTGGCAGTCCTCAGGCAGTCTATGAAAGAGGAAGGGAGTGGGGGATGGGCATATACTACGCAGTGAGCTATTAACTGGCTAGTGTTCGACTGAATAACTGTAATATCAGCAGCATTTTTAAATGATCTATTTTTGGTTTCACCTTATGATCCAAGAACTATGCAAGAAACAGAAAACATAGTTTACTCCTTCGTGAAAGTCAGGACTATCAACTACCATCTTTTTTTATGCATGTTTGCTTTATCATTGTATTGCTATTGCCATTAGTGATTTTCGGCCATTTTAATTAATAAAAATACTTATTTCTAAACAATTATCACACTTCTCAGAAATTGTGTTACACCTGTGTTACTTGTGTACCTTTTCTATCTATATTCCATAATGGTGTTCAGGTACAAGGAACATGATTGATCCCTGTATTGATTGATATTTGTCAAGTTTTACAACTCGTAAACATTAATACAGTTAACTATGGTGTCTAAGATTATGTACTCTCTCAGGCGTTTACATTTTTTATTTTTTTATTTTTTACATTCCACCAAAGGATCTTATATTCATTAGCGTCCTTATTTTAGGACAGAAGTAGTTTAGATTTCTGGTGGTTAATTAAACAAACGGTTCTCTCTCTCTACCTCCCTCTCCAGTTATTAAAAAAATCCTCCCCCTACTTCTACCTGAATGGTTTAGTCCTAGCTAGGCTGTAGTTTTCCATGCAGCTGCGGACTGCTAGGGTGGGGAGGGGTAGTACTAAGTGTGTCAGGCTGTGCACTTTAGTACTGACTGTGTTGCTAACCTTGTTTTTTTGCAGGCAAAAATATGTCAGTGCTGCATGCTTCTGCTAAATTTACTAAAAATATTTACATTTATTGTTGTAGCTTTTAATATGGCTACCCTGAGGTAAATCCCAAAGGGAGAAAATCCTTTTGTTTCTTTATGTTTTGTTCTGAGGGTGTTACATTGTGCAGTTTGTCGGCCTGTGCTGGGTCAGTGTTGCCTGTGTTGAGCCATGAGGCTGAGACTACGGCGGTTTCACAGTGTGCACAACTTTGCACAAGGACACTCTATGCTGAAACAGATGGAACAGTCCAACCCTAGCCCCCCTCACCCTCCTGCTTTGTTTCTTCCTCCCTCTGCTGTTGCTAGTTCCCTCAATGAACACAGCCAAATGAATCACGTGTACGATTTCTGTCCAACGGAAGGCCTTCTCCAGACTTCTCTGGTTCAAGGTTTACTTGAATTTCTGATTTTTTTTTTGAAGAATGTTGCACACCTATAATGGTGTTGCTCTATTCTGACTAGTATCTTGGGCGACATTTTAGTATTGAACTTGGATATTGTTCTATTTTTTGTTCCGTGAAGGAGTGCTGTGCTAACCCCAATTCCGAAAGTGTTCTTTTTTTAATCGTATTTTTTACAATAGCGCTGTATTTATGTTTGTATTAGGAAAAAGTATTTTTATTTATTTTCTGTAGTAAAAGAGTAGTAGCTTTGACATTTAGATTGTCCATGCCCTGCTATTTGTGTACAAGGAAGTGAGAGGGTCAGAACAGTTGGGGGGGAATGCTGGAAGTCTGAAGTATTGTGTTAGCAGCAATGCTTTTCAGCCAGTCCGAATGTGTAAAAATCTTTGTCTGACAATTGAACCTGAAAAATGTCTTGAATCATCATTGGCACCGGAACAAGAACATGAGCTTTAACAGGAAGGTGATATCTCTATATCTACCAATATTTTCTCATATGGTTTCCTGGCTAATGGAGTTCTATGGGGAAGTTAGAAAAAAATAATTAACGCTAAAAAACCACAAACTGTCTCTGATCAACACTGGGATATGAACACTGATCAAAGCTTGTGTTGCGTGGTTCCTCCCGCCTTGCCACTAATTGAAAAACACACCTGAGGTTTGAAAGGTAGAAATGAGCTTGCATCAAGTCAAATTAACAAACGCTCCATTATTCAGAGCTGTCAAGAGTAATTTGTTCTTGTCGAGGCAGTGAAAAGTAAGAGGAGGAATTCTTGAACATTTCTGTAGACCACCTACGTCAGCCAAATCAGTTGTGAAATTCAACATACAATGTTTCATCAACATTGCTGAGACTGATCGCCTACCTTTGCCTGTGTCTTGGGAGAGATCTGAAAGCTGAGGGAATTTTCACAGAAATTATAATCTGAAAGGAGTTCCTGAAATATATGCCATCAGCTTGAGGATGCAGCTCACATAGGCCTAGCAACAGAACATGAGGGCACTCATTTAACAGGAAAAAACATTCACTAAATAAAATGTAGCATGGACTACGGCTTGGAGCCCATCCCAACTCTGCTCAATTTTTGGTTTAACCAAACCTGCAAGGCAGGTTTTTTTCTTCGTATTGCCCGATGCTAATGATTTTAAAGATCAGCAGTGTTTTATAATGACAAATGAGAAGAATTGCCTTCCTGAATAACCTAAATGTTTTTAAAAGTAATTTTAAGATGTTAGCCGGTGCCTGTGTTGTCATACGGATGAATTCAGGAATGGGCAGATTACTGGAAAGATATTTATAATGCGCTGCAATCAGAGATATGCCGATAAATTGTCAGGTCTTTCCTTGATTTTACACATCTGAATTGTTTTGCTGCTGTTTGGCCACATCCCTCTAGAATTGTTGAGAGCTATGAACGGAACACAGAGTACTAGTCAAGTACTACTAGCCTAGTAAATCACTAGTGTTGGTCAGAGGAGACAAACATTACCAAAGGAATAGAAGCAAGGACAAGATGGTGATGAGGAGTGTTTTTTTCCCCTCCAGTTTGGAGGTATACAGTGGATAGTTTACACCTATTGCAGACCAGAAACCAATCATCTATGGCCCACATCAATCAGTAATTGCTGCAGTATATAGTACAGCGGAGGACTAGCTTGAATCCCATCCTGCAGTTTCAGGAGAAAATATACCCAAACAGGAACACTAAAATAACATCCTAGATCTGAATGAATGAAATATTCGTATTAAATACTTTTTTCTTTTACAAAGTTGAATGTGCTGACAACAAAATCACACAAAATTATCAATGGAAATCAAATTTATCAACCCATGGATGTCTGGATTTGGAGTCACACTCAAAATTAAAGTGGAAAACCACACTACAGGCTGATCCAACTTTGATGTAATGTCCTTAAAACAAGTCAAAATGAGGCTCCGTAGTGTGTGTGGGCTCCACGTGCCTGTATGACCTCCCTACAACGCCTGGGCATGCTCCTGATGAGGTGGCGGACGGTCTCCTGAAGGATCTCCTCCCAGACCTGGACGAAAGCATCCGCGAACTCCTGGACAGTCTGTGGTGCAACATATATAGTAGTTGGTGGATGGAGCGAGACATGATGTCCCAGATGTGCTCAATTGGATTCAGGTCTGGGGAACGGGCGGGCCAGTCCATAGCATCAATGCCTTCCTCTTGCAGGAACTGCTGACACACTCCAGCCACATGAGGTCTAGCATTGTCTTGCATTAGGAGGAATCCAGGGCCAACCGCACCAGCATATGGTCTCACAAGGGGTCTGAGGATCTCATCTCGGTACCTAATGGCAGTCAGACTACCTCTGGCGAGCACATGGAGGGCTATGCGGCCCCCCAAAGAAATGCCACCCCACACCATGACTGATCCACCGCCAAACCGGTCATGCTGGGGGATGCTGCAGGCAGCAGAGCGTTCTCCACGGCGTCTCCAGACTCTGTCACGTCTGTCACATGTGCTCAGTGTGAACCTGCTTTCATCTGTGAAGAGCACAGGGCGCCAGTGGCGAATTTGCCAATCTTGGTGTTCTCTGGCAAATGCCAAACGCCCTGCACGGTGTTGGGCTGTAAGCACAACCCCCACCTGTGGGAGTCGGGCCCTCATACCACCCTCATGGAGTCTGTTTCTGACCGTTTGAACAGACACATGCACATTTGTGGCCTGCTGGAGGTCATTTTGCAGGGCTCTGGCAGTGCTCCTCCTGCTCCTCCTTGCACAAAGGCAGAGGTTGCGGTCCTGCTGCTGGGTTGTTGCCCTCCTACGGCCTCCCCCATCTCTCCTGATGTACTGGCCTGTCTCCTGGTAGCGCCTCCATGCTCTGGACACTACGCTGACAGACACAGCAAACCTTCTTGCCACAGCTCACATTGATGTGCCATCCTGGATGAGCTGCACTACCTGAGCCACTTGTGTGGGTTGTAGACTCCGTCTCATGCTACCACTAGAGTGAAAGCACTGCCAGCATTTAAAAGTGACCAAAACATCAGCCAGGAAGCATAGGTGCTGAGAAGTGGTCTGTGGTCACCACCCGCAGAACCACTCCTTTATTGGGGGTGTCTTGCTAATTGCCTATAATTTCCACCTGTTGTCTATACCATTTGCACAACAGCATGTGAAATGTATTGTCAATCAGTGTTGCTTCCTAAGTGGACAGTTTGATTTCACAGACGTGTGATTGACTTGGAGTTACATTGTGTTGTTTAAGTGTTCCCTTTATTTTTTTGAGCAGTGTACATTTAACCTAATTGATCAGCATAACCAAACAGAAAATGGTGTGGAATGGAGGAGGAAGTACATAATAACTACTTTGAATTATATATATATATTTTTTTGTACAAAGCAAACTTAACCTACTTTTTATACAAATACATAACAAATGAAAACGACTATGCAAAATTGTCATACAGAGCAAATACTTTATTAACATGGAGGTGATGTAACTTGATTCAGTGGATTGAATATGTGTTCAGTTAGTAGCCTGTGAGGGCTCAGCCTGAATGGCTGTGCACACAGCAGAGCTGGTGGCCATTTTGTTTTTTTCTGCAGTGAATCCAGAACACTGGTAATGAAAGAGTGGGGGAGGGGAGGACTACGAGCACTGTGCAATAACATTGGAATGTGAACAGCGCTGTTGTAACATAACAGGATGTGATTTCACCTTTTTTAGTTTTTTTAACAAGGAAACAAAAATTTGAAAATAACATGTTAATAATTTGTATTGTAAAGTTATGAGGAAAAATGTTACTGAACATATTGTTTTTCATCATCCATTCGGAGGACATTTTGGTCAAATCAGTATTTCCATCAGAGTCAGTGATCTTTTGGTTTCTTTGTTACTAATAGGATTCAATACATGAGACAAATTATGTTACAAATTGCGATATTTCGGTACAATCCCCATTTGTATGTATACTGAAGAAAAATATGAACACAACATGTAAGGTGTTGGTCACATGTTTCCTGAGCTGAAATAATAGATCCCAGGCATTTTCCATATGCACAAAAAGCTTATTTCTCTCATTTTGTGCACAAATTTGTTTACATACCTGTTAGTGAGCATTTCTCTTTTACCAAGATAATCCATCCACCTGACAGGTGTGGCATATCAAGAAGCTGATTAAACAGCATGATCATTAACAGGCCACTCTAAAATGTGCATTTTTGTCACACAACACCAATGTCATGTGTCTCAAGATTTGAGCGAGTGTGCAATTGGCATGCTGACTGCTAGAATGTCCACCAGAGCTGTTGCCAGAGAATGTAATATACTTTTTTTTTTTTTTTACCATAAGCCGTTTCCAATGTTGTTTTAGATTGTAGTACGTCCAACCGGCATCACAACTGCAGTCCACGTGTAACCACGCCAGCCTAGGACCTCCACATCCGGCTTCTTCACCTGTGGGATCCTCGATGAGACCAGCCACCCGGACAGCTGATGAAACTATGGGTTTGCACAACCAAAGAATTTCTGCACAAACTGTCAGAAACAGTCTCGGGAAGCTCATCTGCATGCTCGTTGTCCTTACCAGGGTCTTGACCTGACTGCAGTTTTGCGTCATAACGGATTTCAGTGGGAAAAGCCTCCGATGGCCACTGGCATGCTGCAGAAGTGTGCTCTTCACGGATGAATCCCGATTTCAACTGTACCGGACAGATGGCAGGCGGTGTAGCGTGTATGTGTGGGCGAGTGGTTTGCTGATGTCAACGTTATGAACAGAGTGCCCCATGGTGGCGTTGGGGTTATGTTATGAGCAGGCATAAGCTATGAACACAATTGCATTTTATCGTTTGCGATTTGAATGCACGAATATCTGCCGGCATCACGTCTTGTTTCAGCATGATAATGCACAGCCCCAGTTCTTCCATGGCCTGTATACTCACCAGACAGGTCACCCACATGTTTGGGATGCTCTGGATCGACGTGTACGACCGCGTGATCCAGATCCCACAGGCCACAATCAACAGCCTGATAACCTTTATGCGAAGGAGATGTTGCGCTGCATGAGGCAAATGGTGGTCACACCAGATAGTGACTGGTTTTCTGATCTATGCCCCTGCCTCTTTTTTTTTTAAGGTTTCAGATGCATATCCCTGTCATGTGAAATCCATAGATTAGGGCCCAATTAATTTATTTCAATTGACTCATTTCCTTATATGAACTCTAACTCAGTAAAATCTTTGACATTTTTTGCTTGTTTTTGTTAAGTGTATAATTATGTTTAGAGTAAAATTATACCTAAAAGTAGGAGGAGTTTAAACTCTCGTCCTCCTGCACAAGTGAATGTTTCAGCCAACAGCTGCCAAGTGCTAAACCTGGCTGCGCACAGCAGCAGAACTGGTGGACATTTTGAGTTTCTGCTGGCAGTACCTCACACAGTCTATGAAAGAAGAAGGGAGTGGGGGATGGGCATATACTACGCAGTGAGCTATTAGCTGGCTAGTGTTCTACTGAATAACTGTAATATCAGCAGCATTTTTTTATTATCTATTTTTGGTTTCATCATGTAATCCAAGAACATGTAATCCAAGCACATCATGTCATCCAAGCACATAAAACAGTTTAGTTCTGACTCTCAACAATGAGTAAAAAACAATCAACAACCATATTTTTCTGTACATGTTCACTTTATCATTGTATTGCTATTGCCATTAGTGATTATAGGTCTGTTAAGTAAAATCCTTATTTCTAAACAATTTTATCACACTTTCTTCTCGGAAATTGTATGTTTTCACTTGTTATCTTTGTATCTTTTCTATCTACGGTGCCTTCGGAAAGTATTTAGGTTACAGCCTTATTCTAAAATCGATTAAATTGTTTTTTTCTCTTCATGAATCTACACACAATACCCCGTAATGACAAAGCAAAAACAGGTTATTCGATTTTTTTCCCCCACATGTACATAAGTATTCCGAGCCTTTACTCAGTGCTTTGTTGAAGCACCTTTGGTAGCAATTACATCCTCGAGTCTTATTGGGTATGACGCTATGAGCTTGACACACCTGTATTTGGGGAGTTTCTCCCGTTCTTCTCTGCAGAACCTCTCAAGCTCTTTCAGGTTGGATGGGGAGCGTCGCTGCACAGCTATTTTCAGTTCTCTCCAGTGATGTTCGATCGGGTTCAGTTCCGGGCTCTGGCTGGGCCACTCAAGGACATTCAGAGACTTGTCCCTGAAGCCACTCCTGCGCTCTGTGCTTAGGGTTGTTGTCCTGTTGGAAGGTGAACCTTCGCCCCCACTCTGAGGTCCTGAGCACTCTGGAGCAGGTTTTCATCAAGGATCTCTCTGTAATTTGCTCCGTTCATCTTTCCCTTGATGCTGACTACTCTCCCAGTCCCTGCTGCTGGAAAAACATCCCCACAGCATGATGCTGCTACCACCATGCTTCACCGTAGAAATGGTGCAAGGTTTCCTTCAGATGTGACGGTGGCATTCAGGCCGAATAATTCAATCTTGTTTTTCATGGTCTGTGAGTCCTTTAGGTGCCTTTTGGCAAACTTCAAGTGGGCTGTCATGTGTCTTTTACTGTGGAGTGGCTTCGGTCTGGCCACTCTACCATAAAGTTCTGATTGGTGGAGTACTGCAGAGATGGTTGTCCTTCTGGAAGGTTCTCCCATCTCCACAGAGGAATCTGGAGCTCTGTCAGAGTCACCATCGGGTTCTTGGTCACCTCCCTGACCAAAGCCTTTCTCCCCCGATTGCTCAGTTTGCCCGGGCGTTCAGCTCTTGGAAGAGTCTTGGTGGTTCCAACTTCTTCCATTTAAGAATGATGGAGGCCACTTTGTTCTTGAGGACCTTCAGTGCTGCAGAAATGTTTTGGTTCCCTTCCCCAGATCTGTGCCTCGACACAATCCTGTTTCAGAGCTCTACGTACAATTCCTTCGACCTCATGGCTTGGTTTTTACTCTAACATGCGCTGCCAACTGTGGGACCTTATATAGACAGGTATGTGCCTTTCCAAATCATGTCCAATCAATTGAATTTACCACAGGTGTACTCCAATCAAGTTGTAGAAACATCTCAAGGATGATCACTGAAACAGGATGCACCGGAGTTAAATGTTGAGTCTCATAGCAAATGCTCTGAATACTTATGTAACTAAGGTATTTCTGTACGCAAAAAATCTAAACCTGTTTTCGCTTTGTCATTATGGGGTATTGTTTGTAGATTGCTGAGGATTTGTTATATAATCCATTTTAGAATAAGGCTGTAATGTGGAACAAGTCAAGGGGTCTGAATACTTTCCGAAGGTAGTGTATAGTGTGCTCAGCTGCCCTAATATTCCATACTGGGGTTCAGGTACAAGGAACATGACTGATCCCTGATCGATTGATATTTGTCAAATTGTACAACTCGTAAACCTTGATACATTTGATTATGGTGTCTAAGGTTATGTACTCTCTCAGGATTTAAAAAATCATTACAGTGAAAGGTCCTTATTTTCATTTGCATTCTTATTTGAGGACAGAAGTAGTCTAGATTTCTGATGGTTAATTCAACAGTTCTATCTCTCTACCACCCTCTCTAGTTAGAAACAAATATTTCCCCCCTACTTCTTTCAGAATGGTTTAGTCCTAGCTAGGCTGTAATTTTCCATGCAGCGTTAAACTGTGCTAGTGTGGGGGAGGGGTGGTACTAAGTGTGTCAGGCTTGTGCACTCTAGTACTGACTGTGATTCTAGCCTGAGTTTTTTTGTGGGCAAAAAGCAGTCTCTGTGCTGCATGCTTCTACCAAAGTTACCAAAAATGTATATTTTGCATTTGTTTTACTAGGTGTTAGTATGGCCACTCTGATGTAAATCCTAAAGGGGAGAATCATTTTGTTTCCATCCTTTTGTTCTGAAGGTGTTACATTGTGTAGTTTGTCAGCCTGTGCTCGGTCAGTTTTTCCTGGTTTGAGCCATGAGGCTGAGACTATGACGGTTTCACTGCGGGCACAACCTTGCACAAGAACACTCTATGCTGAAACAGATGGAACAGTCCAACCTTAGCCTCCCTCACCCTCATGCTTCTTTTCTTCCTCCCTCTGCTGTTGCTAGTTCCCTCAATCAACACAGCCGAAAAAATAGCGCGTAAGACTTCTGTCCAACGGAAGGCCTACTTCTCCAGACTACTCCTGTTCAAGGTTTACTTGAATTTTTGATTTTAAAGAATCTTGTACACCTATACCCATGTTGCTCTATTCTGACTAGTATCTTGGACTACATTTCAGAATTTAACTTGGCTACTGTTGAAATTAGTTTTTTTTTGCTAAAGAGTGCTACAGTAACCACGATTCCGAAATGTAGATAATATACGTTTTTTTTGTGTGTTATTTTTAAATACTATTTTGTGCAATGGGGCTGTTTTGTTTTGTAATAGGATGAATATTTGTATATATTTTCTGTATTTGTAAAGTAGCATTTTTGGCATTTAGATTGTCATGCCCTGCTATTTGTGAGAGGAAGTGAGAGGGTCAGAACAGTTTGAAGAGAATGCTGGAAGCCTTAAGCATTATGTTAGCAGCAATGCTTTGGAATCAGTCTGAATATGTAAAAAACTTTTGTCTGACAAGTGAAAACTGTATTGAATAATCATTGGCACCGGAACAAGAACATAAGCTTAAACAGGAAGGTGATATCTTCATATCCACCAAAATGTTCTCCTATTGGTTTCCTGGTAAATGGAGTTCTATTGGGATCTTAGAAAATAAAACTGTAAATGTGACAAATATCCGAACTAGGTCTGATCAACGCTAATCAAAACTCATGTTGCATGACTCCTCCCGCCTTGCTACTGATTGAAAACACACATGAGGTATGAAAGGTACAGATCATCTTGGATCGAGTCCAGTTAAAACGTCTCATTATTCTGAGGCCGTCATTAGTCTTTGTTGAGGCAGTGAAAAGTAAGTTGAGGAATTCTTGAAGATTTCTGCAGACCACCTAGGTCAGCTAAATCAGTCGTGAATGTAAAATTCAACTTAAAATGTTTACTCAACATTGCTGCGAGCGATAGCCTCCATTTTCCTGTGTCTTGAGAGATCTGAAATTTAAGGGAATTTACACTGAAATAGTCATCTGAATGGAGTTCCTGAATGCTGGTAGCCTGAGGATGCAGCTCTCATAGGCATATCAACAGAACATTAGAGCACTCTGCACTTGGGTTAAAAGGCTCTGGGTTAAAAAGCTCTGATTAACAGGAGAAAACATTCACAAAATAAAACTATCTTGAACTAGGCTTGAAGCCCAGCCCGTCTCTGCTAACTTTTTGGTTTGACCATATCCTCTCACTGATGTGTAGCAAGGCAGGCAAGAGTTTATTTAGTTTGTGTTCGTATTTAATTTGTGTTCGTATTGCCCTATGCTTATGGTTGTAAGATCAGCAGTATTTTACAAGGACTTACATTGACAAATGATAGGAATTGGCTACCTGTATACCTGCATACTTTTTAAACGCAGCCATGCAATCTCCATAGACAAACATTGGCAGTAGAAGGGCCTTACTGAAGCTCTCAGTGACTTTCATCTTGGCACGGTCATAGGATGCCACCTTTCCAACAAATCAGTTGGTAAAATGTTGGTAAAATGTCTGCCCTGCTAGAGCTGCCCCAGTCAACTGTAAGTGCTGTTATTGTGAAGTGGAAGTGGAAATGTCTAGGAGCAACAATGGCCCCAGCTGCGAAGTGATAGGCCACACAAGCTCATAGAACGTGACCGCCGAGTGCTGAAGCACGTAGCATGTAAAAATTGTCTGTCCTCCGTTGTCTGTCCTCCGCTCACTTCCGAGTTTCAAACTGCTTATGGAAGCAACTTGGAAGCTATGGAAGCAACTTCAGCACAAGAACTGTTCGTCGGGAGCGGCATGAAATGGGTTTCCATGGCCGAGCATCCGCACACAAGCTTAAGATGACCATAAGCAATGCCAAGCATCGGCTGGAGTGGTGTAAAACTCGCCACCATTGGACTCTGGAGCAGTGAAAACGCATTCTCTGGAGTGACAAATCACATTTCACCATCTGGCAGTCTGACAGATGAATCTGGGCTTGGTGGATGCCAGGAGAACGCTACCTGCCTGAATGCATAGTTTCAACTCAAGTTTGGTGGAGGAATAATGGTCTGGGGCTGTTCATGGTTCGGGCTTGGCCCCTTAGTTCCAGTGAAAGGAAATCTTAATGCTACAGCATACAATTACATTCCAGACGATTCTGTGCTTCCAACTTTGTGGCAACAGTTTGGGGAAGGCCCTTTCCTGTTTCAGCATGGCAATGCCCCTGTGTACAAAGCAAGGTTCATACAGAAATGGTTTGTAGAGATTGGTGTGGAAGAACTTGACTGGCCTGCACAGAGCCCTAACCTCAACCCCATAAAACACCTTTGGAGTGAATTGGAACGCCAACTACAAGCCAGGCCTAATCGCCCAACATCAGTGCCTGACCTCACTAATGGTCTTGTGGCTTGTGGCTGAATGAAAGCAAGTTCCCGCAGCAATGTTCCAGCATCTAGTGGAAAGCCTTCCCAGAAGTGTGTAGGCTGGTTTAGCAGCAATGGGGGGACCATTTGGAATGAGATGTTTGACAAGCAGGTGTCCACATACAATTCCACATCTGGAATTGTTGGGAGCTATGAACAGAACACAGTACTAGTCAAGTACTACTAGCCTAGTAAATCACTAGTGTTGGTCAGAGGAGACAAACATTACCAAAGGAATAGAAGCAAGGGCAAGATGGTGATGAGGAGTCTTTTTTCCCCTCCAGTTTGGAGGTATACAGTGGATAGTTTACACCTATTGCAGACCAGAAACCAATCATCTATGGCCCACATCAATCAGTAATTGCTGCAGTATATAGTACGGCGGAGGACTAGCTTGAATCCCATCATGGGAGCTTCAGGAGAAAATATATCCAAACGATATACATTTTAACCTAATTGATCAGCATAAATTAACACAAAATTATGTGGGATTGATGAGGAAGTACATCATAACTAGAGTTTTTTACTAAATTATTATTTTTTACAAACTTAAACTAACCCTTTATAAAAATAATTTACGAAACCTTATTATTAACATGGATGTGACTTGATACACTTTTGTACTACTGTGGATTGGATGCGTGTTCAGGTAGCAGCGTGTGAGGACTCAGCTTGGCTGGCTGCGCACACATCAGAGCTGGTGGCCATTTTGTTTTTTCTGCTGTGAATCCAGAACGCGGGTAATGAAAGAGTGGGGGAGGGGAAGACTGCGCAGTGTGCAATAACATTGGAATGTGAGTCGTTGTAACATAATAGAATGTGATTTCACCTTATTAGTTTTATATCAAGGAAGCTCATATCAGGGGTGAGAAAATCATATGATAATAGTTGATATAGTAAATGAATGAGGCAAAATGTTATGGAACGTATTATTTTTCATCATTCATTCGAAAGGCCATTTTTTAAGTCGAAGGACATAATAAAAATGTTTGATAAATGATCAAACTCAAAATAGAACTCGAAAACCCCCCTTATCTGTATTGATATGAGGGGTAGCTGTGCGCTTAGTTGTAACAGAGTATCATTGGTATGTAGGCTAGCGTAGCCTGCAGCTCTGTCTGCCTAGAGCTGTACAGTTTGCACAGTCTGTGTAAAGGACATGCTCTCTCTGTGTGTAGGTTGCTTAACGGAAGTTGTAAAATTTCTGTGACTGTTTGTCATGTGATACCTGGCTGCACATTGAAGTCAAAGGCACATGGGGTGGGGCCACCAGCAACGTGGCCTATTTATATAGCTGTAAGCAGTCTACTGCAGTCTGTCTATGCAGCAATGCAGCAACAATGCAGTAGACTGTTGTACCTGGAACTGATACAATAATGCAGTTTCTTGGGCCTGGAATTTATTGTGTTTACAGGGCCAAACTAAAGCACCTGATGACCTAGCTCAATTTAATATGCTGGGTGAAAATCAATTGGTTCGGATAGCAGTATCTGCCAATTTCTGAGAAACATTTAGAAAAAATAACCTACTCCTCACCTCAACAATATCATGGCTATTTTGTTGTTTCGCAGATGTGTTTGTTATTTGGAAACCACTGCATTTTGATGAGTGATAATGTCATTCAGTGACGTGAGTAACCTGTCCCTATGGAAAGTAAAATGTCACTAGGGATCAGACAGCAATGCTAGGTAACGGTTTCACTACGTCAACTAGAATGGTGTATCGTAACTAGGCTAAAGGCCTATTGCTCTATGTCTAGGTTGCTATGACCAAATAGTTTGAATATTTTTGTATAGTATTAGCCAGTTTTTATATTTTTTATATCGTTTTTATTGTATTTGACAGTTTCTCTGACTGCTGTCTGTTTCTGCTCATATTTGGAGTGTTCAGGCGAGGCAGATGGCTAAACATCTTCCATTATTCACACTAGTTTGTCTGTGCCTTTAGCTTGGAATTCATTATTTTTATGTTTTATCTCTGTATTGATCCTATGGAGCCTTCTGCATAAACTGATCAGTTATGTACCGAAAATGTACTTTCAATGCTTCATTTTGTCGTCATCCTCTGTGTGAAGCCTGTTGTGCAAGTTTGTCTGTGTGTTTTGGTGGTTGTTCTAGAAAATTGTGAAAAAATTATCTGGACATTTCAAGGTGTATCTTGAAGCACAGAAGCCTAAGTAATGATAGTAAATCTCATTCGTGAAGACTAGCCTACCCTTTTTTGGCTGGTTTCTGGCCATTGTGAAATATCCTACTTGTAAAACGTCAAACTTTCAGGAGCTTTGCAACACCCGCGGCCTGTTCTATTATTAATTATTACGGCCACCATCTCTTGACTAGTAAAACATGTCTGCAACTTGTTTTTTTATGATGTACTTATTAATGAAAGGCTCTATGTTGCTGAAATGTGCTTTAAGTCGTTACATTGAATTAATAATAAATACATTTTCCCCCTCCCCCTCTAGGTTATTGGATCCTTTTGGTGTCAAATTCATGATCGGAAACCTCCAGGTGAGATATTATTTTAAATATAATATAATATAGGACCACTGACACCCCTAGGTCACATTTGACTAAATACAAAAATCCATATGAATGTCATATTTTGTATATTGGCCTATTGTTCTTAAAGATTGTGTCAATGTCACTGTAACTATGAGAAAATGACTGTCAGCAAAATATAAACTCCATAAGCACAAATTGGAACCTAGCACCGACGCTGGAATGCGTTCGACAATTGGAACTGTATAAGGTAAATCATGCAGTCCTTGCATAACCCTTCCTCCCTGTTGCCAACGGAGCCTGTATCTAGGGGCCCTGATTCGCTGAGGAAAAGGACCAATAAGAGCAAAGGGGAGGGACAAAAGCAAGTAATGTTGCTGCCATCCTCTGGGATAATGTCATATCCATGCAGACTGGACCGGCTGTGTTGGAATTGACAACGCAAAAGCTTGTCAGCCAATTGAAGAGAGGGATAGTGTTCTTACAGTGAAAAGTATAGTCTTCTGTCATGTTAGTGTGTTCATCACCCCTGGACCACATGGCATCTCAAGTTCGCAATCCTGAGGATAAAAAGTTGTGAGCGAACATGCGGGACTAAACTTCAGTGGAGAGGAAGCTGGACTTGAGACCATTTTGATAGACTTCTGCTGAGTCAATCTTTCTGCTGAAATTGACTCTTGTATAGAATGGTTCTGTATGCTGAGCTCACAGGGAAAAATAACCTTCTAGAATAGAACAAAGAGGGGAAAAACATACCAACAGGGTTCTACAGTGACCCCTAGTGGTGTCCCAGAACACTGCATCGGTTTGGCCTTAAAGATAGCTCATCTGTACCCATTGTAGTGGGTAGAAGCTAGGTGGGTGGCGCAGGTGCTGTTAACATTCCCGAGGAGGATTCTTTCGTGACCCGTTCCGACTAACATCCCCATCCCTCCTTGTCACTCCTCAGGTTAAAATGGAAGTTGCTGTGGCAGAAGAGAAGAAGAAGATATTCCGAGCCAGGAAAACCATGAAGATAAGCGACCGCCAGCAACTGGAGTCTCTCCACAGCACATTGTCGTCCCCCGTCCCGCCCCTGTCCAATTCCAATTCCAGCTCTCCCCCTCCCCGTAGCCCACTGACGAACGGTACTCACACAGAGGATGCACAGAGGGGGGCAGACAGAGAGCAAAACGACGTTGCGGTGACGTCTCGTTCCACAACCCCAGTCCCCCCTACCTCCCTGACCTCTCCATCCCCTCCCCTTGCTCTGTCCCTATCGTTGTCTCCCTCCCCACCAACCTCCCAAAGCCCCAAAGCCAAGGAAGATGCCACTTCCTCCCCCTCATCGCCATTCCACAACCTTAACGACGTGCTGAAAAAGATGGAGGAAGAGGGAAAGAAAAAGGAGTGTTCCACGTCCCCTTCCAATAAGGACAAGGAAGGAAAGGATACAGAGATGGAGGTTGCAAAGACGGACGAGAAAGAAGAGAAGGCACCTGAGACAGAGAAAGAGGTTTGTATGAGAACGAGTGAGAGGAGCTGAAATATGGATAAATGGGAAACATTGGAAGTTAAGGAAAATGGGGGTTATAGTTGGAAAGTGTTGAAGTTGGCATTGTTAGGGGTCCAAGCACCGCGGGTAGGATTTCTTTTTTTTCTCCATGTGTTTGTTGAGTTTGGCGGCTAAAATACAAACTTACCTGGATGTTCTCTTCTCCAGGAGGCCTGCACTACAACTGGAAAGAGCCATGAGGACCAAGCCCCTATGGATCAGTATCCTCTGGACTCTCCGTTCTCTCCCGTCTCGCTCGCCACGTCTGACAAAGAGTCTGGGAAGGAAAAGAGGACAGAGCAGAAAGAAGACACAGTGGCCATGGAAACGGAAACGGAAACGAATACGGACAAGGACCATACAGAGACCAAGGCCTCTGAGACCTCCACTTCCACGGAAGAGAGACCTTCCTCCCCCAAGGCCGCTACCATGGCCTCCCCTGTCCGCACCCCCTCCCCCTCTGCTGCCCCTGAGCCGGATCAGGACATCAAAGAAGAGGTGGTAAAGAAGGGAGAGAAGAAGAAAGACGATAGTCCGAAAGAGAAGGAAGGAGTAACGAAGGAGGAAAAGATGGAGGTAGTTTCTGTGAAAAAGGAGGTGAAAAAGGAGAAACAGAATGTTGCCGGGTGTTCTACCTCATCTCTTGCCTCCTCCACCTCTACATCCACAAGTGACAAAGGTATGAAATGATAGAATCTGCAAGATCTGAAAAATCATCCTGAGTTGACTGATAGTAGTAGGCACTACTATGCCAGCTATGTTTCATTTTCAACCTTTTGGGGATTTATAACAAAATATATAATCTGGGAATACTTGTATTTTACAAATAAAACAACACAGGAAAAAAATCTAAAATGAATAACATACACACAAGCATACTGCACAGGAAATTATCACATGACCATTAACCAAAATAATCTGATTAAACTAAACCAGAACACTTTGTCTCAACAGGGGTGAAGGTGAAGGAGGAAAAGAGCTCCTCTTCTGGACAGAAGCGTCCCCTGTTGGAAGGTGACGAGAAAGATGGAGGGAAGGTTGAAAGAGATGGGAAGAGGCAGAAGGTGCAGGGCGTGGAGTTGGAAGCTCAGCTCGAGTTGAAAATTACTGCGAAAGGTGGCAGTCGCCTAAAACTTGAAAAGGTTGGTCTGGCGTGAATTGATGATACCTGTTCTCACGTATTAGCATTTTACCCACAGGTTTAAGACTTTACCCCCAGTCAGGTATAAAGTAACTCTCAAACAATATTGCCCCACACTATCTAGCCCTAAATTGCATCTTGAACTCATCTTACGTTTCTCTTCTTCTCAGGTTCTGCAGAAAATGGTTGAGGAGCGGTTGAGGGCGCTGCAGCTCAACGTCTTCGACCAAGGTTTACAGGAGCTAAAAGACCGGGTAGAAAAGATTGATTGTGCCACAAAACACCAGAGCACCCTTAACACACTACAGGTAAGCTAGCTACATGTTAAACTACTAGCAATGGGTATGTTACAAGTCTATTTGACAATAGTCACAACAGTCAGAAATAGTCGTCAATGGTTATAGTCAGCAATAGTCATAGTTTTCAATAGTCACAAAATTCAGCAATGCTAATTAAAATCCTTACAAATGGAAAGTCTCACAGGTTCTCACTGTTTCTTACCCTTTTTCAGGCCAAGATTGCTAGATTAGCAAAGAAATTCGGAGAAGCCAACCAGGCCTCGGAGAACAAAAGAAAACATGAGGTAAGAAATGTTGTTAATTTATGGGACCCCAGTGTCTCAGATATATTTTTGTAAGTCATCTACTACTCATCGATATTAGTTAAAGCTGCAATATGTAACTTTTTGTGTGATGTGACCAAATTCACATAAAATTGTGAGTTATAGAGATCTGTCATTCTCATTGAAAACAAGTCTAAGAAGCGGTAGTTCTGTTTATTTCTATGCTTCTCGTTCGAAATATTTGTTTTGCGTCTTTTGCTTTCGGTTTTATACACCAGCTTCAAACAGCTGAAAATACAATATTTTTGGTTATGGAAAATATTTTTCACAGTGGTTTAAATGGTACAATGATTCTCTACACTATACTTGCTTGTTTTGTCACATACACTAAAATTTGGTGAACAATTAGAATTTTAGCAACCAGGAAATGGCTGAACGAATTCTGCATATTGCACATTTAACATCAAATAGACAATTAAATAAAAATTGCTGAGGGTGTTAGCTAAAGGTGTCACCATGGCGTGTGTTCGCAGGCGCTAACGTCCCCTGTTGCCAAGACTGCACCTGCTACAAACACCATTCCGACACAACGGTAAGAGTTCGGTCCTACTGCCAATGTACTACTTCCTCATTTAGAAAAGCTTTTAGTCATTTGAATGCATTTCCTCCTGTGAATCACAGGTGAACAGTAATCAAAAACAGGGGATTGCATTGCCTCTAGTCTTATGAAGATGTTGGATTCAATCATTCTTTTCGTTTGTTTGCAGTCTTGTGTTAATCACCATTGGCAATCATGGATGACAATTCCAAAACTTTCACATATTCCATAGTTTCCTTTTTTTCCATCTCTTGTGACCGCACATTCCCATTGCTTGTATTCTCCAGCATAAAAATGTATTTTCTGTATTTGTAATTCAAATCATGCAGAAGGAAAGCTGTGTGTTAGTCATTGCATGGGGCTATACTAGCTATCATTGTGCCTTTGTATCAACGTGACAATACCGGCCTGAAGCCAATGAATGCCACACGTGGAGTCAATCACAACGTGTGATTGAATGTGTGGTGACTCTGCACAGGATCGTTGTCAATAATACTGAGGCTGGATTAAATTCTCGGGGAGATTGGATTAAAAAGCAACAACATCCGCTAAAAACCATAATAACGGGAAACAAAGATGATACCTTTCGAGGGTATTCTCTGATGTACAAGACTGACTTCTCTTTTGATCGCTTAGTGCCTACCCGTCAGGCATTTTCAAACCAAAATCCCCACATGAAATCAATCATCATTTTGTTTTGGATTAAACAAACAAACAGCGGTTCGGGTTTTTGCGTCTTTTTTCTTTTGCACACCACCATGGTTCCAGGTCCTGAGTCTTGTGACGTTATACAATGCGCCAAAGCTTAAGAAAATAAGCTTTTAAAAGCTGTGCAGACAGTGTTCACAGCACCCGATCCAACTGCACCTCTCCTCTCAACAGCGTGCTCCGAATGCATCCAAAGCTGGAGCTGCAGTCTGAAGAGGGGGCATGGCAGAGAGGGGAGCTGGCGACCTCTATTGGTTGGATTAAGAAGGAAGTGACTGAGGATGAAGAATCTGAAGAAGAGTATGAAGAGATATCTGAAGAAGAAGAATTTGAGAAGCCTTCATTCAACTTAAGACACCAGCCTGCTAGAAGAGATGGGTCACAGCAGCAGTCACCACAGCAACCGAGCGGAGGAACTAGGGTTCGTTCAGACATAATGCTGCGTCCCATCTCCACGGACAAGGAGAGACAGCTTTACCTGCGTTCTAAGAATGCTGCAAGGAAGGCCAGATCCGATCGTTACGCAGTATTCCTGTTCCGGAACCTGGTCTCGTACGAGAACTACGTGAAGTGGGTCACCACGGTGAACTACGTCGGAACGTTGGGCAAAGATGCGCTGCCTGTTAACCTGCGCGAAACCATGAAGAAATATTTGGAACAAAGGTTCAACAAACTGTATGCCAGAGACTGGAAAAAGATCAGGGACTCCATCAATGAGATCCTGAGAGTGAAGAGACTACAGTTCTTCTTTGAATCAGACTTTAATTTGACTTAACATGTTTGATTGGGAAGGTGCCATTTTCCACAGTAGTCGTGTTGCACTTTTATGTTTTGTATGGAATTATGGAAACGACATAGTCTTGAGATAGTTGCAATCGTCACTTTTATTTTTATTTTACCAACGTTAACAGTAATATAATTGCATTCTAGCCCCCATGAAACATTTTATTTGTTCATAATATTCCCAGTTCCTAATGTACTGAACTAAATAAAGGTATGGATTACAATATAAAAAAAACATGTTATATATCATTACAACACAATGTATACCAAAATGTTTTATTTAATGTACAGTCCCAACAATGTTAAACGACCTGCAAACACTTCATGATTTTCATGACAGAATACCACAAACAACTCAAGAATGATACCTATACACTAAACAAGCCCTAAAGGAATCAACACTTTTTACTCCCTTTTTTGTGATATGTGTAGATTTTTGGGGGGTTGAATTCGTCAAATTCAATGCAAAGAAGAACAAACAACAAAATACACATAACAAACACTCAATTTAAATTTTAAAAAATCAGTAAACTCAATGTTAAAAACACAGGGGAGAAACGTAAGAAGACCGAGCCAGAAGACAGAATAATAGTAAACTGGCAAAGTAAAGTGTGGCAAAGAGGTCGCCAAATTACAGGAAGACTTTTTCTCTGGTCTGTCTCAATATGATCTCTGACCTATTTTTAAACAAGCCAACTGAATGCAAATCACATCTCTTTCAATTACCTTTAAAAAAAAAAGATTAAACTCAATGCAAACACACATCTTTTCCAACAGGCCAGTAGCAGCTGTCGTAAAGCAGCCCATGACCAGCCCAGTCTCTACCAACCATACAGGTAAGTTCTCCCTTCTTCTTCACCTTCTCCCTTACCTGTCAATAGGATGTTTCACTTATCATGGGGATTGAACGACCCTGAGATCAAGTTACAAGATAAAGAACGACACCAACTGCGTTCTGACCAGTCAGGAATAAACTCACCATTCCTTTCCTCTCTCCTGTTGTCTTTCCAGTTTCTCCGGTGAAGCAGGCCAAACTTGTCCCCACTACCACTACGGCCACTGCCATGGTAACACAGGGCTCCATTCTGCAGCTGATCCCCACCTCCTCTAGCTCTGCCTCCCTGTGCACCGTCACCTCCCAGAGCGGCCCCACCGGCACCCTGCTCCTCAAGACCACCTCGGGCTCCAACGTGGTGGGCCAGAATGGCCAGCCGCTCCTCATCCAGCTTCCTCTCTCTGCCATGGCCAACGGCGGGGCGGGAACCCTGGTCAACATCCCTGTGTCCTCCTTCGCCGCAGCTAACTCGCTCAACAAGGCCAAGACCACTACTCCCACCACTACCTATATCCTCAAGGCCGGCCCCACCACCTCCACCATGGCCGGCCCCACCACCTCCACCATGGCCTTGCAGCCCATCTCCTCCACCACCCAGCTCTCCCCAGCCATGTCCCCAGCTCAGATGACCCTGGCTCGGGCTGTGTACCAGGGGGGCACTGGGGGGATCAGTACGCCCAGTGCTGGGATGTCAGTGACCACAGCCAGGGTGCCTGTTCAGGCGTCCTCTGGTCCAGCCGCTACGGGCTCGGCAGCTCCAGGACCTCCTTCGGGGACGGCTATGACGTCAAAGACAGGTGAGTTTTCTACTGTATGTGGACAAGAATAATAATTGCATTTATATATATAGTTGAAGTCGGAAGTTT
The DNA here is from genome assembly GCF_002021735.2 of Oncorhynchus kisutch. Taxonomy (NCBI): domain Eukaryota; kingdom Metazoa; phylum Chordata; class Actinopteri; order Salmoniformes; family Salmonidae; genus Oncorhynchus; species Oncorhynchus kisutch. Next base: position 72,445,361 of record NC_034174.2, on the reverse strand, counting down.
ACATACACTTTAGCCAAATACAAATAAACTCAGTTTTTCACAATTCCTGACATTTAATCCTAGTAAAAATTCCCTGTTATAGGTCAGTTAGGATCACCACTTTATTTTATGAATGTGCAATGTCAGAATAATAGTAGAGATAATGAATTATTTCAGCACATTCCCAGTGGGTCAGAAGTTTACATACATACACTCAATTAGTATTTGGTAGCATTGCTTTTAAATTGTTTAACTTGGGTCAAACGTTTCGGGTAGCCTTCCACAAGCTTCCGACAATAAGTTGGGTGAATTTTGGCCCATTCCTCCTGACAGAACTGGTGTAACTGAGTCAGGTTTGTAGGCATCCTTGCTCGCACACGCTTTTTCAGTTCTGCCCACAAATTTTCTATAGGATTGAGGTCAGGGCTTTGTGATGGCCACCCCAATAGCTTGACTTTGTTGTCCTTAAGCCATTTTCCACACCTTTGGAAGTATGCTTGGGGTCATTTAAGCCATTTTGCCACAACTTTGGAGTATGCTTGGGGTCATTGTCCATTTGGAAGACCCATTTGCGACCAAGCTTTAACTTCCTGGCTGATGTCTTGAGCTGTTGCTTCAATATATCCACATCATTTTCCTTCCTCATGATGCCTATTTATTTTGTGAAGTGCACCAGTCCCTCCTGCAGCAAAGCACCCCCGCAAGATGATGCTGCTACTCCCGTGCTTCACGGTTGGGACGGTGTTCTTCGACTTGCAAGCCTCCCCCTTTTCCTCCAAACATAACGATGGTCATTATGGCCAAACAGTTCTATTTTTGTTTTATCAGACCAGAGGACATTTCTCCAAAAAGTACAATCTTTGTCACCATGTGCAGTTGCAAGCCGTTGTCTGGCTTTTTATGGTGGTTTTGGAGCAGTGGCTTCTTCCTTGCAGAGCGGCCTTTCAGGTTATGTCGATATAGGACTCATTTTACTGTGGATATAGATACTTTTGTATCTGTTTCCTCCAGCATCTTCACAGGGTCTTTGCTGTTGTTCTGGGATTGATTTGCACTTTTCACACCTAAGTACGTTCATCTCTAGGAGACAGAACGCGTCTCCTTCCTGAGCGGTATGATGGCTGCGTGGTCCCATGGTGTTTATACTTGCGTACTATTGTTCCCAAGGATGAACCAGACTTGTGGAGGTCTACATTTTATTTTCTGATTTCTTTTGATTTTCCCATGATGTCAAGCAAAGAGGCACTGAGTTTGAAGGTAGGCCTTCAAATACATCCACAGATACACCTCCAATTGACTCAATTGATGTCAATTAGCCTATCAGAAGCTACTAAAGTCATGACATTATTTTCTGGAATTTTCCAAGCTGTTTAAAGGCACAGTCAAGTTACTGTATGCACACTTCTGACCCACTGGAGTTGTGATACAGTGAATTATATGTGAAATAAACAATCGTTTGAAAAATTACTTGTCATTCACAAAATAGATGTCCTAACTGATTTGACAAAAAAAAAAAAATTGTGGAGTGGTTGAAAAACTAGGTTTAATGACTCCAACCTAAGTGTATGTAAACTTCCGACTTTCAAAGTGCTCAAAGCACATCCACTCACGATGTTTTGCAGCAAAATCTAAAAACCTGTTGTAAAAGAGAATATTATCTAACTGTTTTCTTTCCTATGTCTGTTACATCCCTTTCAGATAACCAAGCAACAAGCTCTACTCCAACCAAAACGGGGGCTCGAACCAAAGGCTCCTTCATAGACCTCACTGAGGAGGAGGAGGAGGAGGATGATGATGTGCTAGGTGAGAATGAATCCCGAAACATCTCCAAATTCCTCCCTCTCAACTCCAGAGGTCCACTAAATGATTGATTTATGTCCTCTAAAATAGTGACTATTGTTGCTAATGATGTGAACGATTCTGGATAAATAAATATTTATTGAATTCCCTCTTCTGTCCTCTATTCTTTAATCCTTCTCTTTAATTCTGCAGTGACTGGTGTGAGAAAGGCCATTACGACTGCGGTATCGTCCTCTTCAGTTAACCAGCGATCTACTGGACCTCCTCCGCTGATCAGCACTCCTAGTGGTGAGGCCTGCACGTTACATAATCATTGATATTGACAATATACACAGGCAGTTAGGAAAGCTAAGGCTAGCAGAAATTTGCATCCTGTAGCACAAACTCAAAAAAGTTCTGGGACACTAAAGTCCATGGAGAATAAGAACACCTCCTCCCAACTGCCCACTGCACTGAGGCTAGGAAACATTGTCACCACTGATAAATCCACTATAATTGAGCATTTCAATAAGTATTTTTCTACGGCTGGCCATGCTTTCCACCTGGCTACCCCTACCCCGGTCAACTGCCCGCCCAAACCTCCCCGATTCCTCCTTCACCCAAATCCAGATAGCTGATGTTCTGAAAGAGCTACAAAATGTTGGACCCCTACAAATCAGCCGGGCTAGACAATCTGGACCCTCTCTTTCTAAAATTATCTGCCGAAATTGTTGCAACCCCTATAACTAGCCTGTTCAACCTCTCTTTCGTATCGTCTGAGATTCCCAAAGATTGGAAAGCTGCCGCGATCATCCCCCTCTTCAAAGGCGGAGACACTCTAGACCCAAACTGCTACAGACTTATATCTATCCTACCCTGCCTTTCTAAAGTCTTCGAAAGCCAAGTTAACAAACAGATTATCGACCATATCGAATCCTACCGTACCTTCTCCGCTATGCAATCTGGTTTCAGAGCTGGTCATGGGTGCACCTCAGCCATGCTCAAGGTCCTAAACAATATCATAACCGCCATCGATAAGAGACATTACTGTGCAGCCATATTCATCGACCTGGCCAAGGCTTTCGACTTTGTCAATCACCACATTCTTATCGGCAGACTAAACAGCCTTGGTTTCTCAAATGACTGCCTCGCCTTGTTTACCAACTCCGTCTCTGTGCAGTGTGTCAAATCGGAGGTCCTGTTATCTGGACCTCTGGCAGTCTATGGGGGTGCCACAGGGCTCAATTCTCGGGCCGACTCTCTTCTCTGTATACATCAATGATGTCGCTCTTGCTGCTTGTGATTCTCTGATCCACTTCTACGCAGACGATACAATTATGTATCTTCTGGCCCTTCTTTGAACACTGTGTTAACTAACCTCCAGACGAGCTTTGATGCCATACAACTCTCCTTCCGTTGCCTCCAACTGCTCTTAAATGCAAGTAAAACTAAATGCATACTCTTCAACCGATCGCTGCCCGCCCGTCCAGCATCACTACTCTGGACGGTTCTGACTTAGAATATATGGACAACTACAAAATACCTAGGTGTCTGGTTAGATTGTAAACTCTCCTTCCAGACTCACATTAAGCATCTTCATTCCAAAAATAAATCTAGAATCGGCTTCCTATTTCTCAACAAAGCATCCTTCACTTATGCTGCCAAACATACCCTCGTAAAACTGACCATCCTACCGATCCTCGACTACAAAATAGCCTCCAACACGTTACTCAACAAATTGTATGCAGTCTATCACAGTGCCACCCGTTTTGTCACCAAATCCCCATACACCACCCACCATTGCGACCTGTACGCTCTCATTGGCTGGCCCTGGCTTCATACTCGACGCCAAACTCACTGGCTCCAGGTCACCTACAAGTCTCTGCTAGGTAAAGCCTTATCTCAGCTCACTGGTCACCATAGCAGCACCCACCCGTAGCACGCGCCCCAGCAGGTATATCTCACTGGTCACCCCCCAAAGCCAATTCCTCCTTTGGCCGTCTTTACTTCCAGTTCTTTGCTGCCAATGACCGGAACTAACAGCAAAAATCACTGAAGCTGGAGACTGGAGATCTACCGATTATGATTTTTCAATACCAAAACTGATTTATTGGAGGACCAAAAAACGCCTATAACGATTAATCGGACGATTTTTATATATATATTTGTAATGATGACAATTACAACAATACTGAATATACACTTATTTTAACTTAATATAATACATCAATAAAATATATTTAGTCTCAAAAAAATAATGAAACATCTTTATTTTGGTTTAAACAATACAAAAACAAAGTGTTGGAGAAGAAAGTAAAAGTGCAATATGTGCCATGTAAAAAAGCTAACGTTTAAGTTCCTTGCTCAGAACATGAGCACATATGAAAGCTGGTGGTTCCTTTTAACATGAGTCTTCAATATTCCCAGGTAAGAAATTTTAGGTTGTAGTTATTATAGGACTATTTCTCTCTATACCATTTGTATTTCATATACCTTTGACTATTGGATGTTCTAATAGGTACTTTAGTATTTCCAGCCTAATCTTGGGAGTTGATAGACTTGAAGTCATAAACAGCGAAATGCTTGAAGCACAGCGAAGAGCTGCTGGCAAATACAGGAAAGTGCTGTTTGAATGAATGCTTACGAGCCTGCTGCTGCCTACCACCGCTCAGTCAGACTGCTCTATCAAATCATAGACTTAATTATGATATAATAACACACAGAAATACGAGCCTTAGGTCAGTACTATGGTCAAATCCGGAAACTATAATTTCGAAAACAAAACGTTTATTCTTTCAGTGAAATACGGAACTGTTCCGTATTTTATCTAACGAGTGGCATCCATTAGACTAAATATTGCTGTTACATTGCACAACTTTCAATGTTATGTCATAATTATGTAACATTCTGGCAAATTAGTTATGGTCTTTGTTAGGAAGATATGGTCTTCACACAGTTCACAACGAGCCAAGCGGCCCAAACTGCTGCATATACCCTGACTCTGCTTGCACAGAACGCAAGAGATGTGACACAATTTCCATAGTTAAAAGAAATTAATGTTAGCAGGCAATATTAACCAAATATGCAGGTTTAAAAATATATACTTGTGTATTGATTTTAAGGCGCACTGATGTTTATGGTTAGGTTCAGCTGTCAGAGCAGCTCGGAGATCACTGCACCAGTACATAGCCCATCTGTAAATAGCACATCCAACTACCTCACCCCATACTGTATTTATTTATTTATTTATTTATTTATCTTGCTCCTTTGCACCCCAGTATCTCTACTTGCACATTCATCTTCTGCACATCAATCACTCTAGTGTTTAATTTGTATATTGTAATCACTTTGCCACCATGGCCTATTTATTGCCCTACCTCCCTTATCTTACCTCATTTGCACACACTGTATATAGTCTTTTTCTACTGTATTATTGACTGTATGTTTGTTTATTCCATGTGTAACTCTCTGTTGTTGTATGTGTTGAACTGCTTTGCTTTATTCTTGGCCAGGTCGCAGTTGTAAATGAGAACTTGTTCTCAACTTGCCTACCTGGTTAAATAAAGGTGAAATTAAAAAATATTACCATAAACTTTTTCTCTGCTAGCGAGTGTGCATATAGTTTGAGTTTGAGTTTATTTTTATTTTTACAGGGACAGTGCACATTAATCAACGTTTCAGTAAAAGTGCCGGTTTTAGCCAGCCGGCTAATTTTCAACCGCAGTCCCTGGGTTGGTTATTAAAAACAATTACAATATAGACAATAGCAACATAGGACAAGCAAGACATAGCAACATAGGACAAGCAAGACATAGCATACAGACAGAGCAACATAGGACAAGCAAGACGTAGCATACAGACAGAGCAACATAGAACATAAAGCAGCAAGACAAAATTCATAAAAGCAACAAAGTGTTTCCACACCTCACAAGCTACAGACAACAGACAGCATGGAGAGCGGCAACACACAGCTAGGGACCATGCTCACAAATCTGATTGACCTTCAAGCATTTTGTGAAAGTGTGATATGTGGTGCAGTTATGTGTGTCTGATGGAAGTGTATTCCAGACATGGGAAGCTCTCACAGAGAATGCAGATTTACTAAAGGTGCTTTTCCTTAGGGGAACTATACAGTCACCTCTCATGGCAGACCTTGTGGATCTGCTGCCATATGTCTGGGTTTTCTGTTTAACAGAAATATTGAGTGGAGGGGGAGCCAGGCCATTAAGGATCTTGAATACAAGACATGCGTCGGTGTATTGCACAAGATTTTCCCAACTCAAGAGCTCATGCTTTCTAAGGATGTGACAATGATGATGGCTATTGGGCTTCCTATCAAGCACTTTGAGAGCCTGTTTGTAGACAGACTGAATAGGTTTTAATGTTGTACAGCAAGCTTGGGCCCAACTAGTCAAGCAGTATGTTAAGTGGGGGAGTATCATAGATTTGAAGTACAGTTTTGCTACCTCTGTAGTCAAACAATTTCGTATAAATCGGAAATTAGCTAGGTTGAATTTGGTTATTTGAATTACCTTTTTCACATGCTTTTTAAAAGAGAGGTTGGAATCAAGTATGATGCCAAGGTACTTAAAATCGGATACCACCTGGAGCTTCTCCCCTGACACATAGACATCTGGCTCAGTAGCATCTGTTGCCCTCTTTGTGAAGAACATGCAAACTGTTTTTTTCACATTGAGATGCAGACACGAGTCACTGAGCCACTTTGTAACCTGGACCATTACAGTAGTGAGTTCTTGTGCAGCTTGTTGTTTGCTCTTTGCATGCACATATATCACTGTATCATCTGCATACATTTGAACTTCAGACCCAGTACAGACAGAAGGCAGATCATTAATGTACAGGCTGAACAGGAGGGGCCCCTGTATTGACCCTTGGGGCACGCCCACATCATAGCTACGAGTGGGCGACGGCTCATTGCTCACTCTGACACACTGAGTTCTGCCTTCAAGGTATGATTTCATCCATCTCAAGGCATCAGGGGAAAAGTTGAACTTGGACAATTTTGTGATGAGAATCTCATGGTTAACAGTATCAAAAGCCTTCCTTAGGTCCAGAAACACAGCCCCAACAGCACCCCCTTTGTCCATCTTGGACTTCACATTTTCCCGAAGAAAGCAGTTGGCCGTTTCTGTGGAGTGTTTCGCTCTGAAGCCAAACTGCATGGAGTGTAATGTGAAGGGGCTGTTGTTGAGGTGGGCAATCAGTTGTTCTGCTACACACTTTTCAACAACCTTTGACACCACAGGTAGTATACTAATGGGCCTGTAGTTACTCACGTTAGCAGGGTCGCCTGATTTAAAGATGGCCGTTATTATTGCCGACTTCCATACCCTTGGAAACACACCGAGACCAATAGATGTGTTGGTGACCTTAGTAATGGGGCCAATGAGTGACTCTTTGTAGTTTTTAAGAAAGGTAGAGTCCATCCCAAACACATCTTTGGCTTTAGAGTTCTTTAGTGAGCTAATCACCTTGTACACCTTTGACTCAGAAACCTCCCTTATGATGAAGACAGGTTGAGTGTCATTCACTAGCACTGAGCCCAAGAAACCAGTGAAGGGGTTCTGTGTCAGTACCCTGACAGAGTCAATAAAGTAGGAATTGAAGGCTATTGCTATTTCGACTGCATCCTGTGTTAGATTGTTATTCACCATGATTTCTAGTCTTTTTGCAGTGTTACTATGGTCTTTCCCTGTTAACTTTTTTAGATTCTCCCATATCAATTTAGAATTTCCCTTTGCTTCACCAATTATGTTAATAAAAAAGTTTGCCTTGGCCTGTCTGATTTCTTTCATCACCTTATTTCTCAACATGGTAAACCTACGTCTGTCATGCTCTAATTTAGATTTTAGTGACGTAATGCTTGTGGACGCAGCATGTAATGACTTAATGCTAATGGTTATTGTACTGTTACAAGTACCCTCAATGGCAGTGGGTACGGCGTGTAGTTACTGCAGTCCGCAGATGGATATTATTGCTTGAAAGGAGCTCACGTCTTCACTTTTCTGAGGAGATTTTGTTTGTGTTTGTGGGTGCGTAGCCAGATGTGATCAGAGGTAAGTTGCACTTTAATTACCTTCTGCCTTTTGTAATATTATATCGTTCCCGGAGTAAGACAAGTATTTCTCAGATAAAAACCTGCTGTTGAGATTGTGTTTTGAGGGAGAGTGCAAATGAAATGGCAAGGTAGCTAGCTAACTGTCTGGCTTTGGCTAACCCATTCCATTGTCATTGAATGTGACAGATGAAGTTTCAGCTTCCCATAAATTATTTATTGTTGGCTAACTAGATAGCCACCTTGTCAATAGCATAAAGACCGAACAGATTAATCAGATGTGTGTGGCAATAGCTAACTACTATCGAATTAGCAAGCTAAGCTGGCTAGCTAAGCTAGCTCCAGTGTTAGCCATGTAGCTTGCTAGACTATTCACCTCAGATCGATTCATACCTGTTTCAATAGCTAACGTTAGGTCTACATTGTGATTAATACTTGATTGAATATCATTCAATCAGGCTAACATTAATCCATTCTTTTTGAGAATGAGCCAAACTTATTTTTTCATGTCTTTTTCATTGGAGGAGCTGTGTGCCATGGTGAATGTCCCTTTTGAAGAGCCCAGAGTTTTGCAGTCAGAGATGGAGAGTGCTAGCGATAGTTCAGACGAGGAAAGTGATCATGAGGAAAATGCCAGTGGCATCTCAGGATTTCTTTGTGAAAAAGCATACCTTTTACCTATAATAATAGCTAGCTAAATGTACATTGTTTTTAGGAAAATGGCAATGCTAAAATACTGAAATCTGCTGAACATTCTACACTGAATGATGTAGCTAATATATTTCAAATTATTGTATCGATATAGGTTCTCTCATTTGAAATGTTTAAGACAACACGCATCAAAGAGCAGAGCAAACAACGGCAGACCAATCAATTGCTACCAATCAAGGGTTGGCAGGACAGAGCGCAACAGGAAGGTCAACAACAGAAGGGGAGGTGAAGAGAAAGCCATGCAATATGGGACCAGGATGTGTGTCAGAGGGATGTCGAATGTCCTCCAAGCGCTCCTGCGATGCAATCTGTGATGAGGACAGAGAGAAGATTTTCCAGTACTTCTGGCAAACGTTAGACTGGAATGAGAGGAAAGTGTATGTGTGTGGTTTTGTTGACTGTACTGCAGTGCAGCGATGCAGGTCTGAGAATATGAGCCCTAGAAGGACATCCACATTGGCATACCATATTGAAATTTATGGTGAGAAGAAAAGAGTATGTGAACACTTGTTGGCTGAATGGTCTGTGCTACACTGGGTGCAAGCGAAGGAGCTTGGGGAGACCATCAGATTAGCACCTGTGAGGAATGAGGCACAAAACGATGACAACATTTCTGTGCGACTTACCAATAGTACCATCACACTACTGCACGTCATCCTCCTCTAAGCAGTACCTGGAGCCTGTTTTCCAGTCCGTGTCAGTACAGCTGTCAATGTGAGGAGGATGGGAAACTCCTCAGTCCCGCCAGGTGTTCACACTAACATGATTTCTTTGACTATGACAGTTGATATCTGCACTGTTTGATTATTTATTACTTACATGATTCTTACTGGAATACCTACCTTGATTTGATGTTGAATTCCTTGCTGAAATGTGCCTTGATGATATTTCCATACTTGTAACATGATTGATAGTGAAATGTTGATACTGACTGTTTTAATACTTATACTTTGAGTAAAAAATTCAACATCACACTTGGTGGAAATCGTTTGTACACATTCACCATAACACTGAGCATTTTAAGAGATATTGTGATATTGTCATTTAAATTATTCCAATGTCTCAAAAGTAATATTTCCCGTTCTATTCAATGATAAGAACCACTTATCTCCACATATAATGTGTGCAAAACTTGTAACTCCATTATAACGTTTTTTTTGTTGTAAAATAGAAATTGCATACTGATGTAGATCTTTTCTTCTTCTTCACTATCTGATTTTTCATATGATGATTTCATCCGACATTGACAATATGCTTGTTACAGACCAAGCGGAACAAATGTAAACCTTGAATTTGGAGGTTTAAATATCTCTCTATTGGCAAAGTTATTTTATGAAATCCCATCGGTTGCCTTCAGAAAGTGTTTAGTTAGACCCCTTGACTTTTTCCACATATTGTTGTGTTTCAGCCGGAATTTAAAATGTATTAATTTGAGATGTTTCTTCACTGTCCTACACACAAGACCCCATAATGTCAGAGTGTAATTTTTACAAAATGTAAAGCTAAAGTGTCTCGAGTCAATAAGTATTCAACCCCTTTGTTACGGCAAGCCTAATTAAGTTCAGGAGTAAAAATGTGCTTAAGTCAAATAAGAAGTTGCATGGACAATAATAGTGTTTAACATTATTTTTTTACATTGACTACCTCATCTCTGTACCTCACAAATACAATGATTTGTAAGGTCCCTCAGTCGACCAGTGAATTTCAAACACAAGTACAACCACAAAGACCAGGGAGGTTTTCCAATGCACTGCAAAGAAGGCCATCTATCGGTAGATGGGAAAATAAATAAAAAAATCTGACATTGAATATCCCTTTGAGCATGGTGAAGTTATTAATTGCACTTTGGATGGTGTATAAATACACCGTCACTACGAAGATACAGATGTCCTTCCTAACACAGTTGCCGGAGAGGAAGGAAACCTCTCAGCGATTTCACCATGGGGCCAGTGGTGACTTTAAAACAGTTAGTTTAATGGCTGTGATAGGAGAAAACTTAGGATGGATCAACAACATTGTAGTTACTTCACAATACTAACCTAGTGAAAAGAAGGAAGCCTGTACAGAATAAACATATTCCAAAACATGCATCCTGTTTGCAATTAAAACTGCAAAAAATGTGGCAAAGAAATTAACTTTATGTCCTGAATACAAAGTGTTATTTTTGGGGCAAATCCAACACAACACATCACTGAGTACCACTTTTCATATACTGAACAAAAATATAAATGCAACAATTTCTAAGATTTTGTGGAGTTACAGTTCATATGAGGAAATCAGTCAATTGAAATAAATTCATTAGGCCTTAATCTATGGATTTCACATGCTGGAAATACAGATATGCATCTGCTGGTCACAGATACCTTAACAGTGGGCCTCAGGATCTCTTCACAGTATTACTGTGCATTCAAATTACCATCAATAAAATGTAATTGTGTTCGTTGTCCGTAGCTTATGCCTGCCCATACCATATCCCCACTGCCACCATGGGGCACTCTGTTCACAACATTGACATGAGCAAACAGCTCACCCACACAACGCCATAAACATGGTCTGCGGTTGTGAGGCCGGTAGGACATACTGCAAAATCTCTTAAAACAACGATGAGAGAAATTAACATTACATTCTCTGGAAACAGCTCTGGTGGACATTCCTGCAGGCAGCATGCCAATTGCACACTCCCTCAACTTGAGACATCTGTGACATTGTGTTTTGTGACAAAACTGCACATTGCGTGAATGGGACATTTCTGGGCTCTTTTATTTCCGCTCATGAACCATGGGACTAACACTTTACAAGTTGTGTTTTTATATATATTTTCTTCATATGATTATGATGGTCATAATGCTCCTTGACAGGGTCATAAGCAAGCATAGTGGTGGGGCTGGCTGCATCATGTTATGAGTACGCTTGTCATTGGCAAGGACTAGGGACTTTTTTATGGTAAAACTAAACAGAATTTTTAAAAATCCTAGAGGAAAACCTTGTCCAGTCTGCTTTCCAACAGACACTGGGAGACTGTCACCTTTCAGCAGGACAATAACCTAAAACAAGGCCAAATATACACGAGTTGCTTACCAAGACAACGTTGAATGTTCCTGAGTGGTCTAGTTTCAGTTTTGACTTAAATCGTCTTGAATATCTATGGCAGGACTTGAAAATGGCTGTCTAGCAATGATCAACAACCAACTTGACAGTGCTTGAAGAATTGTAATAATAAAATAATGTGCAAAGCTCTTAGACTTACCCAGAAATAGTCACAGCTGTAATCTCTGCCAAAGGTAATTCTAACATGTATTGACTCAGGGGGTTGAATACTCTAATCAAGAAATGTTTTATTTTTCATATATTTTCTTATACAAATATCAGAATTTTACTTCCACTTTCACATTTAATATTTTGTTTAGATTGTTGACAAAAAAAATCTATTTTAATCACACTTTGTAATACAGCAAAATGTGGAAAAAGTCAAGGGGTCATACTTTCTGAAGGCATGTAAAGTCTAAGATCTTTTGATTGGCTGAGGCAGAATTTGTGACTGTAAATAATAAACGCCAGCTGGTCTTGTTAGCATATGGCTAAGTGTGCCAGGATATCTAATTGGAATAGCTAACATGTAGCGTTCTATCACGTGCAAGACCATTTTAAATTGCAGATGCGTAGTTGGACAAAAAGTTTGTTTAAACATTTTCTAATGTTCATATATGGACCCCATACCACCCTGATATTACTATAACACTCATTAGATTATAATCTTAATTGCTAGATGTTTTATGATTGTGGTCAGTCAGTTGACACAAGTTAATAGAATTCCAAGGATATCTATTAGCCTAGCCATGCCTGGTATTCAATGTGTTACAAGTCAGCTCTATGTCTATTTGCTCTGTAAAAGTGGTTCTGAGTAAAAGTTTGCATATTGTTTTTTACTCAAAGAATCTTGTGATCAATGCAGATTTGAGGAGGGGATGCTTATTATGTTATCCAATTTGACATATTGTCCTCTCTTTACAGGCACAACATCAAGAGCATCTCCTCAACAGTCAGTTGGTGGTCCTCATCTGACAGTTCACTACCGCCCCCCTCTGGTGAGTTTGTTACCCCTGAATCTATTTCACATGTTCATATTTTTATTTGATTAATTTGAGTTCCTATAAGATTATTTTAATGCGTTAATTTCTCAACATTTTAATGAATACGAAACAAACACAACACAATGAAATACAAATAGGCAGCTCCTTGGCCACCTATATAAAGTAATGACCTTGACCTTTAAAGATTATCCTTACTTTTCATATTTAATATAGATTTTGTAAAAGAACAAAAGTATATTTTCTGTTGTACTGAAGGACATGTGTTTTTGTTACAAAGGTTACTAGAGGGTGAAAGGTGAAATCATAAAATATTTCAGAGAGATTTACTCTGCAGTAATTTTGTTTTTTATGTATTATTTCTTACATTGTTAGCCCAGAAAATCTCAAGTGTTATTACATACAGCCAGGAAGAACTATTGGATATAAGAGTGACGTCAATTTACCAACATGACGACCAGCAATACGCCTTTCCCGAAGCAAATCCTTTGTTCGAACCTCCACCCATTGGATATAATCCCAGAGGCCAACTCAAAACAACATCGTCACTACAGGAGAGGCAGACGGAGCGGCCTCCTGGTTAGACTTAGAAGGGGAGCACACCAGCCACCACTTCCGAGCATATTAGTCGCCAATGTCCAGTCTCTAGACAACAATGTGGAGATTTTAACATTCTCTGTTTCACGGAAACATGGCTCTCTCGGGATATGTTGTCAGAGTCGATACAGCCACCAGGTTTCTTCATGCATCACGCCGACAGAAACAAACATCTCTCTGGTAAGAAGAAGGGCGGGGATGTATGCCTCATGATTAACAAATCATGGTGTAACAATAACAACATACAGTAACTCAAGTCCTTTTGTTCACCTGAACTAGAATTCCTTACAATCAAATGCCGACTGCATTTTCTCCCAAGAGAATTCTCTTCGATTATAGTAACAGCCGTGTATATCCCCCCCAAGCAGATACCTCGAAGGCCCTGAAAGAACTTCACTGGACTCTATGTAAACTGGAAACCATATAGCTGGGGATTTTAACAAAGCTAATTTGAGAACAAGGCTATCTAAATTCTACCAGCACATTGACTGTAGTACCCGCTCGAGCAAAACACTGGACCACTGCTACTCTAACTTTCATGATGTGTACAAGGCCCTCCCCCGTCCTCCCTTCGGCAAATCCAACTATGACTCCATCTTGCTCGTACCGTCCAATAGGCATAACCTCAAATAGGGCGACGAGAACCATTCAACGCTGGTCTGACCAATCGGAATCCACACTTCAAGAGTGGGCTTGAAAATGTTCCGGGAAGCCTCAGACAAATACATAGATTTATACGCCGACTCGGTGAGCAAATTTATTAGGAAGTGCATTGGAAATGTTGTACGCACTGTGACTATTAAAACCTACCCCAACCAAAAACCGTGGATAGATGGCAGCAATCGCGCAAAACTTAAAGCACGAACCACCGCATTCAACCATGGAAAGAGGTCGGGGAATATGGCCGAATATAAACAGTCTATTTTTTCCCTCCACAAGACAATTAAACAAGCGAAATGTCGGTATAGGGACAAAATGGAGTCGCAGTTCAACGGCCCAGACACGAGACGTATGTAGCAGGGTCTACAGGCAATTAGACTACAAAAAGAAAACCAGCCACGTCACGGACACCGATGTCTTGCTTCCAGACAAGCTAAACACCTTTGCCTGCTTTGAGGATAATACAGTGCCACCAACTCAGCCCGCTACCAAGGACTGCGGGCCCCCCTCTCCTTCTCCATGGCCGACGTAAGACATTTAAATGTGTTAACCCTCGCAAGGCTGCTGGCCCAGATTCATATTCCATCCCTTTACATTTGTGTATATAAGGTAGTTATTGTGAATTTGTTATATTACTTGTTAGATATTACTGCACTGATGGAGCTAGAAGCACAAGCATTTTGCTACACTCGCATTAACATCTGCTAACCATGTGTATGTGACCTGATTTGATTTGAATTATGCTATGGGTGTTCATTTATATTTTTACGATTAATTTCTACATTTTAAAATCACTTTTGTCATTAGAATTTTAACTCGGACAGTTACACTGAAGGACATTTTGACACTTTAGAGCTCAATAACTCCCTTAATTTAATAGTTTGCAACACAAATATTTCTGGGTCAAAAGAAGGGTAAGAGTTGAGTGATTTTAATATTATATTTATACATATTTATTTATACATATTTATCTTATGTCAAATTTACACGTCTCGTCTTTGACCCATATAGGTTTATGTATGAAATCCGTCCTTCAGTATAACGCTTTTTTTGTCCTTTGGCACAACAAAAGTTTCATGTTATACCACAATGTCACCCGTTATGCTGAATGACAGTAGTTTTGTTATCCCATGTTTTCACTAGTTTACAAAATGTAATCATGCAATTCATATTTACTTGTTGTATGAATACTGAATATTATAATTGTAAACTATTTTATGGCATTTTAAGGTATTTCAAGGAACATTATCTTTATACTGTAGATGCCATTGTCTAATAAGGAGAGGGCTGCACGGCACAGACAAAAGATTAACGCAGATCCAGTTGCTAGGGAGGAAAGACTAGCCAGAAGAAAAGCAAGGTATTGTTTTCATGGCTTCATGCTACTGTCAGCAACAGAATAGGATATAATAGGATATAAAGCTGGGTGGGTAACACTTAACATTAAGTTGCATTATTACACTATATTTAATGTCTTATTGCACTGCAGTTAAGGTATAACTGATGAATTATATTAGTTAATATAATATTACACACACACAATTATGGATAATGAATTATATTAGTTAAATGCTGCTTCACATTTGGGACACTTGAAAAAATTGAGACTGTACAAGTTTGAATTGAAGTAGTTTGATGGGCATTTTATCTATCTATTTTGTGTAGGTATCTTGAAATTGCATTTGTGTACCTGCATTGAATATAAATTTACCAGTTACAGTGTAACAATGCATAATACTTAACTATCATGTAATAATGCAACTTAATGCAATGTAAAGTGTTTGCCGCAGGCTCAAATTATAGTAAAGTGATTATTAATAACATTAGCAGTGAAATGGTAACAAAACATGTTTGGGAGAGGGAGTTGATTTAACCTTTAAACTTTTATGAAGTGTTATCATTGTATAGCCTACTATTAATAGACTACTACTAATATTTAATGGATGTGAATCCTATTCTGCGCCACTGTCATAACTATAACATTTTCGTTTTTTAGCTATCAGAGAAGAAAGAAGGATGTCAATCCTGATCATCCACCGATCCATACAATGACACAATCTGATGCGGAAAAAAAGAGGGAAAAATGGAGATTAAATCAGAGGAGGCGGCGTGAAAAAAATATAACAAATTATTGTGGTGATGAATTTAACTCCAGTGTCCACTGAAGGAAACTAATTTGAGCAGCCCCCTGAACAACTTGTACAAGTACAACATGAACCTGCACCTCCAGAGCTGGAGAAACCATCCGTGACTCCAGAACCTTGAGCCTCAATCTCAAACACTGGAGCAACCACTTGCTTCCTCTACTCCAGAAAAAGTGAAAAAGGTATCATAGCGTTGCAAGCGGCTGCAAAAGGAAAAACGAGAACTAATGAAGAATATTCTCCAACTGGAAATGCAACTAAAACGATCGCAACAAAAAAGTGACAAATTACGAAAGGGCATGCAAAGGTCAAATAAATTCAAATGCTGAAAAATACAGGCCACGAGGGAAAAAGAAAATTTCTTCAGTGAGGAAAACACTGGTCATTGCATTTCTCAATAGAGATGAAAATAGTGGCCTTTTCTCAGGGAAGAAAGACACGGTCATGCAAAAGAAGGTTCAGAGGCGCATACTCGTGAAATCTCTAAAATAACTCCTTGCAGAGTACAATTCAGAGGTGGATGGGACACTTTCGCTGTCATTCAGACAGTTTTTTACGACTGTGGCCATTTTACATTACAGAGCAAAAGGCACATGACCTCAACACCTGTGCGTGTCTCAATCACGAGAATGTGAAACTTCTAGTTGACAGGTTGAGCCAAAGCGGGTTGCTGAAAACCTCAAGAGTTTCCGAGTTACTGTCTTCCATTGTCTGTGATCACAAGAACAAGCAATGCATGTACCGTCTTTGTGCAAAGTTATGCTATGATGAAATAGAGCTGGCCCTACCTGAAGAGAATGCACTAATTTCCTGGCAACAGTGGCAAAGGGAGAAATCGAGCAATGGAGAAAGGTCCTTCTCAAATTTTGTGGGGAAAAAAACAGATGGGCACGGGGCTCGATCTGGTTAAAAACTTAAACAAGTAACTGGATGCTATTGCGAGGCACCAGTTTAACTGGCTACACCAAGTTGAGCAGTGCTGAAACTTAAAAGACACACTTAAAGAACACAAGGTTGTAATCCGCATGGACTTTTCTGAAAATTATGCGTGTCAGCTGCATACAGAGGTTCAGGCTTTTCATTTTGGGGGCGGCCGTAAGAAGGCAACTATTTACACAATTGTTGTGTACACACCACAGGAATGCCAATCCTATGCCTCCATTTCAGAGTCCCTCCGGCATGACGAGTGTGCCGTGTGGACTCATCTGAAGCCTTTCTTGGATGATAGGAAGGGAAAAAAACATCCCCGACTCCACTACATGCATGAGTGATGGCCCTGTCACGCAATATAGAAATAAATATAATTTCTACCTCTTGAGCACGGTGTCATTTCTCATGGGGTTCAAAGAGGTAATTTTTCTGAGAAGTCCCACGGAAAAGGTGCACTCGATGGGGTTGGTGGTTCGGTTAAACGTTGTGCAGATGAGTTTGTCAAAAAGGGCGGTGACCTCCAGAGCCCAAAGGAGCTCTACACCATGCTGGAGAAAGCGCAGTCAAGCGTAAAGTACTTCTGGATTGCTGAGGATGAGATTAAACGATTTTGATGAAGCAGTTCCAAATGAGTTGCCAGCTGTCAAATGAACCTTAAAAATCCACCAGATCATCGCAAAGGAACCTGGAAAGATCCACCATCGGGAGGTGTCCTGCAATGGTGAAACCACCAGAGGACTTAAAAGGAAAGTTCATAATAGTCCATTACAATTACCAGCTATTTGTTGGCCAAGTTTTGACGGTTGTAGGAGAGTAGATGGAAATCAGTTGTATGCAACAAGCAACTGAAAGAAATAATTAATTTGCGTGGCCCCAAGTTCAGGACATCACATACTACTTCAAGTCGGATGTCCAAGCAGTGATCTCCGAACCAGAGCCGTGTACTACAAAACGAAGGAATTCAAAATTCTGCAACTCTGACTGGGAAAGGTTTACAGAGCTTTATTAGTCCTAATTCCAAGTTACACACCAGTTAGGCTACAGAATACTACTTAGGCCTACACAAGAAAACGACATACACAAGCAATCTAAAAAGAAATCCATGTTTTAAAGATGTTATTGAATGATGGGATCAGTTTGAGAACGTTGATGAGTTCCATTTGATGTTCAAACAATGGATTTGGTTAATATTCTGATATTCAGAATACAGAAATGTTTTGTTTTGATGTTGGTGGAATAATTGTTTATGCATAATTTTTTTTCAAATGCCTGATGTAATGTCATGACATTACTTTGAGAAAGATATCCACTGTTTCGTGATGATTTTAAACAAAACTACAGTTTTTTTGCCCAATGTTTATGGAATGTTTTTTAATTAATGCTTTTTTGAAATGTTCAATGCTGATTTAATCCTATGTGAATTAAATTGTACCTCGTGTCAGTTAAACTATGTTGTGTAGTTAAACCCATGTTCTTTGTGTGTGTGGCGTATGGGTAATTTCTCTCTCTCTCTCGCTCTCTCTCTCTCTCTCTCTCTAGTATGGAGATTTTATGTTCAGTTAGCCTGCACATTTTAAACATCTTATCCAGTTTTTTTTACAGTTTTATAACAACAAAAAATAGCTAAAAGAAAAAGACTATTTCTGCTACTAATAATAGTTCATAGGATCATTATTGTTGTTGCTTAAGGATCACATTTTAATCAATATTTGTGAGCCGTAGTGATGTCATTCAGGGTAACAAAATATTGTCATACAGTATAACACCAGTTTTTATTAAAATACGATAACTTGCTTTGGTTGACTCAGACAGTCAAAAACAAATCTCAAAGGATGAAGCGAAAGATCTTTTCATAGATTTTAGCATTTTTTCAGTGTAAGGCAGGAAGTTTTGTAGAAAAAACCTTTTGAGTTGATACAATTGAGTTGTACCTGTGACACATCAAATATGTGGTATTCAAAATAAAAGAATGTCATTTTTTCTGGGTAGTTATATTTCTGCCAGTCTAAGCATGGATATATAACCTTGTGACTTATGAAGAAGAAAAAAACAGTGCTGTACTGAATTATATTTTACTAGGGTACATTCATATGATTCACAATAAAAATGAATTATTGACTTTATTCTTGTATATAACTAATATAAGGGAATAGGGAATTGTAATTGCTGTTTGATTTTTTTCCTACTTTGAAAACTTTAAGTTTATTACCTATATATTTTTATTTTTTGAAAGCTATACATTTGTGATATGTTTTTCTGCATATTTCTTGCCGTAATTAATTTCCATCTCCTCTCGTTTCCCTCCCAGGACTCCCCATCCAAAGCACGCATGGGAAACAATACCACTCCAACCAAGCCCCCCCCTGTCACCCTGCCCCCGTTACCCTTGGCTCCCTTGCCTCCTGGCCGGCTACCCATGGAGGCCAACCAGACCACACCCCCACAGCAGCCCCAGCTGAAGTTGGCCAGGGTGCAAAACCAGAATGGCATCGTCCTGTCCTGGTGCGTGGCAGAGACTGACCTGACCTGTGCAGGCGTGGAAAGCTACCACCTGTACGCGTACCACCAGGACAACGCTGGGTCTGCCGGGAATGGCCCTGGAGCGGGGCAGCACTGGAAGAAGATTGGGGAGGTGAAGGCACTGCCACTGCCCATGGCCTGTACTCTCACCCAATTTGTCTCTGGATCTACGTATTACTTTGCTGTCCGGGCCCGGGATGTGTACGGGCGCTTCGGGACTTTCTGTGAGCCGCAGTGCACTGACGTCATCAGCGCGACGACTCCTAGCTGAGCCAACCAGGAATGGAAAAGGCATTTCATGTAACAGGAAGTTGATAGCATTCCACCTGCTTCTTTTTTAAGGTGATCTGGAGGACCCTGACTGAGATTGCTTTAGTGTTAACACTTGTGAACGTACACAAACACACACTATGAGAAAACATCTAAATGTACACTGTTGGACTCCAGACTACTCTGATTGGAGAAAGGATATGGCAACGGTTATCGTTGTACCTATCGTTGTATATTCTTTGTGAGTTAAGCTATTGTACATAAGTGAATTGTTCCCCATGGCAGGTCAGATATTTATATGTTGACTTCTGTTACCCTTGTCCAGATGTTTTTATTATAATTTTTTTTTTTTTTGGCTTTCTAAAAATAAGTGAAAGAAAATACATTTTAACGTTCACAGAAATTGCACAGGAATGCAACATCGGTGTTAGAACTTAAATGATGTTAGAACGATGATAGTAATTTTGTATGTATTGTCTGGTAACCAGACTTAATAGGAATGACAAATTCAATAAAACGTTTTATTGGAAAGTTTACAAGTGTTGAGAATCATTTTGTTAGCCTGTGTTTACACAGCTGTCCCCATTACACAGCTGTCCCCATAGCCAATCTTCTTGTCTGTTTTACATGTGACCCATATCATATTTGCTCGTTTTCACTGATGTAGCCTCTGAAATAGCCCGCAGACGCAATGCTCATTTACTGCCACAGTTCCTTTACATTTTTGGGTGATTGTCTTGTCAGCATAGAAATTGTATATGAATTGAGAATCACATACGAATGTGGTAAGAATCTGAACAGATTCCATGTTTTTGCTGATGTTTACACAATCGGGAAAAGGTCAGATATGAATCGGATATGCCCATACATAAGAATTTGTTGTGTTGTGTAAACGAGGCAGATTTCATGCCTGTGTTTACACAGGCAGCCCAATTGTGTCAATTATTTGCAAAAAAGCTGATCTGGTCAAAAAAGCTTTTTTTTTTAAAAAACAATTAGTGGAAAAATATCAGAATTGGTCTGCCTGTGTAAACGCAGCCATGGAATCTGATCTTTTGACTTCCAATTTATACCACCTCTATATGTGGATCTCAATCCTGATACAAACCATATCCTCCATATGCGACCTCTGTCTGGAGGCTCAGATTATTTTGATCTGAAGTGTTATTTTTTGCACATGACCTGCCATTATCATGACAACCACCCCAAAAATGTAAAGGAACAGTGACAGGAAATGAGCATTGCATCTGTGTGCTATCCGGGATCCTTAAGAGGCTACATCAGTTTGAACGTGCAAATCGGATGTGGGTCACGTAAAACTGAGTAAACAAAATAAAAACGATTGGATGTAGAAGGAAAGTCAGATTTGGGTTTTTAGAGTGGCTGTTGAAACACAGCATTCGTGTCATAGCTTTATGTAGTGTACTGAAGTTGTCATTGATTGCTTTTATTACATACCATTATGCAGTAAATTAATTCAGTATTAGTCAAGGAATTACTTGCATTGCAGACCAATATTCATGTTTCTTTCTCTCCAGCCGACAATCTGACATTAGGCTTTCTTATGGCACCTGGAGGCACTTTTATAGAAGTTTCCTATCAGCAGCTGAAGAGATCCGGAGGGTGGCAGCCATTCAGATACGCACCAATAAAGCTGTCATTATCCAACACTGACACCAGCTTCCATGACCATCCCTCTCCACACATGATCTACGAGAGTGGCACTTAAGGTATGAAAGGCTGACACTTGTGTGTTTCCCCCCTATTGTCCTGTATATGAACATGTGCTATGAATAAAGCACTGCACAACATGAGGATGTTCTATTCCAGAGGCATGATAAGATTCCACAGCTGGTGCTTTGGAGTGCTCAAAGAATTCTCAGACAAGCTGTGAAGTAGAGAGGTCAGGAATAAGGTGTTAATTAGGTTTTATATTTGTAAGCCTAGCTGTCTTAGTAGGTATTTAACATAGAGATAGATAGAGGACTCATCTTTATATGGGTGCCATTATAGCATCTGTGACAGCATGGGCAGAGCCATTGTGGCTACAACCCATAGGAATCCCCACCCAGTTGACTACTTTAACTACTTTAAGATGGTGGAAGCCCTCAATGGCGGTGCCCATGCTAAAATGCCCTTTTGGCCACTAGAGACCTCTATCTTTCTCTATGGGCATTTACCCCCTTGTCACAGCTTTTATGTCTGGAGTCCAACCATATGTTAGTTAGCCTACACAATCACAGTCCATAGCATATGACTAAGCTCAGCTGGGATAATATGGCAAATAAAGGTAGCATAGGCTATATTTACACAGGAAGCCCAATTCTGATATTTTGCCCAATTACTGGCAAAATATGTGATCTGATTGGTCAAAAGACCAATTAGTGTCAAAAGATCAGAATTCGGGCTGCCTGTGTAAAGGCAGCCATAGATGGAGATCCATCTTAAATTGGCAAGAGGAAAAATGAGTAAGTCCATAGGACATAGGAAAATCTTGACCTACATTTTGAAATCTTCTCATCAACTTCTTCTAAGCTTAACTGTCAGAATTCCTGCCATGATGAGCCTACTAAGTCAAACAGCAAAAGCACAAAGCACTTTTAGATTGATCCCACAGACGTTTCTGCTGCAAAATTGAGCTTGGGAGCTTACGGATGTTGAGGTAAATTGATTCAGAAAACCTAATAATGACATTGTTTTAATTTCCCTTCGTCAACATCTTCAGTAAATATAGCTAGGTAAGTTAGTATTTCCATGATACTGGTGAGTTTACCTCCAGTTTACTGCATGTGTAGAGCACACGTTTTCAGAAGTATTTAGCCTATTTCTCCTTTTGAACTTGCTAGCATATCTTCCATATTTCCAAAATATGAGTACAGCAAAACACTAGCCTGTTGTTGTTTTTACTTTGTGGTTTGACTTTTATTTCCAAGAGAGACAGTCCTCAAATGATGGTGAGTTCTCACCATTTAGGCCCATAGGCTACTTTGCCATGTCCACTTATCTCACTCCAGATCGTCAATGTTGTTCATCAAATGCTTTATTTATTTATTGAAACAGAGGCGTCATGCCCATAGAGGGCACAGGGGCACGTGCCCCCTCAGATTTGTCCTGTTTTAAAAAATTTCAATAAAAACATTTATACAAATGTGTTTTTGTTTATTTCGTTGTTGTTGTTTCTCTGTAATACTGCCAGCCACCTAGCAATTTTATGAAGATGGCTTCATCTAGCCCAGATAAGTCCAAAATCTCTCAATCTCTCAACCTCATAACCAGCTACCAAGAAGCCATTTCAGGCTATCAATCGAGTTAGAGTAACTAGCTTGTCTAACTATCTTAGCTGGCAAGCCTGCTGGCAAGTTTGGTAGACTTTAGAAAAGCAAGCAATTACTGAATGTACTGAATAAGACTCAATCTTTTATGCAGATTTTATCAGAGATGCAGAAAAGCATATTTAGTTTCTTTAAAAAAAAATCACCACCAGTAAGGAGGATACAGACAGCTCAGGAGTTATGCTTAGATATACAGAAAAATATACACTGCTCAAAAAAATAAAGGGAACACTTAAACAACACAATGTAACTCCAAGTCAATCACACTTCTGTGAAATCAAACTGTCCACTTAGGAAGAAACACTGATTGACATTAAATGTCACATGCTGTTGTACAAATGGAATAGACAACAGGTGGAAATTATAGGCAATTAGCAAGACACCCCCAATAAAGGAGTGGTTCTGCAGGTGGTAACCACAGACCACTTCTCAGTTCCTATGCTTCCTGGCTGATGTTTTGGTCACTTTTGAATGCTGGCGGTGCTTTCACTCTAGTGGTAGCATGAGACGGAGTCTACAACCCACACAATTGGCTCAGGTAGTGCAGCTCATCCAGGATGGCACATCAATGTGAGCTGTGGCAAGAATGTTTGCTGTGTCTGTCAGCGTAGTGTCCAGAGCATGGAGGCGCTACCAGGAGACAGGCCAGTACATCAGGAGACGTGGAGGAAGCCGTAGGAGGGCAACAACCCAGCAGCAGGACCGCTACCTCCGCCTTTGTGCAAGGAGGAGCAGGAGGAGCACTGCCAGAGCCCTGCAAAATGACCTCCAGCAGGCCACAAATGTGCATGTGTCTGCTCAAACGGTCAGAAACAGACTCCATGAGGTTGGTATGAGGGCCCGACGTCCACAGGTGGGAGGTTTGGCATTTGCCAGAGAACACCAAGATTGGCAAATTCGCCACTGGCGCCCTGTGCTCTTCACAGTTGAAAGCAGGTTCACACTGAGCACGTGACAGACGTGACAGTCTGGAGACGCCGTGGAGAACGTTCTGCTGCCTGCAACATCCTCCAGCATGACCGGTTTGGCGGTGGGTCAGTCATGGTGTTGGGTGGCATTTCTTTGGGGGGCCGCACAGCCCTCCATGTGCTTGCCAGAGGTAGCCTGACTGCCATTAGGTACCGAGATGAGATCCTCAGACCCCTTGTGAGACCATATGCTGGTGCGGTAGGCCCTGGGTTCCTCCTAATGCAAGACAATGCTACACCTCATGTGGCTTGAGTGTGTCAGCAGTTCCTGCAAGAGGAAGGCATTGATGCTATGGACTGGCCCGCCCGTTCCCCAGACCTGAATCCAATTGAGCACATCAGGGACATCAGCTCCATCCACCAACGCCACGTTGCACCACAGACTGTCCAGGAGTTGGCGGATGCTTTAGTCCAGGTCTGGGAGGAGATCCCTCAGGAGACCATCCGCCACCTCATCAGGAGCATGCCCAGGCGTTGTAGGGTGGTCATACAGGCACGTGGAGGCCACACACACTACAGAGCCTCATAGTGTTTTGCTTTTAGGACATTACATCAAAGTTGGATCAGCCTGTAGTTTTCCACTTTAATTTTGAGTGTCACTGGAAAAATCCAGACCTCCATGGGTTGATAAATTTGATTTCCATTGATAATTTTTGTGTGATTTTGTTGTCAGCACATTCAACTATGTAAAGAAAAAAGTATTTAATAAGAACATTTCATTCAGATCTAGGATGTGTTATTTTAGTGTTCCCTTTATTTTTTTGAGCAGTGTACATGTTTTTTTTTTACATAGAATTAAGCATAATGATTAGGGCTCTAGACTGCAGGAAAATGCTTTTTCAGGCGTGAGAAACAGCCTTCCTCACATACTTTGTGTCCACACAGATTTTTAGGGGTGCATGATGCCCCTGAACACGATGTTAGTTAAAAAAAAAAAAGTCAGGTAGCATGTGTTCATTATTGACAATAGGGGGAGCCATTCTCCTTATTATATTAGATTTTCATAGACATTTGTTGCAAATGAGAACCTGCATCCCTTAAATTCAAAATCCTATAGAGGGACCCACCTCCACATACCCCTCTCTCTCTCTCTCTCTCTCTCTCTCTCTCTCTCTCCCCCTCCCACCCTCTCC